>NC_135894.1:31319945-31721552 GCF_964194155.1 Cetorhinus maximus | reverse complement strand
TCTCTCTCTCCCTGTTTTTCTGTGTTTATCTCTCTCCCTGTTTCTCTCTGTGTTTATCTCTCTCCCTGTTTCTCTCTGTGTTTATCTCTCTCCCTGTTTCTCTCTGTGGTTATCTCTCTCACCCTGTTTCTCTCCCCGTTTATCTCTCTCCCTGTTTCTCTCGGTGTTTATCTCTCTCTCCCTGTTTCTGTTTTTTTCTCTTTCTCTCTGTTTCTCTCTCTCCGTTTCTCTGTGTGTTTATCTCTTTCTCCCCGTTTCTCTGTTTATTCCTCGCTCTCCCTGTTTCTGCGTTTATATCTGTTTATCTCTCTCTCCCTGTTTCTCTGTGTTGATCTCTCTCTCCGTTTGTATTTATCTCGCTCTCCCTGTTTCCGTGATTATCCCTTTCTCACTGTTTCTGTGTGTTTATCTCTCTCCCTGTTTCTCTGTGTTTATCTCTCTCCCTGTTTCTCTGTGTTTATCTCTCTCCCTGTTTCTCTCTGTGTTTATCTCTCTCCCTGTTTCACTCTGTGTTTATCTCTCTCGCTGTTTCTCTCTGTGTTTATCTCTCTCTCCCTGTTTCTCTCTGTGTTTATCTCTCTCCCTGTTTCTCTGTGTTTATCTCTCTCCCTGTTTCTCTCTGTGTTTATCTCTCTCCCTGTTTCACTGTGTTTATCTCTCTCCCTGTTTCTCTCTGTGTTTATCTCTCTCCCTGTTTCTCACTGTGTTTATCTCTCTCCCTGTTTCTCTCTGTGTTTATCTCTCTCCCAGTTTCTCTGTGTTTATCTCTCTCCCTGTTTCTCTCTGTGTTTATCTCTCTCCCTGTTTCTCACTGTGTTTATCTCTCTCCCTGTTTCTCTCTGTGTTTATCTCTCTCCCTGTTTCTCTCTGTGTTTATCTCTCTCTGTTTCTCTCTGTGTTTATCTCTCCCTGTTTGTCTCTGTGTTTATCTCTCTCTCTGTTTCTCTGTGTTTATCTCTCTCCCTGTTTCTCTGTGTTTATCTCTCTCTCCCTGTTTCTCTCTGTGTTTATCTCTCCCTGTTTCTCTGTGTGTTTATCTCTCTCTCCCTGTTTCTCTCTGTGTTTATCTCTCTCTGTTTCTCTCTGTGTTTATCTCTCCCTGTTTCTCTGTGTTTATCTCTCTCTGTTTCTCTCTGTGTTTATCTCTCTCTCCCTGTTTCTCTGGTTTATCTCTCTCTATGTTTCTCTGTGTTTATCTCTCCCTGTTTCTCTGTGTTTATCTCTCTCTCCCTGTTTCTCTGTGTTTATCTCTCCCTGTTTCTCTGTGTGTTTACCTCTCCCTGTTTCTCTCTGTGTTTATCTCTCTCCCTGTTTCTCTCTGTGTTTATCTCTCTCTCCCTGTTTCTCTGTGTTTATCTCTCTCTCTGTTTCTCTGTGTTTATCTCTCTGTTTCTCTGTGTTTATCTCTCTCTCCCTGTTTCTCTGTGTTTATCTCTCTCCCTGTTTCTCTCTGTGTTTATCTCTCTCTCTGTTTCTCTGTGTTTATCTCTCCCTGTTTCTCTGTGTTTATCTCTCTCTCCCTGTTTCTCTCTGTGTTTATCTCTCTCCCTGTTTCTCTCTGTGTTTATCTCTCTCCCTGTTTCTCTCTGTGTTTATCTCTCTCCCTGTTTCTCTGTGTTTATCCCTCCCTGTTTCTCTCTGTGTTTATCTCTCTCTGTTTCTCTCTATGTTTATCTCTCTCCCTGTTTGTCTCTGTCTTTATCTCTCCCTGTTTCTCTCTGTGTTTATCTCTCCCTGTTTCTCTCTATGTTTATCTCTCTCCCTGTTTCTCTGTGTTTATCTCTCCCTGTTTGTCTGTGTTTATCTCTCCCTGTTTCTCTCTGTGTTTATCTCTCTCTCCCTGTTTCTCTGTGTTTATCTCTCCGTGTTTCTCTGTGTTTATCTCTCTCTCCCTGTTTCTCTGTGTTTATCTCTCCCTGTTTCTCTGTGTTTATCTCTCTCTCCCTGTTTCTCTGTGTTTATCTCTCCCTGTTTCTCTGTGTTTATCTCTCTCTCCCTGTTTCTCTCTGTGTTTATCTCTCTCCCTGTTTCTCTCTGTGTTTATCTCTCTCCCTGTTTCTCTGTGTTTATCTCTCTCTCTGTGTTTATCTCTCTCCCTGTTTCTCTGTGTTTATCTCTCTCCCTGTTTCTCTGTGTTTATCTCTCTCCCTGTTTCTCTGTGTTTATCTCTCTCTCTGTTTCTCTCTGTTTTCATCTCTCTCTGTTTCTCTCTGTGTTTATCTCTCTCTTTCTCTATGTTTATCTCTCTCACCCTGTTTCTCTGTGTTTATCTCTCTCCCTGTTTCTCTGTGTTTATCTCTCTCTGTTTCTCTGTGTTTATCTCTCTCTGTTTCTCTCTGTGTTTATCTCTCTCCCTGTTTCTCTGTGTTTATCTCTCTCTGTTTCTCTCTGTGTTTATCTCTCTCCCTGTTTCTCTGTGTTTATCTCTCTCTCCCTGTTTCTCTGTGTTTATCTCTCTCTCTCTGTTTCTCTGTGTTTATCTCTCTCTCTGTTTCTCTTTGTGTTTATCTCTCTCCCTGTTTCTCTCTGTGTTTATCTCTCTCCCTGTTTCTCTGTGTTTATCTCTCTCTCTGTTTCTCTCGGTGTTTATCGCTCTCCCTGTTTCTCTGTGTTTATCTCTCCCTGTTTCTCTCTGTGTTTATCTCTCTCTCTGTTTCTCTGTGTTTATCTCTCTCTTTCTCTATGTTTATCTCTCTCTCCCTGTTTCTCTCTGTGTTTATCTCTCTCCCTGTTTCTCTCTGTGTTTATCTCTCTCTCCCTGTTTCTCTCTGTGTTTATCTCTCCCTGTTTGTCTCTGTGTTTATCTCTCTCTCCCTGTTTCTCTGTGTTTATCTCTCTCTCCCTGTTTCTCTGTGTTTATCTCTCTCTCCCTGTTTCTCTGTGTTTATCTCTCTCCCTGTTTCTCTCTGTGTTTATCTCTCTCCCTGTTTCTCTGTGTTTATCTCTCCCTGTTTCTCTGTGTTTATCTCTCTCTCCCTGTTTCTCTCTGTGTTTATCTCTCTCTCCCTGTTTCTCTCTGTGTTTATCTCTCTCCCTGTTTCTCTGTGTTTATCTCTGTTTCTCTCTGTGTTTATCTCTCTTTGTTTCTCTGTGTTTATCTCTCTCCCTGCTTCTCTGTGTTTATCTCTCTCCCTGTTTCTCTGTGTTTATCTCTCTCTCTGTTTCTCTGTGTTTATCTCTCTCTCTGTTTCTCTCTGTGTTTATCTCTCTCTGTTTCTCTCTGTTTTTATCTCTCTCTTTCTCTATGTTTATCTCTCTCACCCTGTTTCTCTGTGTTTATCTCTCTCCCTGTTTCTCTGTGTTTATCTCTCTCTGTTTCTCTGTGTTTATCTCTCTCTGTTTCTCTCTGTGTTTATCTCTCTCCCTGTTTCTCTGTGTTTATCTCTCTCTATGTTTCTCTCTGTGTTTATCTCTCTCTGTTTCTCTGTGTTTATCTCTCTCCCTGTTTCTCTGTGTTTATCTCTCTCTGTTTCTCTCTGTGTTTATCTCTCACCCTGTTTCTCTGTGTTTATCTCTCTCCCTGTTTCTCTGTGTTTATCTCTCTCTGTTTCTCTGTGTTTATCTCTCTGTTTCTCTCTGTGTTTATCTCTCTCCCTGTTTCTCTGTGTTTATCTCTCTCTATGTTTCTCTCTGTGTTTATCTCTCTCTGTTTCTCTGTGTTTATCTCTCTCCCTGTTTCTCTGTGTTTATCTCTCTCTGTTTCTCTCTGTGTTTATCTCTCTCTCCCTGTTTCTCTCTGTGTTTATCTCTCTCCCTGTTTCTCTGTGTTTATCTCTGTTTCTCTCTGTGTTTATCTCTCTTTGTTTCTCTGTGTTTATCTCTCTCCCTGTTTCTCTGTGTTTACCTCTCTCCCTGTTTCTCTGTGTTTATCTCTCTCTCTGTTTCTCTGTGTTTATCTCTCTCTCTGTTTCTCTCTGTGTTTATCTCTCTTTGTTTCTCTGTGTTTATCTCTCTCCCTGTTTCTCTGTGTTTACCTCTCTCCCTGTTTCTCTGTGTTTATCTCTCCCTCTGTTTCTCTGTGTTTATCTCTCTCTATGTTTCTCTCTGTGTTTATCTCTCTCTGTTTCTCTGTGTTTATCTCTCTCCCTGTTTCTCTGTGTTTATCTCTCTCTGTTTCTCTCTGTGTTTATCTCTCTCACCCTGTTTCTCTGTGTTTATCTCTCTCCCTGTTTCTCTGTGTTTATCTCTCTCTGTTTCTCTGTGTTTATCTCTCTCTGTTTCTCTGTGTTTATCTCTCTCTGTTTCTCTGTGTTTATCTCTCTCTGTTTCTCTCTGTGTTTATCTCTCTCCCTGTTTCTCTGTGTTTATCTCTCTCTGTTTCTCTCTGTGTTTATCTCTCTCCCTGTTTCTCTGTGTTTATCTCTCCCTCTGTTTCTCTCTGTGTTTATCTCTCTCTGTTTCTCTGTGTTTATCTCTCTCTGTTTCTCTGTGTTTATCTCTCTCCCTGTTTCTCTCTGTGTTTATCTCTCTCCCTGTTTCTCTGTGTTTATCTCTCCCTGTTTCTCTGTGTTTATCTCTCTCTCCCTGTTTCTCTCTGTGTTTATCTCTCTCTCCCTGTTTCTCTCTGTGTTTATCTCTCTCCCTGTTTCTCTGTGTTTATCTCTGTTTCTCTCTGTGTTTATCTCTCTTTGTTTCTCTGTGTTTATCTCTCTCCCTGCTTCTCTGTGTTTATCTCTCTCCCTGTTTCTCTGTGTTTATCTCTCTCTCTGTTTCTCTGTGTTTATCTCTCTCTCTGTTTCTCTCTGTGTTTATCTCTCTCTGTTTCTCTCTGTGTTTATCTCTCTCTTTCTCTATGTTTATCTCTCTCACCCTGTTTCTCTGTGTTTATCTCTCTCCCTGTTTCTCTGTGTTTATCTCTCTCTGTTTCTCTGTGTTTATCTCTCTCTGTTTCTCTCTGTGTTTATCTCTCTCCCTGTTTCTCTGTGTTTATCTCTCTCTATGTTTCTCTCTGTGTTTATCTCTCTCTGTTTCTCTGTGTTTATCTCTCTCCCTGTTTCTCTGTGTTTATCTCTCTCTGTTTCTCTCTGTGTTTATCTCTCACCCTGTTTCTCTGTGTTTATCTCTCTCCCTGTTTCTCTGTGTTTATCTCTCTCTGTTTCTCTGTGTTTACCTCTCTCTGTTTCTATCTGTGTTTATCTCTCTCTTTCTCTATGTTTATCTCTCTCACCCTGTTTCTCTGTGTTTATCTCTCTCCCTGTTTCTCTGTGTTTATCTCTCTCTGTTTCTCTGTGTTTATCTCTCTCTGTTTCTCTCTGTGTTTATCTCTCTCCCTGTTTCTCTGTGTTTATCTCTCTCTATGTTTCTCTCTGTGTTTATCTCTCTCTGTTTCTCTGTGTTTATCTCTCTCCCTGTTTCTCTGTGTTTATCTCTCTCTGTTTCTCTGTGTTTATCTCTCTCTGTTTCTCTGTGTTTATCTCTCTCTGTTTCTCTGTGTTTATCTCTCTCTGTTTCTCTCTGTGTTTATCTCTCTCCCTGTTTCTCTGTGTTTATCTCTCTCTGTTTCTCTCTGTGTTTATCTCTCTCCCTGTTTCTCTGTGTTTATCTCTCTCTATGTTTCTCTCTGTGTTTATCTCTCTCTGTTTCTCTGTGTTTATCTCTCTCCCTGTTTCTCTGTGTTTATCTCTCTCTGTTTCTCTCTGTGTTTATCTCTCACCCTGTTTCTCTGTGTTTATCTCTCTCCCTGTTTCTCTGTGTTTATCTCTCTCTGTTTCTCTGTGTTTACCTCTCTCTGTTTCTATCTGTGTTTATCTCTCTCTTTCTCTATGTTTATCTCTCTCACCCTGTTTCTCTGTGTTTATCTCTCTCCCTGTTTCTCTGTGTTTATCTCTCTCTGTTTCTCTGTGTTTATCTCTCTCTGTTTCTCTCTGTGTTTATCTCTCTCCCTGTTTCTCTGTGTTTATCTCTCTCTATGTTTCTCTCTGTGTTTATCTCTCTCTGTTTCTCTGTGTTTATCTCTCTCCCTGTTTCTCTGTGTTTATCTCTCTCTGTTTCTCTGTGTTTATCTCTCTCTGTTTCTCTGTGTTTATCTCTCTCTGTTTCTCTGTGTTTATCTCTCTCTGTTTCTCTCTGTGTTTATCTCTCTCCCTGTTTCTCTGTGTTTATCTCTCTCTGTTTCTCTCTGTGTTTATCTCTCTCCCTGTTTCTCTGTGTTTATCTCTCCCTCTGTTTCTCTCTGTGTTTATCTCTCTCTGTTTCTCTGTGTTTATCTCTCTCTGTTTCTCTGTGTTTATCTCTCTCCCTGTTTCTCTCTGTGTTTATCTCTCTCCCTGTTTCTCTGTGTTTATCTCTCCCTGTTTCTCTGTGTTTATCTCTCTCTCCCTGTTTCTCTCTGTGTTTATCTCTCTCTCCCTGTTTCTCTCTGTGTTTATCTCTCTCCCTGTTTCTCTGTGTTTATCTCTGTTTCTCTCTGTGTTTATCTCTCTTTGTTTCTCTGTGTTTATCTCTCTTTGTTTCTCTGTGTTTATCTCTCTCCCTGCTTCTCTGTGTTTATCTCTCTCCCTGTTTCTCTGTGTTTATCTCTCTCTCTGTTTCTCTCTGTGTTTATCTCTCTCTGTTTCTCTCTGTGTTTATCTCTCTCTTTCTCTATGTTTATCTCTCTCACCCTGTTTCTCTGTGTTTATCTCTCTCCCTGTTTCTCTGTGTTTATCTCTCTCTGTTTCTCTGTGTTTATCTCTCTCTGTTTCTCTCTGTGTTTATCTCTCTCCCTGTTTCTCTGTGTTTATCTCTCTCTATGTTTCTCTCTGTGTTTATCTCTCTCTGTTTCTCTGTGTTTATCTCTCTCCCTGTTTCTCTGTGTTTATCTCTCTCTGTTTCTCTCTGTGTTTATCTCTCACCCTGTTTCTCTGTGTTTATCTCTCTCCCTGTTTCTCTGTGTTTATCTCTCTCTGTTTCTCTGTGTTTACCTCTCTCTGTTTCTCTCTGTGTTTATCTCTCTCTTTCTCTATGTTTATCTCTCTCACCCTGTTTCTCTGTGTTTATCTCTCTCCCTGTTTCTCTGTGTTTATCTCTCTCTGTTTCTCTGTGTTTATCTCTCTCTGTTTCTCTCTGTGTTTATCTCTCTCCCTGTTTCTCTGTGTTTATCTCTCTCTATGTTTCTCTCTGTGTTTATCTCTCTCTGTTTCTCTGTGTTTATCTCTCTCCCTGTTTCTCTGTGTTTATCTCTCTCTGTTTCTCTCTGTGTTTATCTCTCACCCTGTTTCTCTGTGTTTATCTCTCTCTGTTTCTCTGTGTTTATCTCTCTCTGTTTCTCTCTGTGTTTATCTCTCTCCCTGTTTCTCTGTGTTTATCTCTCTCTATGTTTCTCTCTGTGTTTATCTCTCTCTGTTTCTCTGTGTTTATCTCTCTCCCTGTTTCTCTGTGTTTATCTCTCTCTGTTTCTCTCTGTGTTTATCTCTCTCTCCCTGTTTCTCTCTGTGTTTATCTCTCTCCCTGTTTCTCTGTGTTTATCTCTGTTTCTCTCTGTGTTTATCTCTCTTTGTTTCTCTGTGTTTATCTCTCTCCCTGTTTCTCTGTGTTTACCTCTCTCCCTGTTTCTCTGTGTTTATCTCTCTCTCTGTTTCTCTGTGTTTATCTCTCTCTCTGTTTCTCTCTGTGTTTATCTCTCTCTGTTTCTCTCTCTCTTTCTCTATGTTTATCTCTCTCACCCTGTTTCTCTGTGTTTATCTCTCTCCCTGTTTCTCTGTGTTTATCTCTCTCTGTTTCTCTGTGTTTATCTCTCTCTGTTTCTCTCTGTGTTTATCTCTCTCCCTGTTTCTCTGTGTTTATCTCTCTCTATGTTTCTCTCTGTGTTTATCTCTCTCTGTTTCTCTGTGTTTATCTCTCTCCCTGTTTCTCTGTGTTTATCTCTCTCTGTTTCTCTCTGTGTTTATCTCTCTCACCCTGTTTCTCTGTGTTTATCTCTCTCCCTGTTTCTCTGTGTTTATCTCTCTCTGTTTCTCTGTGTTTATCTCTCTCTGTTTCTCTGTGTTTATCTCTCTCTGTTTCTCTGTGTTTATCTCTCTCTGTTTCTCTCTGTGTTTATCTCTCTCCCTGTTTCTCTGTGTTTATCTCTCTCTGTTTCTCTCTGTGTTTATCTCTCTCCCTGTTTCTCTGTGTTTATCTCTCCCTCTGTTTCTCTCTGTGTTTATCTCTCTCTGTTTCTCTGTGTTTATCTCTCTCTGTTTCTCTGTGTTTATCTCTCTCCCTGTTTCTCTGTGTTTATCTCTCCCTGTTTCTCTGTGTTTATCTCTCTCTCCCTGTTTCTCTCTGTGTTTATCTCTCTCTCCCTGTTTCTCTCTGTGTTTATCTCTCTCCCTGTTTCTCTGTGTTTATCTCTGTTTCTCTCTGTGTTTATCTCTCTTTGTTTCTCTGTGTTTATCTCTCTCCCTGCTTCTCTGTGTTTATCTCTCTCCCTGTTTCTCTGTGTTTATCTCTCTCTCTGTTTCTCTGTGTTTATCTCTCTCTCTGTTTCTCTCTGTGTTTATCTCTCTCTGTTTCTCTCTGTGTTTATCTCTCTCTTTCTCTATGTTTATCTCTCTCACCCTGTTTCTGTGTTTATCTCTCTCCCTGTTTCTCTGTGTTTATCTCTCTCTGTTTCTCTGTGTTTATCTCTCTCTGTTTCTCTCTGTGTTTATCTCTCTCCCTGTTTCTGTGTTTATCTCTCTCTATGTTTCTCTCTGTGTTTATCTCTCTCTGTTTCTCTGTGTTTATCTCTCTCCCTGTTTCTCTGTGTTTATCTCTCTCTGTGTTTATCTCTCACCCTGTTTCTCTGTGTTTATCTCTCTCCCTGTTTCTCTGTGTTTATCTCTCTCTGTTTCTCTGTGTTTATCTCTCTCTGTTTCTCTCTGTGTTTATCTCTCTCCCTGTTTCTCTGTGTTTATCTCTCTCTATGTTTCTCTCTGTGTTTATCTCTCTCTGTTTCTCTGTGTTTATCTCTCTCCCTGTTTCTCTGTGTTTATCTCTCTCTGTTTCTCTCTGTGTTTATCTCTCTCTCCCTGTTTCTCTCTGTGTTTATCTCTCTCCCTGTTTCTCTGTGTTTATCTCTGTTTCTCTCTGTGTTTATCTCTCTTTGTTTCTCTGTGTTTATCTCTCTCCCTGTTTCTCTGTGTTTATCTCTCTCCCTGTTTCTGTGTTTATCTCTCTCTCTGTTTCTCTGTGTTTATCTCTCTCTCTGTTTCTCTCTATGTTTATCTCTCTCTGTTTCTCTCTGTGTTTATCTCTCTCTTTCTCTATGTTTATCTCTCTCACCCTGTTTCTCTGTGTTTATCTCTCTCCCTGTTTCTCTGTGTTTATCTCTCTCTGTTTCTCTGTGTTTATCTCTCTCTGTTTCTCTCTGTGTTTATCTCTCTCCCTGTTTCTCTGTGTTTATCTCTCTCTATGTTTCTCTCTGTGTTTATCTCTCTCTGTTTCTCTGTGTTTATCTCTCTCCCTGTTTCTCTGTGTTTATCTCTCTCTGTTTCTCTCTGTGTTTATCTCTCTCACCCTGTTTCTCTGTGTTTATCTCTCTCCCTGTTTCTCTGTGTTTATCTCTCTCTGTTTCTCTGTGTTTATCTCTCTCTGTTTCTCTGTGTTTATCTCTCTCTGTTTCTCTGTGTTTATCTCTCTCTGTTTCTCTCTGTGTTTATCTCTCTCCCTGTTTCTCTGTGTTTATCTCTCTCTGTTTCTCTCTGTGTTTATCTCTCTCCCTGTTTCTCTGTGTTTATCTCTCCCTCTGTTTCTCTCTGTGTTTATCTCTCTCTGTTTCTCTGTGTTTATCTCTCTCTGTTTCTCTGTGTTTATCTCTCTCTGTTTCTCTCTGTTTATCTCTCTCCCTGTTTCTCTGTGTTTATCTCTCTCTCTGTTTCTCTCGGTGTTTATCTCTCTCCCTGTTTCTCTCTCTGTTTATCTCTCTCCCCCTGTTTCTCTCTGTGTTTATCTCTCTCTCCGTTTCTCTGTGTTTATCTCTCTCCCTGCTTCTCTCTGTGTTTATCTCTCTCTCCCTGTTTCTCTCTGTGTTTATCACACTCCCTGTTTCTCTGTGTTTATCTCTCTCCCTGTTTCTCTGTGTTTATCTCTCTCTCCCTGTTTCTCTCTGTGTTTATCTCTCTCCATTTCTCTGTGTTTATCTCTCTCTCCCTGTTTCTCTCTGTGTTTATCTCTCTCCGTTTCTCTGTGTTTATTTCTCTCCCTGTTTCTCTCTGTGTTTATCTCTCTCCCTGTTTCTCTCTGTGTTTATCTCTCTCTCCCTGTTTCTCTCTGTGTTTATCTCTCCCTGTTTGTCTCTGTGTTTATCTCTCTCTCCCTGTTTCTCTCTGTGTTTATCACACTCCCTGTTTCTCTGTGTTTATCTCTCTCCCTGTTTCTCTGTGTTTATCTCTCTCTCCCTGTTTCTCTCTGTGTTTATCTCTCTCCGTTTCTCTGTGTTTATCTCTCCCTGTTTCTGTAATTATTTCTCTCTCTCTGATTCTCTGTGTTTATCTCTCTCTCTCTTTCTGTGTTTATCTCTCTCTCCCTGTTCCTCTCTGTGTGTATCTCTTTCTCTATTTCTCTGTGTTTATTTCTGTCTCTCTGTGTTTATCCCTCCATCCCTGTATCTCTGTGTTTATTTCTCTCCTGTTTCTGTGTTTATTTCGCTGTCCTTGATTATCTCTGGCTATTCTTCCTGCCCTGTTTTCCTCTGTTTATTTGCCCCTGTTTCCTTCTGTGTTTCTCTCTCTCTCCCTGTTGCTCTCAGTATTTATTTCTCTCTGCCTGTTTATCTCTGTGTTTCTCTCCCTCCTTGATTCCCCATGCTTATTTTTCTCTTCCTCTTTCTGTGTTTACCTCTCCAATGTTTCTATGTGTTCATCTCTCTCCCTCTGATTCCCTCGGTGTTTATCTCTCTTTCCCTGTTTCTGTGTTTACCTCTCTCTCTCTCTCTGTTTCTCTGTGTTTATCTTTCCATTTCTTTTTCTCCCTATTTATCTCTGTCCCTGTTTTGTTTCCTCTCTATTTCTCACTCTCTCTAGTTCGTTCTCACCCTTATCTCTCTCTCTGTTTCGGTCTCTCTCTACATCGCTCTCTGTTTCATTCTCTCTCTGTTTTGTTTTCTTTCTATCCCTCTCTGTTTCGTTCTCTCAATTTCTCTCTCTGTTTCGTTCTCTCTCTATCACTCTCTGTTTCGTCCTTGCTCTCTCTCCGTTTCGTTCTCTCTCTATATCTCTCTGGCTTTGTTCTCTCTCTCTCTTTCGTTCTCTCCCTATTTATCGCCCTCTCTATTTCGTTCTCTCCCACTATCTATCTGTTTTGTTCTCTCTCTCTCTATCTCTCTCTGTTTTGTTCTCTCTCTCTATTTCTCTCTCTCCCAGTTTTGTTCTTTCCCTCTATCTCTCTCTGGTTCGTTCTCTCCCTCTATTTCTCTCTCCCTCTATCTCTCTGTTTCGTTCTCTCTCGCTCTATCTCTCTGTTTTGTTCTCTCTCTCTATTTCTCTCTTTCTTTCTGTCCCTCTATCTCTCTCTGTTTCGTTCTCTCTATATCGTCCGCTCTCTCTATCTCTCTCTGTTTGGTTCTCTTTCTCTATCTCTCTCTGTTTCATTCTCTCTACCTCTCTGTTTCATTCTCTCCCTCTACCTCTCTGTTTCTTTCTGTCCCTCTATCACTCTGTTTCATTCTCTCTCTGTTTCGCTCTCTCTCTCTGGCTCTCTGTTTCATTTTGTTCCTTTGTCTCTCTGTTTCGATCTCTCTATATCTCTGTTTCGTCCTCCTCTATCTATCTTTTTTAGGTTTTCTTTCTCTATTTCTCTCTCTCTGATTCTCTATCTGTTCCATTCTCTCCCTCTATCTCCCTCTCTGTTTCGTTCTTTCTCTCTATCTCTCTCTGTTCCATTCTCTCTCTCTATCTCTTTCTGTTTCGTTCTCTCCCTCTATCACTCTCTTTCGTCCACTCTCTCTGCTTCATTCTCTCCCTCTCTCTATTTCGCTCTCTCTCTGTCTCCCTCTATTTCGTTCTCTCCCTCTATCTCTCTCTGTTTCGTTCTCCCTCTCTGTTTGTTTCGTTCTCCCTCTGTTTGTTTCATTCTCCCCCTCTGTTTGTTTCATTCTCCCTCTCTGTTTGTTTCGCTCTCCCTCTCTCTACTTCATTCTCTATCTCCCTCTCTGTGTCATTCTCTCCCTTTATCTCTGTTTTGTTCTCTCCCTCTATCTCTCTCTCCCTGTTTCGTTCTCTCTCCATTTCGTTCTCTCCCTCTATCTCTCTGTTTCGTCCTCTCTCTCTCTCTGCTTCATTTTCTCCCTCTCTCTGTTTCGCTCTATCTCTCTCTGTTTCCATCTCTCTATTTCGCTCTCTCTCTGTCTCCCTCTATTTTGTTCTCTCCCTCTATCTCTCTCTGTTTCGTTCTTTCTCTATCTCCCTCTCTTTCGTTCTCTCCCCTCTCTGTTTGTTTCGCTCTCCCTCCCTGTTTGTTTCGCTCTCCCTCCCTGTTTGTTTCGCTCTCCCTCCCTGTTTGTTTCGCTCTCCCTCTCTGTTTGTTTCGCTCTCCCTCTCTGTTTGTTTCGCTCTCCCTCTCTGTTTCGCTCTCCCTCTCTGTTTGTTTCGCTCTCCCTCTCTGTTTGTTTCGCTCTCTCTCTCTCTACTTTATTCTCTCTCTATCTCCCTCCCTGATTCATTCTCTCCCTTTATCTCTCTGTTTTGTTCTCTCCCTCTATCTCTCTGCCTGTTTCGTTCTCTCTCCGTTTCGTTCTCTCCCTCTATCTCTCTGTTTCATCCTCTCTCTCTCTGCTTCATTTTCTCCCTCTCTCTGTTTTGCTCTGTCTCTCTCTGTTTCCATCTCTCTATTTCGCTCTCTCTCTATTTCGTTCTCTCCCTCTACCTCTCTCTGTTTCGGTCTTTCTCTATCTCCCTCTCTTTCATTCTCTCCCCTCTCTGTTTCGTTCTCTCTCCTTGTTTCGCTCTCCCTCTCTGTTTGTTTCGTTCTCCCTCTCTCTACTTCATTCTCTCTCTATCTCCCTCTCTGTGTCATTCTCTCCCTTTATCTCTCTGTTTTGTTCTCTCTCTGTTTCGTTCTTTCTCTATCTCTCCCTCTTTCATTCTCTCTTTCTCTTTCATTCTCTCTCTTCTCTCTCTCTGTTTCGTTCTCTCTCTATCTCCGTCTGTGTCATTCTCTCCCCCTATCTCTCTGTTTTGTTCTCTCCATCTCTGTTTTGTTCTCTCGCTCTCTCTGTTTCGTTCTCTCGCTCTGTGTTTCGTTCTCTCTCTGTTTCGTTCTCTCTATCTCTCCCTCTTTCGTTCTCTCTCTGTTTTGTTCTTTCTCTATCTCTTCCTCTTTCGTTCTCCCTGTTTTGTTCTCCCTCTCTGTGTCATTCTCTCCCTCTATCCCTCTGTTTTGTTCTCTCCCTCTATCTCTCTGTTTCATTTTCTCTCTCTCTACCTCTCTGTTTTCTTCCACCCCCCTCTATCTCTCTGTTTCATTCTCTCCCTCTATCTCTGTTTCGTTCTTTCTCTCTCTCTGTTTCGTTCTGTCTCTCTATCTGTCTTTCGTTCTCTCTCTCTATTTCTGTTTCGTTCTCTCTCGTTATTTCTCTCTCTTTCGTTCTCCATCTCTTGCTTTTGTTCTCTCTCTCTCTTTCGTTCTCTCTCTCTGTTTTGTCCTCTCTCTCGCTCTCTGGTTCGTCCTCTCGGGCACTGTTTTGTCCTCTTGGTCTCCCTGTCTCGCTCTCTCTCTCACTGTTTCGCTTTCTCTCTATCTCTCTGTTTCTTTCTCTCTCTATTTTTGTTCCATTCTTTCTCTGTCTCACTCTGTTTCGTTCTCTCTCTCTATCTCTGTTTTGTTCTCTCTATCTCTCTCTGTTTTGTTCTCTCTATCTCTCTCTGTTTTGTTCTCTCTATCTCACTCTGTTTTGTTCTTTATCTCTGTTTCGTTCTCTCTCTCTCTCTCCCTGCTTCATTCTCTCTCTCTTTCGTTTTCTCTATCTCTTTGTTTCTATCTATCCCTCTATTTCTCTCTGTTTCATTCTGTCTATTTCTCTGTTTTGTCCTCTCCCTCTCTCTCTGTTTCGCTCTCCCTCTGTTTCATTCTCTCTCTCTGTTTCCCCCTCTCTCTCTCTCTCTCTGTTTTGTTCGCCCCCTCTATCTCTGTTTCATTCTCTCCTTCTATCTCTGTTTTGTTTGCTCTATATCTCTGTTTCGTCCTCCATTCCTCTCTCTCTGTTTTGTCCTCTCTCTGTTTCATTCTCGCTCTCCCTGTTTCATTCTGTCCCTCTATCTCTCTCGCTTTCGTTCTCTCTCTCTCCCTGTTTCGTTCTCTCTCTCTATTTCTGTTTCGTTCTCTTTCTCTATTTCTGTTTCGTTCTCTTTCTCTATTTCTGTTTCGTTCTCTCTCGCTATTTCTCTCTCTTTCGTCCTCTCTCTCCCCTTCGTCCTCTCTCTCTCTGTTTCGGCCTCTCTCTCTCTCTCTCTGTTTCGGCCTCTCTCTCTCTCTCTCTCTGTTTCGGCCTCTCTCTCTCTCTCTCTGTTTCGGCCTCTCTCTCTGTTTCGGCCTCTCTCTCTCTCTCTGTTTCGGCCTCTCTCTCTCTCTCTCTGTTTCGGCCTCTCTCTCTCTCTCTCTGTTTCGGCCTCTCTCTCCCTCTCTATCTGTTTCGCTCTCCCTGTTTCGTTCTCTCTCTGTTTCCCCCTCTCTCTCTCTACCTCTGTTTTGTTCTCCCCCTCTATCTCTGTTTCATTCTCTCCTTCTATCTCTCTGTTTTGTTTGCTCTATATCTCTGTTTCGTCCTCCATTCCTTTCCCTCTGTTTTGTCCTATCTCTGTTTCATTCTCGCTCTCCCTGTTTCATTCTGTCCCTCTATCTCTCTCGCTTTCGTTCTCCTCTCTCCCTGTTTCGTTCTCTCTCTCTATTTCTGTTTCGTTCTCTTTCTCTATTTCTGTTTCGTTCTCTTTCTCTATTTCTGTTTCGTTCTCTCTCGCTATTTCTCTCTCTTTCGTCCTCTCTCTCCCCTTCGTCCTCTCTCTCTCTCTGTTTCGGCCTCTCTCTCTCTCTCTCTGTTCTGCCTCTCTCTCTCTCTGTTTCGGCCTCTCTCTCACTCTCTCTCTGTTTCGGCCTCTCTCTCTGTTTCGCTCTCCCTGTTTCGTTCTCTCTCTCTGTTTCCCCCTCTCTCTCTCTCTACCTCTGTTTTGTTCTCCCCCTCTATCTCTGTTTCATTCTCTCCTTCTATCTCTCTGTTTTGTTTGCTCTATATCTCTGTTTCGTCCTTCATTCCTCTCCCTCTGTTTCATTCTCGCTCTCCCTGTTTCATTCTGTCCCTCTATCTCTCTCACTTTCGTTCTCTCTCTCTCCCTGTTTCGTTCTCTCTCTCTATTTCTGTTTTGTTCTCTTTCTCTATTTCTGTTTCGTTCTCTCTCGCTATTTCTCTCTCTTTCGTCCTTTCTCTCCCCTTCGTCCTCTCTCTCTCTCTGTTTCGGCCTCTCTCTCTCTCTCGCTGTTTCGGCCTCTCTCTCTCTCTCTCTCTCTGTTTCGGCCTCTCTCTCTCTCTCTGTTTCGGCCTCTCTCTCTCTCTCTCTGTTTCGGCCTCTCTCTCCCTCTCTCTCTGTTTCGCTCTCCCTGTTTCGTTCTCTCTCTCTGTTTCCCCCCCTCTCTCTCTACCTCTGTTTTGTTCTCCCCCTCTATCTCTGTTTCATTCTCTCCTTCTATCTCTCTGTTTTGTTTGCTCTATATCTCTGTTTCATTCTCCATTCCTCTCCCTCTGTTTTGTCCTATCTCTGTTTCATTCTTGCTCTCCCTGTTTCATTCTGTCCCTCTATCTCTCTCGCTTTCGTTCTCTCTCTCTCCCTGTTTCGTTCTCTCCCTCTATTTCTGTTTCGTTCTCTTTCTCTATTTCTGTTTCGTTCTCTTTCTCTATTTCTGTTTCGTTCTCTCTCGCTATTTCTCTCTCTTTCGTCCTCTCTCTCTCCCCTCCGTCCTCTCTCTCTCTCTCTCTGTTTCGGCCTCTCTCTCTCTCTCTCTCTCTGTTTCGGCCTCTCTCTCTCTGTTTCGGCCTCTCTCTCTCTGTTTCGGCCTCTCTCTCTCTGTTTCGGCCTCTCTCTCTCTGTTTCGGCCTCTCTCTCTCTCTCTGTTTCGGCCTCTCCCTCTGTTTCGGCCTTTCCCTCTCTCCCTCTGTTTCGGCCTTTCCCTCTCTCCCTCTGTTTCGGCTTCTCCCTCTCTGTTATGTCCTCTCGCTCTGTTTCACTCTCTGGGTCTCGCTGTCTCGCTCTCTCACTGTTTCGCTTTCTCTCTATCTCTCTGTTTTGTTCTCTCTCTCTACATTTGTTTTGTTCTCTCTCTATTTTTGTTCTGTTCTCTCTCTATCTCACTCTGTTTCATTCTCTCTCTATCTCTCTCCCTCTGTTTCATCCTCTCTCTTGCTCTCTATTTCTCTTTTGTTCTCTCGCTATCTCTGTTTCATTCTCTCTATCTCTCTTTTTTGTTCTCTCTCTCTCTGTATCTCCCTGTTTCGTCCTCTCTCCCTCTCTCTGTTTCATTTTCTCTTTGTTTCTTTCTGCCCCTCTATCTCTCTCTTTCGTTCTCTCCCTCTATTTTTCTCTGTTTCACTCTATTTCTCTGTTTCGTCCTCTCCCTCTTTCTCTGCTTCACTCTCCCTGTTTCGTTCTCTCTCTCTCTCTGTTTCGTTTTCTCTCCTTCTCTGTTTCGTTCCCCTTCTCTGTTTTGTTCTCTCTCTCTCTATCTCTGTTTTGTTCTCTCTCTATATCTCTGTTTCGTTCTCTAACTCTGATTCGTTCTCTCTCTCTCTTGTTCTCTGTTTCATTCTCTCGCTCCGTTTCATTCTCCATCTCTATTCCTATTTCATTCTCTCTCTCCCCGTTTGTCCTCTCTCTCTCTCTATTTTGTTCTCTCTCTATCTCTCTGTCTCATTCTCTATATCTGTTTTGTTCTCTCTCGTTGTCTCTTCTCTCTGTTTCGTTCTCTCTCTCCCCGTTTCGTCCGCTCTCTCTGTTTCATTCGCTGTCTCTCTCTGTTTCGCTCTGTTTTGTTCTCTCTCTATCTATCTCCCTCTTTGTTTTGTTCTCTCCCTCTATCTCTCTCTGTTTCGTTCACTCCCCCTATCTCTCTCTGTTTCGTTCCCTATATATCTGTTTCATCCTCTCTCCCTCTCTCTCTGTTTCGTTTTCTCTCTATCTCTCTCTCTTTCGTTGTCTCGCTTCTCCCTCTCACTCTTTCATTCTCTCTCTCCCGGTTTCGTTGTCTCTCTCTATCCCTGTTTCGTCCTCTCTCTCTTTCATTCTCAGTCTCTCTGTTTTACTCTCTCTCTCTCTGTTTCGCTCCCTATCTATCTCCCTCTTTGTTTCGTTCTCTCCTTCTATCTCTCTGTTTCATTCTCTTCCTCTATCTCTCTCTGTTTTGTCCTCTCTCCCTCTCTCTCTGTTTCGTCCTCTCTGTTTCCTCGCCTCTCCCTCTGTTTCACTCTCTCTCTCTTTCTGTTTCGTTCTCTCTCTCTGTCTCTCTCTGTTTCATTCTCTCCCTCTATCTCTCCGTTTCGTTCCGTCTATCTCTCTGTTTCATTCTCTCTCTGTTTCGTTCTCTCTCTCTTTCTGTTTCGTTCTCTCTCTTTCTGTTTCGTTCTCTCCCTCTATCTCTCCCTGTTTCATTCCGTCTATCTCTCTGTTTCGTTCACTCTCTCTAACTCCCTCTCTGTGTCATTCTCTCCCTCTATATCTGTGTCTTGTTCTCTCCCTCAACACTCTCTCTGTTTCGTTCCCTCTATATCTGTTTACTCCCCTCTCCCTCTGTTTTGTTCTCTCCCTCTATCTCTGTTTCGTTCTCTCCCTCTATCTCTGTTTCGTTCTCTCCCTCTATCTCTCTCTGTTTTGTTCTCTCCCTCTATCTCTCTCTGTTTCGTTCTCTTTCTCTATCTCTCTCTTTGTTTAGTTCTCTCCCTCTATCTCTCTCTGTTTCGTTCTCTCTCTCTCTCTCTCTCTATTTTTGTCTCGTTCTCTCCATCTATCCCTGTTTCGTCCTCTCTTTTTCATTCTCTGTCTCTCTGTTTCGCTCTCTCTATCTATCTCCCTGTTTCCTTCTCTCCCTCTATCTCTCTGTTTAGTTCTCTCGCTCTATCTCTCTCTGTTTCGTTCCCTCCCTCTATCCCTCTCTGTTTCGTTCTCTCTCTCTCTGTTTCGTTCTCTTCCTCTATCTCCCTCTTTGTTTAGTTCTCTCCCTCTATCTCTCTCTGTTTAGTTCTCTCCCTCTATCTCTCTCTGTTTTGTTCTCTCCCTCTATCTCTCTCTGTTTCGTTCTCTTCCTCTATCTCCCTCTTTGTTTAGTTCTCTCCCTCTATCTCTCTCTGTTTAGTTCTCTCCCTCTATCTCTCTCTGTTTTGTTCTCTCCCTCTATCTCTCTCTGTTTCGTTCTCTTCCTCTATCTCCCTCTTTGTTTAGTTCTCTCCCTCTATCTCTCTCTGTTTAGTTCTCTCCCTCTATCTCTCTCTGTTTTGTTCTCTTCCTCTATCTCTCTCTGTTTTGTCCTCTCTCCCTCTCTCTCTGTTTCGTCCTCTCTGTTTCCTCGCCTCTCCCTCTGTTTCACTCTCTCTCTCTTTCTGTTTCGTTCTCTCTCTCTGTCTCTCTCTGTTTCATTCTCTCCCTCTATCTCTCCGTTTCGTTCCGTCTATCTCTCTGTTTCATTCTCTCTCTCTCTGTTTCGTTCTCTTTCTCTTTCTGTTTCGTTCTCTCTCTTTCTGTTTCGTTCTCTCCCTCTATCTCTCCCTGTTTCATTCCGTCTATCTCTCTGTTTCGTTCACTCTCTCTAACTCCCTCTCTGTGTCATTCTCTCCCTCTATATCTGTGTCTTGTTCTCTCCCTCAACACTCTCTCTGTTTCGTTCCCTCTATATCTGTTTACTCCCCTCTCCCTCTGTTTTGTTCTCTCCCTCTATCTCTGTTTCGTTCTCTCCCTCTATCTCTGTTTCGTTCTCTCCCTCTATCTCTCTCTGTTTTGTTCTCTCCCTCTATCTCTCTCTGTTTCGTTCTCTTTCTCTATCTCTCTCTTTGTTTAGTTCTCTCCCTCTATCTCTCTCTGTTTCGTTCTCTCTCTCTCTCTCTCTCTATTTTTGTCTCGTTCTCTCCATCTATCCCTGTTTCGTCCTCTCTTTTTCATTCTCTGTCTCTCTGTTTCGCTCTCTCTATCTATCTCCCTGTTTCCTTCTCTCCCTCTATCTCTCTGTTTAGTTCTCTCGCTCTATCTCTCTCTGTTTCGTTCCCTCCCTCTATCTCTCTCTGTTTCGTTCTCTCTCTCTCTCTGTTTCGTTCTCTTCCTCTATCTCCCTCTTTGTTTAGTTCTCTCCCTCTATCTCTCTCTGTTTAGTTCTCTCCCTCTATCTCTCTCTGTTTTGTTCTCTCCCTCTATCTCTCTCTGTTTCGTTCTCTTCCTCTATCTCCCTCTTTGTTTAGTTCTCTCCCTCTATCTCTCTCTGTTTAGTTCTCTCCCTCTATCTCTCTCTGTTTTGTTCTCTCCCTCTATCTCTCTCTGTTTCGTTCTCTTCCTCTATCTCCCTCTTTGTTTAGTTCTCTCCCTCTATCTCTCTCTGTTTAGTTCTCTCCCTCTATCTCTCTCTGTTTTGTTCTCTCCCTCTATCTCTCTCTGGTTCGTTCTCTCTGTTTCGTTTTCTTCCTCTATCTCCCTCTTTGTTTAGTTCTCTCCCTCTATCTCCCTCTGTTTCGTTCTCTTCCTCTATGTCTCTCTGTTTCGTTCTCTCCCTCTATCTCTCTCTGTTTCGTCCTCTCTCCCTCTCTGTTTCGTCCTCTGTTTCCTCCCCTCTGCCTCGGCTTCGTTCTCTCTCTCTTTCTGTTTCATTCTCTCTCTACCTGCCTGTTTCGTTCTCTCTCTCTGTTTCATTCTCCCTCTGTTTGTTTCACTCTCTCTCTGCTTCATTCTCTCTATCTCCCTCTCTGTCATTCTCTCCCTCTATCTCTGTGTCTTGTTCTCTCCCTCAACTCTCTCTCTGTTTCGTTCCCTCTATGTCTCTGTTTACTCCCCTCTCCCTCTGTTTCGTTCTCTCCCTCTATCTCTGTTTCATTCTCTTCCTCTATCTCTGTTTCGTTCTCCCTCTCTATGTTTCGTTCTCCCTCTCCCTGTTTCGTTCTCTCTCTATCTCCCGCTCTGTCATTCTCTCCCTCTATCTCTCTGTGTCTTGTTCTCTCCCTCAACTCTCTCTGTTTTGTTCCCTCTATATCCCTGTTTATTCCCCTCTTCCTCTGTTTCGTTCTCTCTCTCTGTTTCATTCCCTCTGTATCTCTGTTTACTCCCCTCTCCCTCTGTTTCGTTCTCTCTGTTTCGTTCTCTCCCTGTATCTCTCTCTGTTTCATTCTCTCCCTCTATCTCTCTCTGTTTCATTCTCTCCCTGTATCTCTGTTTCATTCTCTCTTTCTCTTTCGTTCTCTCTCGTTATCGCTCTCTGTTTCGTTCGCTCTCTCTCTGTTTTGTTCACTCTCTATATCTCTCTTTTTTGTTCTCTCTCTCTATATCTCCGTTTCGTCCTCTCTCCCTCTCTCTCTCTTTCATCCTCTCTCTGTTTCGTTTTCTCTCTCTATCTCTCTGTTTCTTTCTGTCCCTCTATCTCTCTCTGTTTCATTCTCTCCCTCTATTTCTCTCTGTTTCATTCTGTCTATTTCCCTGTTTCGTCCTCTCCCTCTCTCTCTGTTTCGCTGTTTTGCTCTCTCTCTCTGTTTCGTTATCTCTCTATCTCTGGTTTGTTCTCTTTCCCTGTTTTGTTCTCTCTCTCTATCTCTCTGTTTTGTTCTCTGTCTGTTCTCTGTTTCGTTCTTTCTATATCTCTGTTTTGTCCTCTCTCCCTCTCTCTGTTTCGCTCTCTCTCTTTCTGTTTCATTCTCTCTATCCCTCTGTTTTGTTCTCTCTATCTCTCTGTTTCGTTCTCTCTCTATCTCTCTTTCGTTCTCTTGCTTTTCCCTCTCACTCTTTCTCTCTCTCTCTCCGTTTCCTTCTCTCTCGCTAAGTTTCATTCTCTCTCTCCGTTTTGTCCTCTCTCTCTATTTTTGTCTTGTTGTCTCTCTCTCTCTCCCCCTGTTTCGTCCTCGCTCTCTCTTTCATTATCTGTCTCCCTCTGTTTCACTCTCTCTCTGTTTTGCTCATCTCACTCTCTATCTCCCTCTTTGTTTTGTTCTCTCCCTCTATCTCTGTTTCGCTCTTTCCCGCTATCTCTCTCTGTGTTATTCTCTCCCTCTATCTCTCTCTGTTTCGTCCTCTCTCCCTCTGTTTCGTTGCCTCTCTCTTTCTGTTTCGTTCTCTCTCTATCTCTCTCTGTCTCTCTCTGTCTCATTCTTTCTCTATCTCCCTCTCTGTGTTATTCTCTCCCTCTATCTCTCTGCCTTGTTCTCGCTCTCTCGGTTTCTTTCCCTCTATATCTCTGTTTACTCCCCTCTCCCTCTGTTTCGTTCTCTCTGTTTTGTTCTCTCCCTGTTTCATTCTCTCCCTCTATCTCTCTCTCTTTCATTCTCCCTCTCTGTTTGTTTTGCTCTCTCTCTGTCTCTCCCTCTTTCGGTCTCTCTCTTTCGTTCTCTCTCATTATCTCTCTCTCTCTCTGTTTCGTTCGAGCTCTCTCTGTTTCGTTCGCTCTCTTTCTGTTTCATTCTCTCTGTTTTGTTCTCTCCCTCTATCTTTCTATGTATTGTTCTCTCCCTCTATCTCTCTGTTTCGTTCTCCCACTCTGTTTGTTTCGCTCTCTCTCTCTGCTTCATTCTCTCCCTATCTCTCTGTTTCATTCTCCCTCTCTGTTTCATTCTCCTGCTCTGTTTGTTTTGCTCTCTCTCTCTGTCTCTCCCTCTTTCGGTCTCTCTCTTTCTCTTTCGTTCTCTCTCATTATCTCTCTCTCTCTGTTTCATTCGTTCACTCTCTTTCTGTTTCATTCTCTCGGTTTTGTTCTCTCCCTCTATCTCTCTCTATTTCGTTCTTTCTCTGGCTCCCTCTCTTTCGTTCTCTCCTCTCTTTTTCATTCTCTCTCTGTTTCGTTCTCCCTTTCTGCTTCATTCTCTCTGTATCTCCCTCTCTGTGTCATTCTCTCCCTCTATCTCTGGGTCTTGTTCTCTCCCTCAACTTTCTCTCTGTTTCATTCCCTCTATATCTGTTTACTCCCCTCTCCCTCTGTTTCGTTCTCGCCTTCTATCTCTCTCTGTTTCGTCCTCTCCCCCTCTCTGTTTCCTCCCCTCTCCCTCTGTTTCATTCTTTCTCTCTATCTATCTCCCTCTGTTTCGTCCTCTCTCCCTCTCTGTTTCGTCCTCTCTGTTCCTCCCCTCTCCCTCTGTTTCGTTCTCTATCTCTGTTTCGTTTTCTCTCCCTCTCTATCTGTTTCGTTTTCTCTCTCACTCTCTCTGTTTCGTTCTCTCCATCTATATCTCTGTTTCGTTCTCTCTGTTTCATTCTCTGTTTCGTTCTTTCTGTCTCCCTCTCTTTCGTTCTCTCTTCTCTCTGTTTCATTCTCTCTCTCTCTCTGTTTCGTTCTCCCTCTCTCTGTTTTGTTCTCCCTGTTTCGTTCTCCCTCTCTCTGTTTCGTTCTCTCTCTATCTCCCTCTCTGTGTCATTCTCTCCCTCTATCGCTATGTCTTGTTCTCTCCCTCAACTCTCTCTCTGTTTCATTCCCTCTTTATCTCAATTTACTCCCCTCTCTGTTTCATTCTCTCTCTGTTTCGTTCTCGCCTTCTATCTCTCTGTTTAGTTCTCTCCCTCTCTCTTTGTTTCGTCCTCTCTCCCTCTCTGTTTCCTCCTCTCTCCCTCTGTTTCGTTCTCTCTCTGTTTTGTTCTCTCCCACTATATCTCTCTGTTTCGTTCTCTCTCTCTGTTTCATTCTCCCGCTTTGTTTGTTTCGCTCTCTTTCTGTTTCATTCTCTCTGTTTTGTTCTCTCTCTCTATCTCTCTCTGTTTCGTTCTTTCTCTGGCTCCCTCTCTTTCGTTCTCTCCTCTCTTTCTTTTTCATTCTCTCTCTCTCTGTTTCATTCTCCATTTCTGCTTCATTCTCTCTGTATCTCCCTCTCTGTGTCATTCTCTCCCTCTATCTCTGGGTCTTGTTCTCTCCCTCAACTCTCTCTGTTTCATTCCCTCTATATCTCTGTTTACTCCCCTCTCCCTCTGTTTCGTTCTCGCCTTCTATCTCTCTCTGTTTCGTCCTCTCTCCCTCTCTGTTTCCTCCCCTCTCCCTCTGTTTCGTTCTCTCTCTCTCTATCTCCCTGATTCATCCTCTCTCCCTCTGTTTCATCCTTTCTGTTTCCTCCCCTCTCCCTCTGTTTCGTTCTCTCTCTCTTTCTGTATCGTTCTCTCTCTCTCTTTCTGCTTTGTTTTCTCTATCTCTGCTTTTTTTTCTCTCTCTCTCTCTTTCTGTTTCGTTTTCTCTCTCTCTCTATCTGTGTTTCATTTTCTCTCACTCTCTCCCTCTGTTTCGTTCTCTCCATCTATATCTCTCCCTGTTTCGTTCTCTCTGTTTCATTCTCTCTGTGTTTCGTTCTCTCTGTTTCGTTCTTTCTGTTTCCCTCTCTTTCATTCTCCCTCTCTCTGTTTCATTCTCCCTCTCTGTTTCGTTCTCTATCTCCCTCTCTGTGTCATTCTCTCCCTCCATCGCTGTGTCTTGTTCTCTCCCTCAACTCTCTCTGTTTCGTTCCCTCTATATCGCAATTTACTCCCCTCTCCCTCTGTTTCATTCTCTCTATTTCGTTCTCGCCTTCTATCTCTCTGTTTTGTTCTCTCCCTCTATCTCTCTCTGTTCTGTCCTCTCTCCTTCTCTGTTTCCTCCCTCTCCTTCTGTTTCGTTCTCTCTCTGTTTTGTTCTCTCCCTCTATCTCTCTTCTGTTTCGTTCTCCCTCTCTATTTCATTCTCCCGCTCAGTTTGTTTCGCTTTCTCTCTGTCTCTCCCTCTTTCGGTCTCACTCTTTCTCTTTCGTTCTCTCTCTCTCTGTTTCGTTCGCTCTCTTTCTGTTTTATTCTCTCTGTTTTGTTTTCTCCCTCTATCTCGCTATGTTTTGTTCTCTCCCTCTATCTCTCTCTGTTTCGTTCTCCCACTCTGTTTGTTTCGCTCTCTCTCTGCTTCATTCTCTCCCTATCTCTCTCTCTGCTTCATTCTTTCTATCTCTCTCTCTGCTTCATTCTCTCTCTATATGTCTGTTTTGCTCTCTGTTTCGCTCTCTCTCTCTGTTTCGCTCTCTCTCTCTGTTTCGCTCTCTCTCCCTGTTTCGTTCTCTCTGTCTCTGTTTCATTCTCTCCCTCTATATCTCTCCGTTTCGTTCTCTCTCTGCGTTTCGTTCTCTGTTTCATTCTTTCTCTGTCTCCCTCTCTTTCGTTCTCTCCTCTCTGTTTCATTCTCTCTCCCTCTCTCTGTTTCGTTCTCTCCCCCTCTCTCTGTTTCGTTCTCCCTCTCTGCTTCATTCTCTATCTCCCGCTCTGTGTCATTCTCTCCCTCTATCTCTCTGTGTCTTGTTCTCTCCCTCAACTCTCTCTGTTTTGTTCCCTCTATACCCCTGTTTATTCCCCTCTCCCTCTGTTTCGTTCTCTCTCTCTGTTTCGTTCTCTCTCTGTTTCATTCTCTCCCTGTATCTCTCTCTGTTTCATTCTCTCCCTCTATCTCTCTGTTTCATTCTCTCCCTCTATCTCTCTCTGTTTCATTCTCTCCCTCTATCTCTCTGTTTCATTCTCTCCCTCTATCTCTCTCTGTTTCATTCTCTCCCTCTATCTCTCTGTTTCGTTCTCCCACTCTGCTTGTTTTGCTCTCTCTCTCTGCTTCATTCTCTCCCTATCTCTCTCTCTGCTTCATTCTCTCTATCTCTCTCTCTGCTTCATTCTCTCTCTATCTCTCTGTCTGTTTCGCTCTCGCTCTCTGTTTCTCTCTCTCTGTTTCGCTCTCTCTCTCTGTTTCGCTCTCTCTCTCTGTTTCGCTCTCTCTCTCTGTTTCGCTCTCTCTCTCTGTTTCGCTCTCTCTCTGTTTCGCTCTCTCTCTGTTTCGCTCTCTCTCTGTTTCGCTCTCTCTCTCTGTTTCGCTCTCTCTCCCTGTTTCGTTCTCTCTGTCTCTGTTTCATTCTCTCCCTCTATATCTCTCCCTGTTTCGTTCTCTCTCTGTTTCATTCTCTCTCTCTTCTGTTTCTCTCTGCGTTGCGTTCTCTGTTTCATTCTTTCTGTCTCCCTCTCTTTCGTTCTCTCCTCTCTCTGTTTCATTCTCTCTCCCTCTCTCTGTTTCGTTCTCTCCCCCTCTCTCTGTTTCGTTCTCTCCCCCTCTCTCTGTTTCGTTCTCCCTCTCTCTGCTTCATTCTCTATCTCCCGCTCTGTGTCATTCTCTCCCTCTATCTCTCTGTGTCTTGTTCTCTCCCTCAACTCTCTCTGTTTTGTTCCCTCTATATCCCTGTTTATTCCCCTCTCCCTCTGTTTCGTTCTCTCTCTCTGTTTCGTTCTCTCTCTCTCTGTTTCATTCTCTCCCTGTATCTCTCTCTGTTTGATTCTCTCCCTCTATCTCTCTGTTTCATTCTCTCCCTCTATCTCTCTCTGTTTCATTCTCTCCCTCTATCTCTCTCTGTTTCATTCTCTCCCTCTATCTCTGTCTGTTTCATTCTCTCCCTCTATCTCTCTCTGTTTCATTCTCTCCCTCTATCTCTCTCTGTTTCATTCTCTCCCTCTATCTCTCTCTGTTTCATTCTCTCCCTCTATCTCCCGCTCTGTGTCATTCTCTCCCTCTATCTCTGTGTCTTGTTCTCTCCCTCAACTCTGTTTTGTTCCCTCTATATCCCTGTTTCTTCCCCTCTCCCTCTGTTTCGTTCTCTCTCTCTGTTTCGTTCTCTCTCTCTCTGTTTCATTCTCTCCCTGTATCTCTCTCTGTTTCATTCTCTCCCTCTATCTCTCTGTTTCATTCTCTCCCTCTATCTCTCTCTGTTTCATTCTCTCCCTCTATCTCTCTGTTTCATTCTCTCCCTCTATCTCTCTCTGTTTCATTCTCTCCCTCTATCTCTCTCTGTTTCATTCTCTCCCTCTATCTCTCTCTGTTTCATTCTCTCCCTCTATCTCTCTTTCATTCTCTCCCTCTATCTCTCTCTGTTTCATTCTCTCCCTCTATCTCTCTCTGTTTCATTCTCTCCCTCTATCTCTCTTTGTTTCATTCGCTCTGTTTCATTCTCCCGCTCTGTTTGTTTCGCTCTCTCTCTGTCTCTCCCTCTTTTGGTCTCTCTCTTTCTCTTTCGTTCTCTCTCATTATCTGTCTCTCACTGTTTCGTTTGCTCTCTTTCTGTTTCATTCTCTCTGTTTTGTTCTCTCCCTCTATCTCTCTCTGTTTCGTTCTCTCCCTCTATCTCTCTCTGTTTCGTTCTCTCCCTCTATCTCTCTCTGTTTCGTTCTCTCCCTCTATCTCTCTCTGTTTCATTCTCTCCCTCTATCTCTCTCTGTTTCATTCTCTCCCTCTATCTCTCTCTGTTTCATTCTCTCCCTCTATCTCTCTGTGTCTTGTTCTCTCCCTCTATCTCTCTGTGTCTTGTTCTCTCCCTCTCTCTCTGTTTCATTCTCTCTATATCTCTGTTTACTACCCTCTCCCTGTTCCGTTCCCTCCCTCTATCTCTCTGTTTCGTTCTCTCCCTCTATCTCTCTGTTTCGTTCTCTCTCTCTTTATGTCCCTCTGTTTCATCCTCTCTCCCTCTGTTTCGTCTTCTCTGTTTCCTCCCCTCTCCCTCTGTTTCGTTCTCTCTCTCTTTCTGTTTCGTTTTCTCTCACTCTATCTCTGTTTCGTTTTCTCTCAATCTCTCTCTGTTTCGTTCTCTCCATCTATATCTCTCCCTGTTTCGTTCTTTCTGTTTCATTCTCTCTCTCTGTTTCGTTCTTTCTGTCTCCCTCTTTCGTTCTCTCTTCTCTCTGTTTCATTATCTTTCTCTCTCTCTGTTTCGTTCTCCCTCTCTCTGTTTTGTTCTCCCACTCTCTGTTTCGTTCTCTCTCTATCTCCCTCTCTGTATCATTCTCTCCCTCTATCTCTGTGTCTTGTTCTCTCCCTCAACTCTCTCTCTGTTTCGTTTCCTCAAAAACTCAATTTACTCTATTCTCTCTGTTTTGTTCTCTCCCTCTATCTCTCTCTGTTTCGTCCTCTCTCCCTCTCTGTTTCCTCCCCTCTCCCTCTGTTTCGTTCTCTCTCTCTTTTGTTCTCTCCCTCTGTTTCATTCTCCCACTCCGTTTGTTTTGCTCTCTCTCTGTCTCTCCCTCTTTCGGTCTCACTCTTTCTCTTTCGTTCTCTCTCATTATCTCACTCTCTCTCTGTTTCGTTCGCTCTCTTTCTGTTTTATTCTCTCTGTTTTATTCTCTCCCTCTATCTCGCTATGTTTTGTTCTCTCCCTCTATCTCTCTCTGTTTTGTTCTCCCACTCTGTTTGTTTCGCTCTCTCTCTCTGCTTCATTCTCTCCCTATCTCTCTCTGCTTCATTCTCTATCTCCCACTCTGCTTTATTCTCTCTCTATCTCTCTCTCTGTTTCGCTCTCTCCCTGTTTCGCTCTCTCTCTGTCTCTCTGTTTCGATCTCTCCGTTTCGTTCTCTCTGTCTGTTTCATTCTCTCCCTCTATATCTCTCCCTGTTTCGTTCTCTCTCCGTTTCGTTCTCTCTCTCTGTCTCTCTGTGTTTCGTTCTCTCTCTTCTGTCTCTCTCTGCGTTTCGTTCTCTCTCAGTTTCATTCTTTCTCTGTCTCCCTTTCTTTCGTTCTCTCCTCTCTGTTTCATTCTCTCTCCCTCTCTGTTTCGTTCTCTCTCCCTATCTCTGTTTCGTTCTCTCTCCCACTCTCTGTTCATTCTCCCTCTCTGCTTCATTCTCTCTCTATCTCCCGCTCTGTGTCATTCTCTCCCTCTATCTCTCTGTGTCTTGTTCTCTCCCTCAACTCTCTCTGTTTCGTTCCCTCTATATCTCAATTTACTCCCCTCTCCCTCTGTTTCATTCTCTCTGTTTCGTTCTCGCCTTCTATCTCTCTGTTTCATTCTCTCCCTGTATCTCTCTCTGTTTCGTCCTCTCTCCCTCTCTGTTTCCTCCCCTCTCCCTCTGTTTCATTCTCTCTCTGTTTTGTTCTCTCCCTCTATCTCTCTCTGTTTCATTCTCCCGCTCTGTTTGTTTCGCTCTCTCTCTGTCTCTCCCTCTTTTGGTCTCTCTCTTTCTCTTTCGTTCTCTCTCATTATCTCTCTCTCACTGTTTCGTTCGCTCTCTTTCTGTTTCATTCTCTCTGTTTCGTTCTCTCCCTCTATCTCTCTCTGTTTCGTTCTCTCCCTCTATCTCTCTCTGTTTCGTTCTCTCCCTCTATCTCTCTCTGTTTCGTTCTCTCCCTCTATCTCTCTCTGTTTCGTTCTCTCCCTCTATCTCTCTGTGTCTTGTTCTCTCCCTCTCTCTCTGTTTCGTTCTCCCTATATCTCTGTTTACTACCCTCTCCCTCTGTTTCGTTCCCTCCCTCTATCTCTCTGTTTCGTTCTCTCTCTCTCTTTTGTTCTCTCTCTCTGTTTTGTTTTCTCCCCTCTCTGTTTCATTCTCCCTCTATCTCTCTGCTTCATTCTCTCTCTATGTCCCTCTCTGTGTCATTCTCTCCCTCTATCTCTCTCTGTTTTGTTCTCTCCCTCTATCTCTCTCTCTGTTTCTTTCTTTCTCTATCTCTTTCGTTCTCTCACTCTCTGTTTCGTTCTCTCTCTGTTCCGTTTACTCTCTCTCTCTGTTTTGTTCGCTCTCTCTTTCTCTGTTTCGTTCGCTCTCTCTGTTTTGTTCTCTGTCTATCTCTCTCTGTTTCTTTCTGTCCCTCTCTAACTCTGTTTCATTCTCTCTCTCTCTGTTTTGTTTACTCTCTATAACTCTCTTTTTTGTTCTCTCTCTCTATATCTCCCTGTTTCCTCCTCTCTCCCTCTGTTTCGTTCGCGGTCTCTGTACCGTTTTCTCTCTCTATCTCTCTCTGTTTCATTTTCTCCCTCTATATCTATCTGTTTCATTCTGTCTATATCTGTTTCGTCCGCTCTCCCTCTGTTTCGCTCTCCCTCTCTACCTCTCTCTGTTTTGTTCTCCCCTCTATCTCTCTCTGTTTCGTTCTCTCTCTCTATCTCTGTTTCAATCTCCCGCTCTGTTTGTTTTGCTCTCTCTCTGTCTCTCCCTCTTTTGGTCTCTCTCTTTCTCTTTTGTTCTCTCTCATTATCTCTCTCTCTCTGTTTCGTTCGCTCTCTTTCTGTTTTATTCTCTCCCTCTATCTCGCATTGTTTTGTTCTCTCCCTCTATCTCTCTCTGTTTTGTTCTCCCACTCTGTTTCACTCTCTCTCTCTGCTTCATTCCTCCCTATCTCTCTGCTTCATTCTCTCTCTATCTATCTCTCTGCTTCATTCTCTCTCTATCTCTCTTTCTCTTTCGCTCTCTCTCTCTGTTTCGCTCTCTCTGCCTCTATATCTCTCCCTGTTTCGTTCTCTCTGTTTCATTCTCTCTGTTTTGTTCTCTCTCTCTCTGTGTTTCGTTCTCCTTCTCTGTCTCTCTGTGTTTTGTTCTCTCTCCCTTGTCTCCCTCTGTGTTTCATTCTCTGCTTCATTCTTTCTCTGTCTTCCTCTCTTTCATTCTCTCCCCTCTCTCTATTTCGTTCTCCCTCTCTCTGTTTCGTTCTCCCTCTCTCTGTTTCGTTCTCCCTCTCCCTGTTTCGTTCTCCCTCTCCCTGTTTCGTTCTCCCTCTCCCTGTTTCGTTCTCCCTCTCCCTCCGTTGTGTTCTCTCTGTTTTCTTCTCTCCCACTATCTCTCTGTTTCATTCTCTCCCTCTATCTCTCTCTGTTTCATTCTCCCTCTCTATTTCATTCTCCCTCTGTTTGTTTCGCTCTCTCTCTCTGCTTCATTCTCCCTCTATCTCCCTGTGTCATTCTCTCCCTCTATCTCTCTGTGTCTTGTTCTCTCCCCCTCTCTCTGTTTCGTTCCCTCTATATCTCTGTTTATTCCCCTCTCCCTCTGTTTCGTTCTCTCTCTCTGTTTCATTCCCTCTATATCTCTGTTTACTCCGCTCTCCCTCTATTTCGTTCTCTCTCTCTCTCTGTTTTGTTCTCTCCCTCTATCTCTCTCTGTTTCGTCCTCTCTGTTTCCTCCCCTCTCCCTCTGTTTCGTTCTCTCTCTTTGTTTCATTCTCTGTGTTTTGTTCTCTCCCTCTATCTCTCTCTGTTCTGTTCTCCAGCTCTGTTTGTTTCGCTCTCTCTCTCTGCTTCATTCTCTCTATCTCTGCTTCGTTCTCTCTCTGTTTCGTTCTCTCTCTCTCTCCCTCCCTCTTTCGGTCTCTCTCTTTCTGTTTCATTCTCTCTGTGTTGTTCTCTCCCTCTATCTCTCTCTGTTTCGTTCTCCCGCTCTGTTTGTTTCGCTCTCTCTCTGCTTCATTCTCTCTCTATCTCTCTCTCCTTCATTATCTGTCTCCCTCTGTTTTGCTCTCTCTCTCTCTGTCCCCCTCTTTGTTTTGTTCTCTCCCTCTATCTCTGTGTTGTTCTCTCCCTCTATCTCTCTCTGTTTCGTTGCCTCTCTCTTTCTGTTTCGTTCTCTCGCTATCTCTCTCTGTTTCGTTCTCTCTCTATCTCTCTCTGTTTCGCTCTCTCTCTCTGTTTCGTTCTCTCTCTGTTTCGTTCTCTCTCTATCTCTCTCTGTTTCGTTCTCTCTCAGTCTCTCAGTTTCGTTCTTTCTCTATCTCCCTCTCTGTCATTCTCTCCCTCTATCTCTCTGCCTTGTTCTAGCTCTGTTTCGTTCCCTCTATATCTCTGTTTACTCCCCTCTCCATCTCTAGTGTTCTCCCTCTCTCTGTTTCGTTCTCTCTCCCTCTCTCTGTTTCGTTCTCTCTCCCGCTCTCATTCTCTCTCCCTCTCTCTCTTTCGTTCTCTCTCCCTCTCTCTCTTTCGTTCTCTCTCCCTCTCTCTTTCGTTCTCTCTCCCTCTCTCTCTTTCGTTCTCTCTCCCTCTCTCTCTTTCGTTCTCTCCCCCTCTCTCTTTCGTTCTCTCCCCCCTCTCTCTTTCGTTCTCTCCCCCTCTCTCTCTTTCGTTCTCCCCCCCTCTCTCTCTTTCGTTCTCTCCCCCTCTCTCTCTTTCGTTCTCTCCCCCTTTCTCTCTTTCGTTCTCTCTCCCTCTCTCTCTTTCGTTCTCTCCCCTTCTCTCTCTTTCGTTCTCTCCCTCTTTCGTTCTCTCCCCCTCTCTCTTTCATTCTCTCCCCTTCTCTCTCTTTCATTCTCTCCCCCTCTCTCTCTTTCGTTCTCTGCCCCTCTCTCTCTGTTTCGTTCTCTCTCTCTCTGTGTTTCGTTCTCCATCTCTGTCTCTCTGTGTTTTGTTCCCTCTCTCTTCTGTCTCCCTCTGTGTTTCGTTCTCTGTTTCATTCTTTCTCTGTCTTCCTCTCTTTCGTTCTCTCCCCGCTCTCTGTTTCGTTCTCCCTCTCTCTGTTTTGTTCTCCCTCTCTCTGGTTCGTTCTCCCTCTCCCTGGTTCATTCTCCCTCTCCCTGGTTCATTCTCCCTCTCCCTGGTTCGTTCTCCCTCTCCCTGGTTCGTTCTCCCTCTCTCTGTTTCGTACTCCCTCTCTGTTTCGTACTCCCTCTCTCTGTTTCATTCTCCCTCTATCTCCCGCTCTGTCATTCTCTCCCTCTATCTCTTTGTCTTGTTCTCTCCCTCAACTCTCTGTTTTGTTCCCTCTATACCTCTGTTTCCTCCCCTCTCCCTCTGTTGTGTTCTCTCTGTTTTGTTCTCTCCCACTATCTCTCTGTTTCATTCTCTCCCTCTATCTCTCTCTGTTTCATTTTCCCTCTCTATTTCATTCTCCCGCTGTTTGTTTCGCTCTCTCTCTCTGCTTCATTCTCTCTCTCTGCTTCATTCTCCCTCTATCTCCCTGTGTCATTCTCTCCCTCTATCTCTCTGTATCTTGTTCTCTCCCTCTCTCTCTGTTTCGTTCCCTCTATATCTCTGTTTATTCCCCTCTGCCTCTGTTTCGTTCTCTCTCTCTGTTTCATTCCCTCTATATCTCTGTTTACTCCCCTCTCCCTCTATTTCGTTCTCTCTCTCTCTCTCTATTTCGTTCTCTCCCTCTATCTCTCTCTGTTTCATTCTCTCCCTCTAACTCTCTCTGTTTCCTCCCCTCTCCCTCTGTTTCGTTCTCTCTCTTTGTTTCATTCTCTCTGTTTTGTTCTCTCCCTCTATCTCTCTCTGTTTTGTTCTCCCGCTCTGTTTGTTTCGCTGTCTCTCTGCTTCATTCTCTCTCTCTCTCTGTTGTGTTCTCTCTCTCTCCCTCCCTCTTTCGGTCTCTCTCTTTCTCTTTCGTTCTCTCTCTGTTTCGTTTGCTCTCTTTCTGTTTCATTCTCTCTCTGTTTTGTTCTCTCCCTCTATCTCTCTCTGTTTCGTTCTCCCGCTCTGTTTGTTTCGCTCTCTCTCTGCTTCATTCTCTCTCTATCTCACTCTCTGTTTTGCTCTCTCTCTCTGTTTCGTTCTCTCTCTCTCTTTCATTATCTGTCTCCCTCTGTTTTGCTCTCTCTATCCCCCTCTTTCTTTCGTTCTCTCCCTCTATCTCTCTGTGTTGTTCTCTCCCTCTATCTCTCTCTGTTTTGTCCTCTCTCCCTCTGTTTCGTTGCCTCTCTCTTTCTGTTTCGTTCTCTCTCTATCTCTCTGTTTCGTTCTCTCGCTATCTCTCTGTTTCATTCTTTCTCTATCTCCCTCTCTGTGTCATTCTCTCCCTCTATCTCTCTGCCTTGTTCTAGCTCTCTGTTTCGTTCCCTCTATATCTCTGTTTACTCCCCTCTCCCTCTCTTTCGTTCTCTCTCTTTCTGTTTCGGTTTCTCTCTCTCGTTCTCTCTCTGTCTCGTTCTTTCTCTATCTCCCTCTCTTTTGTTCTCTCTCTCTGTTTCGTTCTCTCCCCTCTGTTTCATTCTCGCTCTCTCTCTCTGCTTCATTCTCTCTCTATCTCCCTCTCTGTGTCATTCTCTCCCTCTATCTCTCTCTGTTTCTTTCTTTCTCTATCTCTTTCGTTCTCGCTCTCTGTTTCGTTTGCTCTCTCTCTGTTTCGTTTGCTCTCTCTCTCTGTTTCGTTTGCGCTCTCTGTTTCGTTCGCTCTCTCTCTCTGTTTCTTTCTGTCCCTCTCTATCTCTGTTTTATTCTCTCTCTCTGTTTTGTTCACTCCCTATATCTCTCTTTTTTGTTCTCTCTCTCTATATCTCCCTGTTTCGTCCTCTCTCCCTCTTTCTGTTTCGTTCGCGGTCTCTGTTCCGTTTTCTCTCTCTATATCTCTCTGTTTCTTTCTGTCCCTCTCTCTCTGTTTCGTTCTCTCCCTCCATTTCTCTCTGTTTTGTTCTCTCTCTCTCGGTTTCGTTCTTTCTCTGTCTCCCTCTCTTTTGTTCTCTCCTTTTCTTTTGTTCTCCCCTCTCTCTCTGTTTCATTCTCCCTCGCTCTCTGTTTCGTTCTCTCTCGCTACCTCTCTCGGTTTCGTTCTCTCTCTTTCCCTCTGTTTTGTTCTATCTCTGTTTCGTACTCTCTCTATGTTTCGTTCTCTCTCTCTCTCTGTTTCGTTCTCTCTGTCTCCCTTCGTTTCGTTCTCTCCCTCTCTTTCGCTCTCCCTCTTTCTCTCTGTTTCGTTCTTTCTCTATCTCCCTCTCTTTCGTTCTCTCCATCTCTCTGTTTCGTTCTTCCTCTCTGTTTCGTTCTCTCTCTCTCTCTGTTTCGTTCTCTCTCTCTCTCTCTCTGTTTCGTTCTCTCTCTCTCTCTATCTCTGTTTCGTTCTCTCTCTCTCTATCTCTGTTTTGTTCTCTCTCTCTCTCTCTGTTTCGTTCTCTCTCTCTCTGTTTCGTTCTCTCTCTCTCTGTTTCGTTCTCTCTCTCTATCTCTGTTTCGTTCTCTCTATCTATCTCTGTTTCGTTCTCTCTCTCTCTATCTCTGTTTCGTTCTCTATCTCTATTTCGTTCTCTCTCTCTCTATCTCTGTTTCGTTCTCTCTCTCTATCTCTGTTTCGTTCTCTCTCTCTCTCTATCTCTGATTCGTTCTCTCTCTCTGATTCGTTCTCTCTCTCTCTCTGTTTCGTTCTCTCTCTCTCTGTTTCGTTCTCTCTGCCTCTCTCTGTTTCGTTCTCTCTGCCTCTCTCTGTTTCGTTCTCTCTCCCTCTCTCTGTTTCGTTCTCTCTCCCTCTCTCTGTTTCGTTCTCTCTCCCTCTCTCTGTTTCGTTCTCTCTCCCTCTCTCTGTTTCGTTCTCTCTCCCTCTCTCTGTTTCGTTCTCTCTCCCTCTCTCTGTTTCGTTCTCTCTCCCTCTCTCTGTTTCGTTCTCTCTCCCTCTCTCTGTTTCGTTCTCTCTCCCTCTCTCTGTTTCGTTCTCTCTCCCTCTCTCTGTTTCGTTTTCTCTCCCTCTCTCTGTTTCGTTTTCTCTCCCTCTCTCTGTTTCGTTCTCTCTCCCTCTCTGTTTCGTTCTCTCTCCCTCTCTCTGTTTCGTTCTCTCTCCCTCTCTATCTCGTTCTCTATCTATCTCTATTTTGTTCTCTCTCTCTCTATCTCTGTTTCGTTCTCTATCTATCTCTATTTCGTTCTCTCTCTCTCTATCTCTGTTTCGTTCTCTCTCTCTCTCTATCTCTGATTCGTTCTCTCTCTCTCTCTGATTCGTTCTCTCTCTCTCTGATTCGTTCTCTCTCTCTCTGATTCGTTCTCTCTCTCTCTGTTTCGTTCTCTCTCTCTCTGTTTCGTTCTCTCTCTCTCTCTGTTTCGTTCTCTCTCTCTCTATCTCTGTTTCGTTCTCTCTCTCTCTCTATCTCTGTTTCGTTCTCTCTCTCTCTCTATCTCTGTTTCGTTCTCTCTCTCTCCATCTCTGTTTCGTTCTGTCTCTCTCTCTATCTCTGTTTCGTTCTCTCTCTTTCTCTATCTCTGTTTCGTTCTCTCTATCTCTGTTTCGTTCTCTCTCTCTCTCTATCTCGTTCTCTATCTATCTCTATTTCGTTCTCTCTCTCTCTATCTCTGTTTCGTTCTCTCTCTCTCTATCTCTGTTTTGTTCTCTATCTATCTCTATTTCGTTCTCTCTCTCTCTATCTCTGTTTCGTTCTCTCTCTCTCTCTATCTCTGTTTCGTTCTCTCTCTCTCCATCTCTGTTTCGTTCTGTCTCTCTCTCTATCTCTGTTTCGTTCTCTCTCTCTCTCTATCTCTGTTTCGTTCTCTCTATCTCTGTTTCGTTCTCTCTCTCTCTCTATCTCGTTCTCTATCTATCTCTATTTCGTTCTCTCTCTCTCTATCTCTGTTTCGTTCTCTCTCTCTCTATCTCTGTTTTGTTCTCTATCTATCTCTATTTCGTTCTCTCTCTCTCTATCTCTGTTTCGTTCTCTCTCTCTCTCTATCTCTGTTTCGTTCTCTCTCTCTCTCTATCTCTGATTCGTTCTCTCTCTCTCTGATTCGTTCTCTCTCTCTCTGTTTCGTTCTCTCTCTCTCTCTTTCGTTCTCTCTCTCTCTCTTTCGTTCTCTCTCTCTCTTTCGTTCTCTCTCTCTCTTTCGTTCTCTCTCTCTCTGTTTCGTTCTCTCTCCCTCTCTGTTTCGTTCTCTCTCCCTCTCTCTGTTTCGTTCTCTCTCTTTCTCTGTTTCGTTCTCTCTCTATCTCTGTTTCGTTCTCTCTCTATCTCTGTTTCGTTCTCTCTCTCTCTGATTCGTTCTCTCTCTCTCTGATTCGTTCTCTCTCTCTCTGATTCGTTCTCTCTCTCTGATTCGTTCTGTCTCTCTCTGATTCGTTCTCTCTCTCTCTGATTCGTTCTCTCTCTCTCTGTTTCGTTCTCTCTCTCTCTGTTTCGTTCTGTCTCTCTCTGTTTTGTTCTCTCTCTCTCTGTTTCGTTCCCTCTCTCTCTGTTTCGTTCTCTCTCTCTCTGTTTCATTCTCTCTCTGTTTCGTTCTTTATCTTTCTCTCTTTCGCTCTGTTTGTTTCATCTCTCTCTCCCTGTTCCCTTCTCTCTCTCCCTGTTCCCTTCTCTCTCTCCCTGTTTCCTTCTCTCTCTCCCTGTTTCCTTCTCTCTCTCCCTGTTTCCTTCTCTCTCTCTCTGTTTCCTTCTCTCTCCCTCCCCGTTTCCTTCCCTCTCCCTCCCTGTTTCCTTCTCTCTCCCTCCCTGTTTCCTTTTCTCTCCCTCCCTGTTTCCTTCTCTCTCCCTCCCTGTTTCCTTCTCTCTCCCTCCCTGTTTCCTTCTCTCTCCCTCCCTGTTTCACAGAATCACACAGTGCAGAAGAGGCCCTTCGGCCCATCGAGTCTGCACCGACACCTGACCTACGTACCTAATCTCATTTACCAGCGCTTAGCCAATAGCCTTGAATGTTATGACGTGCCAAGTGCTCATCCAGGTACTTTTTAAAGGATGTGAGGCAACCCGCCTCCACCACCCTCCCAGGCAGCGCATTCCAGACCGTCACCGCCCTCTGGGTAAAAAGGTTTTCCCTCACAACCCCCCCAAACCTCCTCCCCTCACTTTGAACTTGTGTTCCTTCGTGACTGACCCTTCAACTAAGGGGAACAGCTGCTTCCTATCCACCCTGTCCATGCCCCTCATAATCTTATACACCTCGATCAGGTCGCCCCTCAGTCTTCTCTGCTCCAACGAAAACAACCCAAGTCTATCCAACCTCTCTTCATAACTTAAATGTTTCATCCCAGGCAACATCCTGGTGAATCTCCTCTGCACCCCCTCCAGTGCAATCACATCCTTCCTATAATGTGGCAACCAGAACTACACACACTACTCCAGCTGTGGCCTCATCAAGGTTCTATACAACTCCAACATGACCTCCATACTTTTGTAATCTATGCCTCGATTGATAAAGGCAAGTGTCCCATATGCCTTTTTCACCACCCCACTAACGTGCCTTCAGAGATCTATAAATACACACGCCAAGGTCCCTTTGTTCCTCAGGACTTCCTAGTGTCATGCTGTTCATTAAATACTTCCTTGTCAAATTACTCCTTCCAAAGTGTATCACCTCACACTTTTCAGGGTTAAATTCCATCTGCCACTTATCTGCCCATTTGACCATCCCGTCTATATCTTCCTGTAGCCCAAGACCTCACTGTTAACTACCCGGCCAATCTTTGTGTCATCCGCAAACTTACTAATCCTACCCCCCTATGTAGTCATCTGTGTTGTTTATATAAATGATGAATAATAGGGGACCCAGCACAGATCCCTGTGGTACGCCACTGGACACTGTCTTCCAGTCACTAAAGCAGCCTTCTGTCATCACCCTCTGTCTCCAACAACTAAGCCAATTTTGAATCCACCTTATCAAATTACCCTGCTGAGTTTTTCCAGGTAATTCTGTTTTTGTTTTGGATTTCCAGCATCCGCAGTAGTTTTTTGTTTTTAACCCTGTATCCCATGTGCGTTTGCCTTAAGACCATAAGACATAGGAGCAGAAATTAGGCCATTCGGCCCATCGAGTCTGCTCCGCCATTCAATCATGGCTGATAAGTTTCTCAAACCCATTCTCCTGCCTTCTCCCCGTAACCTTTGATCCCCTTACCAATCAAGAACATATCTATCTCGGTCTTAAATACACTCAATGACCTGGCCTCCACAGCCTTCTGTGGCAATGAATTCCATAGATTCACCACTCTCTGGCTAAAGAAGTTTCTCCTCATCTCTGTTCTAAAAGGTCTTCCCTTTACTCTGAGGCTGTGCCCTCGGGTCCTAGTCTCTCCTACCTAATGGAAACATCTTTCCCACGTCCACTCTATCCAGGCCTTTCAGTATTCTGTAAGTTTCAATCAGATCCCCCCTCATCCTTCTAAACTCCATCGAGTATAGACCCAGAGTCCTCAAATGTTTCTCATATGTTAAGCCTTTCATTCCTGGGATCATTCTCGTGAACCTCCTCTGGACCCTCTCCAGGGCCAGCACACCCTTCCTGAGATACGGGGCCCAAAATTGCTCACGATATTCTAAATGTGGTCTGAACAGAGCCTTACAAAGCCTCAGCAACACATCTCTGCTTTTATATTCTAGTCCTCTCAAAATAAATGCCAACATTGCATTTGCCTTCCTAACTACCGACTCAACCTACAAGTTAACCTTAAGAGAATCGTGGACTAGGACTCCCAAGTCCCTTTGCACTCCAGATTTCTGAATTCTCTCCCCATTTAGAAAATAGTCTATGCCTCTATTCTTCCTACCAAAGTGCATGACCTCACACTTCCCCACGTTGTATTCCATCTGCCACTTCTTTGCCCATTCTCCTAACCTGTCCAAATCCTTCTGCAGCCTCCCCGCCTCCTCAATACTACCTGTCCCTCCACCTATCTTTGTATCATCTGCAAACTTAGCCAGAATGCCCTCAGTTCCTTCATCTAGATCATTAATGTATAAAGTGAAAAGTTGTGGTCCCAACACTGACCCCTGCGGAACTCCACTAGTCACCGGCCGCTATCCTGAGAAGGACCCCCTTATCCCCACTCTCTGCCTCCTGCCAGACAACCAATCTTCTATCCATGCTAGTACCTTGCCTCTAACGCCATGGGCTCTTATCTTACTGAGCAGCCTCCTGTGCGGTGCCTTGTCAAAGTCCTTCTGGAAGTCCAAGTAGATAACATCCATTGGCTCTCCTTTGTCTAACCTACTCGTTACCTCCTCAAAGAATTCTAACAGATTTGTCAGGCATGACCTCCCCTTGATGAAACCATGCTGACTTTGCCCTATTTTAACATGCACTTCCAAGTATTCTGAAATCTCATCCTTAATAATGGACTCTAAAATCTTACCAACGACCGAGGTCAGGCTAATCGGCCTGTAAATTCCCATCTTTTGCCTCACTCCCTTCTTAAACAGAGGGGTTACATTCGCGATTTTCCAGTCCTCTGGGACTCTCCGTGACTCCAGTGATTCCTGAAAGATCACCACTAACGCCTCCACTATCTCTTCAGCTATCCCCTTCAGAACTCTGGGGTGTAATCCATCTGGTCCAGGTGATTTACCCACCTTCAGACCTTTCAGTTTTCCTAGCACGTTCTCCTTGGTAATGGCCACCTTCTTTATAAGTCTCGCATGTGGGACAAAGGCTTTGCTGAAATCAATATAAACTACATCAACTGCACTACCCACATCTACACACCTGGTCACCTCCTCAAAAAATTTAATCAAATTTGTTAGGCATCACCTCCGTCTGACAAAGCCATGCTGGCTATCCTTCCCTTCTCCAAGTGGAGAAAGATATAAGATAAGATAAGAGAAAGTTATCTCTCTCTCTTCCTGTTTCCTTCTCTCTCTCTTCCCGTTTCCTTCTGTCTCTCTCTTCCCGTTTCTTTCTCTCTCTATTTCTGTTTCCTTCTCTCTGTTTGTTTCGTCCTCTCTCTATCTCCCTCTCTGTTTCGTTCTCTCCCTGTTTTGTTCTCTCTCTCTTTCACTCTCTCTCTCTCTGTTTCGTTCTCTCTATATCTGTTTCGTCCTCTCTCCCTCTCTCGCGCTCTGTTTCGCTCTCTCTCTCTGCCTTTCTGTTTCGATCTCTCTCTCTACCTCTCTCTGTTTCGCTCTCTACCTCTGTTTCATTCTCTCTGCCTCTCTCTGTTTCATTCTCTCTCTACCTCTCTCTGTTTCATTCTCTCTCTCTCTACCTCTCTGTTTCGATCTCTCTGGTTTCATTCTCTCTCTTTCGATCTCTCTGGTTTCATTTTCTCTTTTTCGATCTCTCCCTATTCATCTCCCTCTCTGTTTCGTTCTCTCTATTTATCTCCCTCTCTCTGTTTTGTTCTCTCTCTATTTTCCCCCTCTGTTTTATTCTCTCTGTTTATCTCCCTCTGTTTCATTCTCCCCCTTATATCTTCCTGTTTCTTTCTCTCTATCTCTTTCTGTTTCTTTCACTCTATTCATCCCTTTCTCTGTCCTTTCTCTCTGTTTCTCTATTTATCTTTCTGGTTCCCTCTTTCTTTCCATTTATCTCTTTTTCGTTCTCTCTCTATTCATCTCTCTGTTGCTTACTCTCTCTCTCTCTCTCTTTCTTACTCTCTACCTCTCTCTATTTATCTCTGTCTCTCTCTTTCTCTGAACTTTCTCTCTCACCCTTGCCCAGAGTCCGGCAGGAACATGGCGGCGAAGCCCGGAGGCGCTGCTCCGCGCTGGGCTGGGGCTGACAGGAAAGCGGCTCAACCTCATGCCAAGTCTTTCCTCTGCTTTCAGGAATCGGAGAAGGCGGCGGCGGCCGGGGCGATGGCGGGGCTGGGGCCCGGGACTCCACAGCAGCAGGCGGCCGGAGCCGCTGGGGACGAGTCCTCAGACAGCGACGGGGAGCACGAAGGGCCGCAGAAACTCATCAGGAAAGTGTCCACCTCCGGGCAGATCAGGAGCAAGGTAAGGTTCAGGCTGTGGCGGTGGCGCTGAGGGGCCAGGCCGCAGCTCGGCTGCCCGTTGCTAGGCTCGGTTGCTAGGGAGCGGCCCGATGGAAGCCGGCCGTCCCCATGGCAGCGGGAGTCAGGCCAGAGGCAGGGTCCAGCTGCTGGGCCATTGGCAGCCAGTCAGCTAACTTCCAGGAAAATATACCTTACCCTGACAATCCATCAAAAAGAGGGGAGGTTCTCACCTTGCACATCACCATTTTAAAGAAAGTTGGCAATCTGAAGATGCTCCAAGCACACACTCCAGTTCAGCCAGCAATTCCTGGCTGGTTGGGCAATGGTGGCATCCCCTCTCTTCTTTTGTTTGATATGTGCTGGTATTTGGATGAAGTTGGGTGCCACCAAAGAAAGGTCCAGGTTGCAAGTTCAGTGCCGTTGGAAATTTTGAGAATAAGTTCTGAAATTGGGGGAAATTGCTTTCAGGGTGTTGCCTGTACCACATGTGTGTGTGTTTGCTGTATAAAATACATTGATTGTATTTTAGTTGTGAATGCCAAATATGTCAGAAGTTTTGTACTGCGCAAGTCAGTGTATACTTAAGTCAATCTCCCATTTTTGTCAATCTTCCACCCTGGTCAAAAGTAGCCTACATGTGAAGTGGGGTTAGATGCTGAGAAATAATTTGACCAACACACAGATATAATTCAGTCCCTGTGTTTAATAATTACTGTCCTTATTCTCTATTTCCATTACTGATTCATCTGTCAACATTGATAATGGAATGATGTAAACTTGTCACAATGTGATTGCACCCTCCCAACGGTGGTGGTACTGCAATGCTTCCACTGGGGGTAGTGGGGGCATGAGTGTAGGTTATAATAAGCAAGACAAGGTAATGCAAAGTTCCCTTTATAAATATGGTCATATAATGAAATGGTTTACAGCCAGGGTGCATAGACAAATGATATCTTCATATTAAATCTTATGATTTAGTTTGTGACATTTAGTTAAATGACATTTTTAGGGCTATCATTTTGGCATAGTTTTTCACTTGTTTACAAACATAATGTAAATAGCTTCACAATACATTATTGCATTACTTGCACGTGGCATTCTTGTGATGGAAATGAAGAATAATTCTTCCTTTCCAAATAGGCTTGTCAGTTTCTTTGAGTATTATTCAAACCAGTGACTGCAATGTGGCATGTAAGCATATAAGTGTTGAACCTGCTTTAGCCAGTTACATTTCACAGGCCTTCTTTCTTAGGACTGGCTCAAAACTCTAATTTGTCTAGGATTTTGCTTTCTTTTGAATTATTTCAAAAAAGGACAGAATATTAGCTCAGGAACCAACAGTATTTTATTTTTATTAATAGAAATTCTCTGGTATTGCTGAGAGGGAGTCCTGGTGTGTTCTGAGGTGTGGAGAATAGGATTGGGAATGCACAATAGAGACGTGAGTGGAGTAGTTGTTTATAAAGTGGGGGCTGGAGCACAAATTGAAGTAGGGATGGAGTGGGGGTTAATTTCTTCTTATCCGGATGTAGAATAGCCTGGGACCAGAGGCAGGTGCAAGTTTTCCTGGAGCATTAAGTTTGTCAGACTGAGGCTGTTTCTTGTCAACAAAACTTGCAGTTATATAGTGCCTTTAACATGGGAAAATGTCCCCAGTGCTTCAGAGGCATAACAGATCCAAATCTACACTGAACCAAAGAAGGCGGGATGACCAAGTACACTTGGTCAAAAAGGCAGGCTTTAAAGTCACAAAGCTATATCTGATACAGTTCAGAAAAATGTTCATAGTTGCCTTTGTGAGTTTGTCCATTGTCATAATCACGATGTTTTGGGTTGAAGTGATGTCAGAACTTTACCATTGCCAGTCAGAGAGTGTTTAATCTGAAGGCTGTCTCCAGAATTTGAGTTGACACTTCAGTGTAGCATTAAGAAAGGGCTATATTGATGAAGGGGCTGCCTTTCAAATGTGTCGTTAAATCAAGGCCCTGTCTGTCTGTTCAGTGGAGCATTTGAAAGAGTAGGTACTTTCTCCTTCAATAAATACCACCAAGGGTATTCAACTCATTCTCTCTTTGTGAGATCTTGCCTTGTACGATTGGTTGCTGCATTTGACTACACTTGAAAAGTCATGATCTACCTTTGAAGTAAAATGTCAGTTTGTTCTGTGAAACAGCAAGCCCTGGCATGTTATCTGAATGGCCTGCTCTAGATGTGAATCAAAAACAAAGGCTTGAATGTGGTTCATCATTGCCCAATGTGATGTTTTAATTAGAATCAGAAGTGGGGGCAGTTTTAAGTGACATTCTGAGAGTTATAATCACAGTGACATAAAAGGTTCTTACAGTTGTAGTTTCCAGTCTGGTAAGGCCAGTCATTGCAGCTGATATCTGAATGAAAGCTGAGTGGCAGGCCTTGAGATGGAAACCTGATTGGAGAGACTTCAAATACAAAAAAAGGGAAACTCTTTTTGATTTGCTTCTAAACTATGTTCATTTTTTTTACCTATGTCAGTTTTGGTTTACTTGCATCTTTCCCTAACCTCTCGCCCATTTCCCCTCATGTTCTCTCCCAGCTCACCTGATCCCTGAGATCCACTTGTTGCTCTCTGGACTCTGTTCTCACTAAACTGCTGTCCACCCAGTTTTCCCTCTTGGTCCCCATGTTAGCCAATATTGTTAATGATTCTTTCTCCTCAGCTGTTGCCTATCTCTCCTTTAAATTTGTTGTCATCACGGTCCTCCTCAAAAGAAACCCTTAACTTTTCTTCCAACTACCACCTCAACTCCAAACTCCCTTTCCTAAGTTCTTGAATGTGTTGTCACCTCCCAAATCCATTCCTATCTTTCCCAGAACTCCATGTTTGTTGAATCCCACCAATCTGGTTTCCACCCCGTCACAGCACCAAACCAGCTCTTATCAAAGTTGCAAATGACATCTGATGTGACTGTGACAAAGGTGAACTTTCCCTCCTCATCCTTCTTGACCTGCCTGCAGCCTTTCACATGGTTGACCACATCACCCTCTTCCAGCGCCTCTGCTCTCACCTGGTTCCATTCTAATCTTTCTAATCTGAACCATAGTATCAATTATAATGCTGTTCTCGTCTCGTTTCCATATCATTATGATTTCTGAAGTCCCCCAAGGTTCTATCCCGAGCCCCCTCCTATTTCTCATCTACATGTTGCCCCTTGGCGACATCAATTTCATACAGCATTAGTTATCATATGTACACTGACTACACCCAGCTCTATCTCACTACCACCACCTCTCTTGATTCCTCCACTGTTGCTAAATTATCAGACTGCTTATCCAACATCCAGCACTGGATGAGCAAAAATTTTCTCCAATTAAATATTGGGAAGATTGAAGCCAATGTTTTCGGTTACCACTCTGTTCTGTGGCTATTGATTTCCACCTCTCTCCCTGGTAACCATCTGAGACAGTCGTTCGCAGTCTGTTTGCAGGGTTGGTGCCATATTTGATCCCAGGATCATACATTCAAGACCACATTAAGATTAATACATTAAGATCTGTAACATTGCCTGGCTTTATGAATGAAACTTTCATTCATGCCTTTGTTACTTCTAGACTTGACTATTCCAATGCACTTGTGGCTGGTCTTCTATATTTTACCCTCTGTAAACTTCAGACCATCCAAAACTTTGCTGTCTGCACCTTAACTCGTACCAAATCCTATCCACCTATTTCCTCTATGCTCATTGACCTACCTATATTGGCTCCCAATCAAGCAACGTCTTGATTTTAAAATTCTCATCCTTGTTTAAAAATATCTCCACAGCCTCACTCCTCTCCATCTCTGTAATCTCTTCCAACCCCACTCTCTGAGATATTTGCATGATTCTAATTCTGGCCTCTTATGCATCCCTGTTTATAATTTCTGCACCTTTGATGGCTGTGCATAGGCCTCAAGCTCTGGAATTCCCTCTCACTCCCTTCTTTAAGAGACTCCTTAAAACCTACATTTAATCAAGCTTTTGATCATCTGACCAAATATCTCCTTACGTGGTTTGGTGTCATATTTTGTTATAAAATGCTCTGGCAAAGCACCTTGGGACAAGAAATATGCAAGGTTACTGGGATAAGGCAGGGGAGTGGAACTAGCTAGAATGCTCTTTCGAGAGTTAGTGCAGACTCGATGGGCTGAATGGCTGCCTTCTGCACTGTAAAGATTCAGTGATTTTATTGTGTTAAACGGGCCATAGAAATGTAACTTATTGTTATATTATACCCTCAAGTTACTGAATAAACAAGATGATCACAAGATTTTGAAAGATATTTTGAATGATTTCAGTGGTTTCCAGTGTTGCTAAATTTGACGAATTTATGGTGAGAGGCACAGGATCAGTGCTGGGGGCCACAACAACTTACAAGCTATATTAATGACTTAGACAATAAGACAGAGAAATGTATCTCAGTTTGTTGATGATTCAAAGCTAGATGGGAATGTAAGCTGTGAGGAGGACACGAAGAGTCTGCAAAGAGATTTAGCCAGGGTAAATGAATGTGCAATAAAGTGGCAGATGAAGGTGAATGTGGAGGTGTTCACTTTGGTTGTAAGAATAAAAAGACAGAGTATTTTATAAAACTTGTGAAACTTGTAATTGTTGATGTTCAGAGTCTGCGCTCGTACAAGGCAGGTACAGCAAGCAATTAGGAAGGCAAATGGCATGTTGGCCTTTATTGGAATAAGATTGGATTACAAGAATGAGGAAGTCTTGCGACAATTGCACAGGGCTTTGGTGAGACCACATCTGGAATACCATGTGCAATTTTGGTCTCCATATTTAAGGAAGGATATGCTTATATTGTACGTGATACAGCAGAGGCTCACTAGATTGAACCATAGGATGAGAGGATTGTCCTAGAATGAGAGTCTGAGTAAACTGAGTTTATATTCACTGGAGTTTAGAAAAATGAGATTATCTCATTGAAAGACACAAAAATTCTGCAGGGGCTTGACAGGGTAGACTGTTTCCCCTGGCTGGGGAATCTAGCAAACCGGGGCACAATCTCAGGATAAGGGGTCGATCATTCAGAACAGATGAGGAGAAATTTCCTCCCTCAAAGGATTGTGAATCTTTGGAATTCTCTATGCCAGAGGGTTGTGGATGCTTCATTATTGAATATATTTAAGGTTGAAATTTACAGATTTTTGGTGTCTCAGGGAATCGAAGGATATGGGCAGTGAGTGGGAAAGTAGAGTTGAAGCCAATGATCAGCCATGATGATACTGAATGGCTCATAGAGCTATATGATCTACTTCTCTTTCTTATCTTCTTATGCTCCCAGGGCTTGTGAGAAAGAGCTTGTCCAGGTGACATATGGTGATCACAGCTTGCTCCTCCTGTGTTTTCTATTCCAGGTCCCCTGGCATTTTTTTTATTTATTCATGGGACGTGAGCATTGCTGGCAAGGTCAGCATTTGTTGCCCATCCGTAATTGCCCTTGGGAAGGTGATTGTGAGTCACCGTCTTGAAGTGCTGAAGTCCATGTGGTGCAGGTACACCCATAGCGCTATGAGGAAGGGAGTTCCAGGATTTAACCCAGCAACAGTGAATGAAAAGCAATGTGTTTTGAAGTCAGGATGAGATATGACTTTGAGGGGTATTTGCATCAGGTAGTGTCCCCTTGAGCCTGCTGCACTTGTTCTTCTAGGTGGCAGAGTTTATGAGTTTGGAAGATGCTGTTGAAGGAATCTTGGCATTTGCTAAAGTGCATCTTATAAACAGCACACATTACCACCATGATGCATCGTGGTGTAGTGACTATTCTCAGGCCCAGACCTCTGACTGCTCGCTGCCCCAGACCTCTGAATGCTCGCTGCCCCAGACCTCTGACTGCTCGCTGCCCCAGACCCCTGACTGCTCTCTGCCTCAGACCCCTGACTGCTCTCTGCCTCAGACCCCTGACTGCTCTCTGCCTCAGACCCCTGACTGCTCTCTGCCTCAGACCCCTGACTGCTCTCTGCCCCAGACCCCTGACTGCTCTCTGCCCCAGATCCCTGACTGCTCTCTGCCCCAGACCCCTGACTGCTCTCTGCCTCAGACCCCTGTCTGCTCTCTGCCCCAGACCCCTGACTGCTCTCGGCCTGAGACCCCTGACTGCTCTCTGCCCCAGATCCCTGACTGCTCCCTGCCCCCGATCACTGACTGCTCTCTGCCCCAGACCCCTGACTGCTCTCTGTCTCAGACCCCTGACTGTTCCCGGCCTCAGATCCCTGACTGCTCTCTGCCCAAGATCCCTGACTGCTCCCTGCCTCAGATCCCTGACTGCTCTCTGCCCCAGATCCCTGACTGCTCCCTGCCTCAGATCTCCGACTGCTCTATGCCCCAGATCCCTGACTGCTCTATGCCCCAGATCCCTGACTGCTCTCTGCCCCAGTCCCCTGACTGCTCTCTGCCTCAGATCCCTGACTGCTCTCTGCCTCAGATCCCTGACTGCTCTCTGCCTCAGATCCCTGACTGCTCCCTGCCTCACATCCCCGACTGCTCTCTGCCCCAGATCCCTGACTTGTCTCTGCCCCAGATCCCTGACTGCTCTCTGCCCCAGATCCCTGACTGCTCTCTGCCCCAGATCCCTGACTGCTCTCTGCCCCAGATCCCTGACTGCTCTCTGCCCCAGATCCCTGACTGCTCTCTGCCCCAGATCCCTGACTGCTCTCTGCCCCAGATCCCTGACTGCTCTCTGCCCCAGACCCCTGACTGCTCCCTGCCTCAGATCACTGACTGCTCTCTGCCCCAGATCCCTGACTGCTCTCTGCCCCAGATCCCCGACTGCTCTCTGCCCCAGACCCCTGACTGCCCACTGCCCCAGCCCCCTGACTGCTCCCTGCCTCAGATCCCTGACTGCTCTCTGCCCCAGATCCCTGACTGCTCTCTGCCCCAGATCCCTGACTGCTCTCTGCCCCAGATCCCTGACTGCTCTCTGCCCCAGATCCCCGACTGCTCTCTGCCCCAGATCCCTGACTGCTCATTGCCCCAGCCCCCTGACTGCTCCCTGCCCCAGATCCCTGACTGCTCTCTGCCCCAGACCCCTGACTGCTCCCTGCCCCAGATCCCTGACTGCTCTCTGCCCCAGACCCCTGACTGCTCCCTATCCCAGTTCCCTGACTGCTCCCTGTCCCAGTTCCCTGACTGCTCTTTGCCCCAGAACCCTGACTGCTCTCTGCCTCAGATCCCTGACTGCTCTCTGCCCCTGACCCCTGACTGCTCCCTGCCCCAGATCCCTGACTGCTCTCTGCCCCAGACCCCTGACTGCTCTCTGCCCCAGAGACCTGACTGCTCTCTGCCCCAGACCCCTGACTGCTCTCTGCCCCAGACCCCTGTCTGCTTTCTGCCCCAGATCCCTGACTGCTCTGTGCCCAAGACCCCTGACTGTTCTCTGCCCCAGATCCCTGACTGCTCTCTGCCCCAGATCCCTGACTGCTCTCTGCCCCAGATCCCTGACTGTTCATTGCCCCAGATCCCTGACTGCTGTCTGCCTCAGATCACTGACTGCTCACTGCCCCAGTTCCCTGAATGCTCTCTGCCCCAGATCCCTGACTGCTCTCTGCCCCAGACCCCTGACTGATCCCTGACTCAGATCCCTGACTGCTCCCTGCCTCAGATCCCTGAATGCTCTCTGCCCCAGATCCCTGACTGCTCTCTGCCCCAGACCACTGACTGCACTCCGCCTCAGACCCCTGACTGCTCTCTGCCCCAGATCCCTAACTGCTCTCTGCCCCAGATCCCTGACTGCTCTCTGCCCCAGATCCCTGACTGCTCTCTGCCCCAGATCCCTGACTGCTCTCTGCCCCAGACCCCTGACTGCTCTCTGCCCCAGATCCCTGACTGCTCTCTGCCCCAGACCACTGACTGCTCTCCGCCTCAGACCCCTGACTGCTCTCTGCCCCAGATCCCTGACTGCTCTCTGCCCCAGACCCCTGACTGCTCTCTGCCTCAGATCACTGACTGCTCTCTGTCTCAGACCCCTGACTGCTCCCTGCCTCAGATCCCTGTCTACTCCGTGCCCCAGACCCCTGACTGCTCTCTGCCCCAGACCCCTGACTGCTCTCTGCCTAAGATCCCTGACTGCTCCCTGCCTCAGATCCCTGACTGCTCCCTGCCCCAGATCCCTGACTGCTCTCTGCCCCAGACCACTGGCTACTCTCTGCCTCAAACCCCTGGCTGCTCTCTGCCTCAGATCCCTGACTGCTCTCTGCCTCAGATCCCTGACTGCTCTCTGCCCCAGATCCCTGACTGCTCTTTGCTCCAGACGCCTGACTGCTCCCTGCCTCAGATCCCTGACTGCTCCCTGCCTCAGATCCCGGACTGCTCTCTGCCCCAGATCCCTGACTGCTCCCTGCCCCCGATTCCTGACTGCTTTCTGCCCCAGACCCCTGACTGCTCTCTGCCTCAGACCCCTGACTGCTCTCTGCCCCAGACCCCTGACTGCTCCCTGCCTCAGGCCCTTGACTGCTCTCTGCCCCAGATCCCTGACTGATCGTTGCCCCAGATCCCTGACTGCTCTCTGCCCCAGATCCCTGACTGCTCTCTGCCCCAGACCCCTGACTGCTCCCTGTCTCAGATCCCTGACTGCTCCCTGCCTCAGATCCCTGACTGCTCTCTGCCCCAGATCCCTGACTGCTCCGTTCCTCAGACCCCTGATTGCTCTCAGCCCCAGATCCCTGACTGCTCTCTGCCTCAGATCACTGACTGCTCCCTGCATCAGATCCCTGACTGCTCTATGCCCCACATCCCTAACTGCTCTCTGCCCCAGACCCCTGACTGCTCTCTGCCCCAGACCCCTGACTGCTCTCTGCCCCAGATCCCTGACTGCTCTCTGCCTCAGATCCCTGACTGCTCCCTGCCTCAGATCCCCAAATGCTCTCTGCCCCAGATCCCTCACTGCTCTCTGCCCCAGACCCCTGACTGCTCTCTGCCTCAGATACCTGACTGCTCCCTGCTTCAGATCCCTGACTGCTCTCTGCCCCAGACCCCTGACTGCTCTCTGCCCCAGATCCCTGACTGCTCTTTGCCCCCGATCCCTGACTGCTCCCTGCCCCAGACCCCTGACTGCTCCCTGCTTCAGATCCCTGACTGCTCCCTGCCTCAGATCCCTGACTGCTATCTGCCCCAGATACCTGACTGCTCCCTGCCCCAGATCCCTGACTGCTCTCTGCCACAGACCCCTGACTGCTCTCTGCCCCAGACCCCTGACTGCTCTCTGCCCCAGACCCCTGACTGCTCCCTGCTTCAGATCCCTGACTGCTCTCTGCCTCAGATCCCTGACTGCTCTTTGCACCAGACCCCTGACTGCTGCTCCCTGTCCCAGTTTCCTGACTGCTCCCTGTCCCAGATCCCTGACTGATCTCTGCCTCAGATCCCTGACTGCTCTCTGCCCCAGATCCCTGACTGCTCTCTGCCCCAGATCGCTGACTGTTCCCTGCCCCAGACCCCTGCCTGCTCCCTGCCTCAGACCCCTGCCTGCTTCCTGCCCCAGACCCCTGACTGCTCCCTGCCCCAGACCCCTGACTGCTCCCTGCCCCAGACCCCTGACTGCTCCCTGCCCAGACCCCTGTTGGCTCCCTGCTCCGACCCCTGACTGCTACCTGCCCCAGGCACTTGACTGCTCTCTACCCCTCACTGGTTTCTGCCCAGGCACCTGACTGCTCCCTGCCCCAGATCCCTGACTGCTCTCTTATCCGTGACACCTGAGTGCTCTCTGCCCCACGTACCTGACTGCTCTCTGCCCCAGACACCTGACTGCTCCCTGCCCCAGACACCTGACTGCTCCCTGTCCCAGACCCCTGACTGCTCTCTGCCCCAGACCCCTGACTGCTCCCTGCCCCTGACCCCTGACTGCTCCCTGCCCCAGACCCCTGACTTCTCTCTGCCCCAGACCCCTGTCTGCTCCCTGCCCCAGACCCCTGACTGCTCCCTGCCCCAAACCCCTGACTGCTCTCTGCCCCAGACCCCTGACTGCTCTCTGCCTCAGATCCCTGACTGCTCCCTGCCCCAGACCCCTGACTGCTCTCTGGCCCAGATCCCTGACTGCTCTCTGGCCCAGATGCCTGACTGCTCCCTGCCCCAGACCCCTGACTGCTCCCTGCCCCAGACCCCTGTCTGCTCTCTGCCCCAGAGTCCTGACTGCTCTCTGCCCAAGACCCCTGACTGCTCCCTGCCCCAGACCCCTGACTGCTCTTGCCCCAGACCCCTGACTGCTCTCTGCCCCAGACCCCTGACTGCTCCCTGCCCCAGACCCCTGACTGCTCTCTGCCCACACCCCTGACTGCTCTCTGCCCCAGATCGCTGACTGCTCCCTGCCCCAGACCCCTGACTGCTCTCTGCCCCAGACCCCTGACTGCTCTCTGCCCCAGACCCCTGAATGTTCCCTGCCCCAGATCCCTGACTGCTCTCTGCCCCAGACCCCTGAATGTTCCCTGCCCCAGATCCCTGACTGCTCTCTGCCTCAGATCCCTGACTGCTCTCTGCATCAGATCCCTGACTGCTCTCTGCCCCTGATCCCTGACTGCTCTCTGTATCACCTCCCTGACTGCTCTCTGCCCCAGATCCCTGTCTCCTCTCTGTATCAGCTCCCTGACTGCTCTCTGCCCCAGACCCCTGACTGCTCACTGACCCAGATCCCTGACTGCTCTCTGCCTCAGATCCTTGACTGCTCTCTGCCCCAGACCCCTGACTGCTCACTGACCCAGATCCCTGACTGCTCTCTGCCCCAGACCCCTGACTGCTCACTGACCCAGATCCCTGACTGCTCTCTGCCCCAGACCCCTGACTGCTCACTGACCCAGATCCCTGACTACTCTCTGCCTCAGATCCCTGACTGCTCTCTGCCCCAGACCCCTAACTGCTCTCTGCCCCAGACCCCTGACTGCTCTCTGCCTCAGATCCTTGACTGCTCTCTGCCTCAGATCCCTGACTGCTCTCTGCATCAGATCCCTGACTGCTCTCTGTATTAGCTCCCTGACTGCTCTCTGCCCCTGACCCCTGACTGCTCCCTGCCCCAGATCCCTGACTGCTGTCTGCCTCAGATCCCTGACTGCTCTCTGCATCAGATCCCTGACTGCTCTCTGTGTCAGCTCCCTGACTGCTCTCTGCCCCACATCCCTGACTGCTCTCTGTATCACCTCCCTGACTGCTCTTTGCCCCAGATCCCTGTCTCCTCTCTGTATCAGCTCCCTGACTGCTCTCTGCCCCAGACCCCTGACTGCTCACTGCCCCAGATCCCTGACTGCTCTCTGCCTCAGATCCCTGACTGCTCTCTCCATCAGATCCCTGACTGCTCTCTGCCCCAGACCCCTAACTGCTCTCTGCCCAAGACCCCTGACTGCTCTCTGCCTCAGATCCCTGACTGCTCTCTGTATTAGCTCCCTGACTGCTCTCTGCCTCAGATCCCTGACTGCTCTCTGCATCAGATCCCTGACTGCTCTCTGTATTAGCTCCCTGACTGCTCTCTGCCCCAGACCCCTGACTGCTCTCTGCCCCAGAAGCCTGACTGCTGTCTGCATCAGATCCCTGACTGCTCTCTGCCCCAGATCCCTGACTGCTCTCTGCCCCAGACCCCTGACTGTTCTCTGCCTCAGATCCTTGACTACTCTCTGCCTCAGATCCTTGACTACTCTCTGCCCCAGACTCCTGACTGCTCTCTGCCCCAGACCCCTGACTGTTTCCTGCCCCAGATCCCTGACTGCTCTCTGCCTCAGATCCCTGACTGCTCTCTGCCCCAGACACCTGTCTGTTCCCTGCCCCTGACTCCTGCCTGCTCCCTGCCCCTGGTACCTGACTACTCCCTGCCTCAGATCCCTGACTGCTCTCTGCCCCATACCCCTGACTGTTCCCTGCCCCTAACTGCCCGCTGTTCCGGACTCCTGACTGCTCTCTGCCCCGACCCCTGACTGCTAACTGCCCCAGCACTTGACTGCTCTCCACCCCTGACTGGTGTCTGCCCAGGCACTTGACTGCTCTCTGTCCCAGACCACTGACTGCTCCCTGCCCCAGACCCCTGACTGCTTTTGCCCCAGACCCCTGACTGCTCTCTGCCTCAGATCCCTGACTCCTCTCTGCCACAGACCCCTGACTCCTCTCTGCCTCAGACCCTTGACTGCTCCCTGCCCCAGATCCCTGACTGCTCCCTGCCCCAGACCCCTGACTCCTCTCTGCCCCAGACCCTTGACTGCTCTCTGCCACAGACCCCTGACTCCTCTCTGCCCCAGACCCCTGTCTGCTCTCTGCCCCAGACCCCTGACTGCTCTCCGCCCCAGACCCCTGACTGCTCCCTGCCCCAGGCCCCTGACTGCTCCATGCCCCAGACCCCTGACTGCTCCCTGCCCCAGACCCCTGACTGCTCCCTGCCCCAGACCCCTGACTGCTCCCTACCCCTGACCCCTGACTGCTCCCTGCCCCAGACCCCTGACTGCTCCCTACCCCTGAGCCCTGACTGCTCCCTGCCCCTCGTACCTGTCTACTCCCTGCCTCAGATCCCTGACTGCTCTCTGCCCCATACCCCTGACTGTTCCCTGCCCCTGACCCCTGACTGCTCCCTGCCCCTGACCCCTGACCTCTCCCTGCCCCTGAACCCTGACTGCTCCCTGCCCCAGACCCCTGACTGCTCCCTGCCCCAGACGCCTGACTGCTCTCTGCTCCTGACCCCTGACTGCTCCCTGCCCCAGACCCCTGGCTGCTCCCTGCCCCAGACGCCTGACTGCTCTCTGCCTCAGACCCCTGACTGCTCTCTGCCCCAGACCCCTGACTGCTCTCTGCATCAGATCCCTGGCTGCTCTCTGTATCAGCTCCCTGACTGCTCTCTGCCCCAGACCCCTGACTGTTCCCTGCCCCTGACCCCTTACTGCTCCCTGCCCCTCTTACCTGACTACTCCCTGCCTCAGATCCCTGACTGCTCTCTGCTCCATACCCTGACTGTTCCCTGCCCCTGACCCCTGACTGCTCCCCACCCCTGACTGCTGACTGCTCCCTCCCCAGACCCCTGACTGCTCTCTGCCCCAGATCCCTGACTGCTCTCTTATCCCTGACCCCTGACTGCTCTCTGCCCCACGTACCTGACTGCTCTCTGCCCCAGACGCCTGACTGCTCCCTGCCCCAGACACCTGACTGCTCGCTGTCCCAGACCCCTGACTACTCTCTGCCCCAGACCCCTGACTGCTCCCTGCCCCAGACCCCTGACTGCTCCCTGCCCCTGACCCCTGACTGCTCTCTGCCCCAGACCCCTGTCTGCTGTCTGCCTCAGATCCCTGACTGCTCTCTGCCCCAGACCCCTGACTACTCTCTGCCCCAGATCCCTGACTGCTCTCTGCCCCAGATCGCTGACTGTTCCCTGCCCCAGACCCCTGCCTGCTCCCTGCCTCAGACCCCTGCCTGCTTCCTGCCCCAGACCCCTGACTGCTCCCTGCCCCAGACCCCTGACTGCTCCCTGCCCAGACCCCTGACTGCTCCCTGCTCCGACCCCTGACTGCTACCTGCCCCAGGCACTTGACTGCTCTCTACCCCTCACTGGTTTCTGCCCAGGCACCTGACTGCTCCCTGCCCCAGATCCCTGACTGCTCTCTTATCCGTGACACCTGAGTGCTCTCTGCCCCACGTACCTGACTGCTCTCTGCCCCAGACACCTGACTGCTCCCTGCCCCAGACACCTGACTGCTCCCTGTCCCAGACCCCTGACTGCTCTCTGCCCCAGACCCCTGACTGCTCCCTGCCCCTGACCCCTGACTGCTCCCTGCCCCAGACCCCTGACTTCTCTCTGCCCCAGACCCCTGTCTGCTCCCTGCCCCAGACCCCTGACTGCTCCCTGCCCCAAACCCCTGACTGCTCTCTGCCCCAGACCCCTGACTGCTCTCTGCCTCAGATCCCTGACTGCTCCCTGCCCCAGACCCCTGACTGCTCTCTGGCCCAGATCCCTGACTGCTCTCTGGCCCAGATGCCTGACTGCTCCCTGCCCCAGACCCCTGACTGCTCCCTGCCCCAGACCCCTGTCTGCTCTCTGCCCCAGAGTCCTGACTGCTCTCTGCCCAAGACCCCTGACTGCTCCCTGCCCCAGACCCCTGACTGCTCTTGCCCCAGACCCCTGACTGCTCTCTGCCCCAGACCCCTGACTGCTCCCTGCCCCAGACCCCTGACTGCTCTCTGCCCCAGACCCCTGACTGCTCCCTGCCCCAGACCCCTGACTACTCTCTGCCCCAGACCCCTGACTGCTCCCTGCCCCAGACCCCTGACTGCTCCCTGCCCCTGACCCCTGACTGCTCTCTGCCCCAGACCCCTTACTGTTCCCTGCCCCAGATCGCTGACTGTTCCCTCCCCCAGATCGCTGACTGCTCTCTGCCCCAGATCCCTGTCTGCTGTCTGCCTCAGATCCCTGACTGCTCTCTGCCTCAGATCCCTGACTACTCCCTGCCCCAGACCCCTGACTACTCTCTGCCCCAGATCCCTGACTGCTCTCTGCCCCAGATCGCTGACTGTTCCCTGCCCCAGACCCCTGACTGCTCCCTGCCTCAGACCCCTGCCTGCTTCCTGCCCCAGACCCCTGACTGCTCCCTGCCCCAGACCCCTGACTGCTCCCTGCCCAGACCCCTGACTGCTCCCTGCTCCGACCCCTGACTGCTACCTGCCCCAGGCACTTGACTGCTCTCTACCCCTCACTGGTTTCTGCCCAGGCACCTGACTGCTCCCTGCCCCAGATCCCTGACTGCTCTCTTATCCGTGACACCTGAGTGCTCTCTGCCCCACGTACCTGACTGCTCTCTGCCCCAGACACCTGACTGCTCCCTGCCCCAGACACCTGACTGCTCCCTGTCCCAGACCCCTGACTGCTCTCTGCCCCAGACCCCTGACTGCTCCCTGCCCCTGACCCCTGACTGCTCCCTGCCCCAGACCCCTGACTTCTCTCTGCCCCAGACCCCTGTCTGCTCCCTGCCCCAGACCCCTGACTGCTCCCTGCCCCAAACCCCTGACTGCTCTCTGCCCCAGACCCCTGACTGCTCTCTGCCTCAGATCCCTGACTGCTCCCTGCCCCAGACCCCTGACTGCTCTCTGGCCCAGATCCCTGACTGCTCTCTGGCCCAGATGCCTGACTGCTCCCTGCCCCAGACCCCTGACTGCTCCCTGCCCCAGACCCCTGTCTGCTCTCTGCCCCAGAGTCCTGACTGCTCTCTGCCCAAGACCCCTGACTGCTCCCTGCCCCAGACCCCTGACTGCTCTTGCCCCAGACCCCTGACTGCTCTCTGCCCCAGACCCCTGACTGCTCCCTGCCCCAGACCCCTGACTGCTCTCTGCCCAGACCCCTGACTGCTCTCTGCCCCAGATCGCTGACTGCTCCCTGCCCCAGACCCCTGACTGCTCTCTGCCCAGACCCCTGACTGCTCTCTGCCCCAGACCCCTGAATGTTCCCTGCCCCAGATCCCTGACTGCTCTCTGCCCCAGACCCCTGAATGTTCCCTCCCCCAGATCCCTGACTGCTCTCTGCCTCAGATCCCTGACTGCACTCTGCATCAGATCCCTGACTGCTCTCTGCCCCAGATCCCTGACTGCTCTCTGTATCATCTCCCTGACTGCTCTCTGCCCCAGATCCCTGTCTCCTCTCTGTATCAGCTCCCTGACTGCTCTCTGCCCCAGACCCCTGACTGCTCACTGACCCAGATCCCTGACTGCTCTCTGCCTCAGATCCCTGACTGCTCTCTGCCCCAGACCCCTAACTGCTCTCTGCCCCAGACCCCTGACTGCTCTCTGCCTCAGATCCCTGACTGCTCTCTGCCTCAGATCCCTGACTGCTCTCTGCATCAGATCCCTGACTGCTCTCTGTATTAGCTCCCTGACTGCTCTCTGCCCCTGACCCCTGACTGCTCCCTGCCCCAGATCCCTGACTGCTGTCTGCCTCAGATCCCTGATTGCTCTCTACCCCAGATCCCTGACTGCTCTCTGCCCCAGACCCCTGACTGTTCCCTGCCTCAGATCCCTGACTGCTCTCTGCCTCAGATCCCTGACTACTCCCTGCCCCAGACCCCTGACTACTCTCTGCCTCAGATCCTTGCCTACTCTCTGCCTCAGATCCCTGACTGCTCTCTGCCCCAGACCCCTGACTGCTCTCTGCCCGAGATCCCTGACTGCTCCCTGCCCCTGGTACCTGACTACTCCCTGCCTCAGATCCCTGACTGCTCTCTGCCCCAGACCCCTGACTGCTCCCTGCCCGAGACCCCTGACTGCTCCCTGCCCCAGACCCCTGACTGCTCCCTGCCCCAGACCCCTGACTGCTCCCTGCCCCAGACCCCTGACTGCTCCCTGCCACAGACCCCTGACTGCTCTCTGCCCCAGAGTCCTGACTGCTCCCTGCCCCTGACCCCTTACTGCTCCCTGCCCCAGATCCCTGACTGCTCCCTGCCCCAGACCCCTGACTGCTCCCTGCCCCAGACCCCTGACTGCTCCCTGCCACAGACCCCTGACTGCTCTCTGCCCCAGAGTCCTGACTGCTCTCTGCCCCAGAGTCCTGACTGCTCCCTGCCCCAGACCCCTGACTGCTCTCTGCCCCAGATCCCTGACTGCTCTCTGCCCCAGATCCCTGACTGCTCTCTGCCTCAGACCCCTGACTGCTCTCTGCCTCAGACCCCTGACTGCTCTCTGCCCCGGACCCATGACTGCTCTCTGTCTCAGATCCCTGACTGCTCTCTACCCCAGACCCCTGACTGTTCCCTGCCCCAGACCCCTGACTGCTCTCTGCCTCAGACCCCTGACTGCTGTCTGCCCCAGACCCCTGACTGCTCTCTGCCCCAGACCCCTGACTGCTCCCTGCCCCAGACTCCTGACTGCTCCCTGCCCCAGACCCCTGACTGCTCCTTGCCCCAGACCCCTGACTGCTCCCTGCCCCCGGCACCTGACTGCTCTCTGTCCTAGGCTCCTGACTGCCCCCAGTTCCGGACTCCTGACTGCTCTCTGCCCCGACCCCTGACTGCTACCTGCCCCAGGCACTTGACTGCTCTCTACCCCTGACTGGTGTCTGCCCAGGCACCTGACTGCTCTCTGCCCCATATCCCTGACTGCTCTCTTATCCCTGACCCCTGACTGCTGTCTGCCCCACGTACCTGACTGCTCTCTGCCCTTGACTGCCCTCTGCCCCAGACTCCTGACCGCTCGCTGCCCCAGTCACATGACCGCTCGCTGCCCCAGACCCCTGACTGCTCCCTGCCCCAGATCCCTGACTGCTCTCTGCCCCTGACGCCAGACTGCCTTCTGCCCCTGACCCCTGACTGCTCTCTGCCCAAGACCCCTGACTGCTCTCTGCCCCAGACCCCTGACTGCTCCCCGCCCCCGATTCCTGACTGTTCCCTGCCACTGATCCCTCACTGCTCTCTGCCTCAGACCCCTGACTGCTCTCTGCCCCAGACCCCTGACTGTTCTCTGCCCCAGATCCCTGACTGCTCTCTCCCCCAGATCCCTGACTGCTCTCTGCCCCAGACCCCTGACTGCTCTCTGCCCCAGATCCCTGACTGCTCTCTGCCCCAGATCCCTGACTGCTCTCGGACCCGATCCCTGACTGGTCTCTGCCCCTGATCCCTGACTGCTCTCTTCCCCAGACCCCTGACTGCTCTCTGCCCCAGATCCCTGACTGTTCCCTGCCCCAGATCCCTGACTGCTCTCTGCCCCAGACCCCTGACTGCTCTCTGCCCCAGAGGCCTTACTGCTCTCTGCCCCAAACTCCTGACTGCTCTCTGCCCCTGACCCCTGACTGCTCTCTGCCCCAGATCCCTGACTGCTCTCTGCCTCAGATCCCTGACTGCTCTCTCCATCAGATCCCTGACTGCTCTCTGCCCCAGACCCCTGACTGTTCTCTGCCCCAGACCCCTGACTCCTCTCTGCCCCAGACCCCTGACTGCTCTCTGCCCCAGATCCGTGACTGCTCTCTGCCCCAGACCCCTGACTGCTCTCTGCCTTAGATGCCTGACTGCTCTCTGCATCAGATCCCTGACTGTTTCCTGCCTCAGATCCCTGACTACTCCCTGCCTCATACCCCTTACTGCTCTCTGCCCCAGATCCCTTACTGCTCTCTGCCCCAGACCCCTGACTGCTCCCTGCCCCATACCCCTGACTGCTCCCTGCCCCAGATCCCTGACTGCTCTCTGCCTCGGATCCCTGACTGCTCTCTGCCCCAGATCCCTGACTGCTCTCTGCCCCAGACCCCTGACTGCTCTCTGCCCCAGAGGCCTTACTGCTCTCTGCCCCAAACTCCTGACTGCTCTCTGCCCCTGACCCCTGACTGCTCTCTGCCCCAGACCCCTGACTGCTCCCTGCCCCAGACCCCTGACTGCTCCCTGCCCCAGACTCCTGACTGCTCCCTGCCCCGGACCCCTGACTGCTCTCTGCCCCTGATCCCTGACTGCTCTCTGCCCCAGACCCCTGACTGCTCCCTGCCCCAGACCCCTGACTGCTCTCTGCACCAGACCCCTGACTGCTCCCTGCCCCAGACCCCTGTCTGGACCCTGCCCCAGATCCCTGACTGCTCTCTGCCTCAGATCCCTGACTGCTTTCTGCCCCAGACCCCTGACTGTTCCATGCCCCTGACCCCTGACTGCTCCGTGCCCCTCGTACCTCACTACTCGCTGCCTCAGATCCCTGACCGCTCTCTTCCCCATACCCCTGACTGTTCCCTGCCCCTGACCCCTGACTACTCCCTGCCCATGACCCCTGACTGCTACCTGCCCCAGACCCCTGACTGCTCCCTGCCCCAGACCCCTGACTGCTCTCTGCCCCAGACCGCTGACTGCTCCCTGCCCCAGATCCCTGACTGCTCCCTGCCCCAGACCCCTGACTGCTCCCTGCCCCAGATCCCTGACTGCTCTCTGCCCCAGACCCCTGACTGCTCTCTGCCCCAGACCCCTGACTGCTCTCTGCCCCAGACCCCTGACTGCTCTCTGCCGCTGACCCCTGACTGCTCTCTGCGCCAGACCCCTGACTGCTCCCTGCCCCAGACCCCTGACTGCCCTCTGCCCCAGACCCCTGACTGTTCCCTGCCCCTGACCCCTGACTGTTCCCTGCCCCTGACCCCTGACTGCTCCCTGCCCCTGACCCCTGACTGCTCCCTGCCCCAGACCCCTGACTGTTCCTTGCCCCAGACCCCTGACTGCTCCCTGCCCCCGACTCCTGACTGTTCCCTGCCCCCGATCCCTGACTGCTCTCTGCCCCAGACCCCTGACTTCTCTCTGCCCCAGACCCCTGACTGCTCCCTGCCCCAGACCCCTGACTGCTCCCTCCCCCTGACCCCTGACTGCTCTCTGCTCCTGACCCCTGACTGCTCCCTGCCCCAGACCCCTGGCTGCTCTCTGACTCCGACCCCTGACTGTTCCCTGCCCCCGACCCCTGACTGCTCTCATCCCCAGACCTCTGACTGCTCTCTGCCTCAGACCGCTGTCTGTTCCCTGCCCCAGACCCCTGACTGCTCTCTGCCTCAGACAGCTGTCTGTTCCCTGCCCCAGATCCCTGACTATTCCCTGCCCCAGATCCCTGACTGTTCCCTGCCCCAGATCCCTGACTGCTCTCTGCCTCGGCTCCCTGACTGCTCTCTGCCCCAGATCCCTGACTGCTCTCTGCCCCAGACCCCTGACTGCTCTCTGCCCCAGATCCCTGACTGCTCTCTGCCCCAGACCCCTGACTGCTCTCTGTCTCAGATCCCTGACTGCTCTCTGCCCCAGACCCCTGACTGCTCTCTACCCCAGACCCCTGACTGCTCTCTGCCTCAGACCCCTGACTGCTCTCTGCCCCGGACCCCTGACTGCTCTCTGTCTCAGATCCCTGACTGCTCTCTACCCCAGACCCCTGACTGTTCCCTGCCCCAGACCCCTGACTGCTGTCTGCCCCAGACCCCTGACTGCTCTCTGCCCCAGACCCCTGACTGCTCCCTGCCCCAGACTCCTGACTGCTCTCTACCCCAGATCCCTGACTGCTCCCTGCCCCAGACCCCTGACTGCTCCCTGCCCAGACCCCTGACTGCTCCCTGCCCAGACCCCTGACTGCTCCTTGCCCCAGACCCCTGACTGCTCCCTGCCCCCGGCACCTGACTGCTCTCTGTCCTAGGCTCCTGACTGCCCCCAGTTCCGGACTCCTGACTGCTCTCTGCCCCGACCCCTGACTGCTACCTGCCCCAGGCACTTGACTGCTCTCTACCCCTGACTGGTGTCTGCCCAGGCACCTGACTGCTCTCTGCCCCATATCCCTGACTGCTCTCTTATCCCTGACCCCTGACTGCTGTCTGCCCCACGTACCTGACTGCTCTCTGCCCTTGACTGCCCTCTGCCCCAGACTCCTGACCGCTCGCTGCCCCAGTCACATGACCGCTCGCTGCCCCAGACCCCTGACTGCTCTCTGCCCCAGATCCCTGACTGCTCTCTGCCCCAGACGCCAGACTGCTCACTGCCCCTGACCCCTGACTGCTCTCTGCCCAAGACCCCTGACTGCTCTCTGCCCCAGACCCCTCACTGCTCCATGCCCCAGACCCCTGACTGCTCCATGCCCCAGACCCCTCACTGCTCCCTTCCCCAGACCCCTGACTGCTCTCTGCCCCAGACTCCTGACTGCTCCATGCCCCAGACCCTTCACTGCTCTCTGCCCCAGATCCCTGACTGCTCTCTGACCCAGACCCCTGACTGCTCCCTGCCCCAGAATCCTGATTGCTCTCTGCCCCAGACCCCTGACTGCTCCCTGCCCCAGACCCCTGACGGCACCCTGCCCCAGACCCCTGACTGCTCCCTGCCCCAGACCCCTGACTGCTCCCTGCCCCAGACCCCTGACTGCTCCCTGCCCCAGACCCCTGACTGCTCTCTGCCTCAGACCCCTGACTGCTCTCTGCCCCAGACCCCTGACTGCTCCCTGCCTCAGGCCCTTGACTGCTCTCTGCCCCAGATCCCTGACTGATCGTTGCCCCAGATCCCTGACTGCTCTCTGCCCCAGATCCCTGACTGCTCTCTGCCCCAGACCCCTGACTGCTCCCTGTCTCAGATCCCTGACTGCTCCCTGCCTCAGATCCCTGACTGCTCTCTGCCCCAGATCCCTGACTGCTCCGTTCCTCAGACCCCTGATTGCTCTCAGCCCCAGATCCCTGACTGCTCTCTGCCTCAGATCACTGACTGCTCCCTGCATCAGATCCCTGACTGCTCTATGCCCCACATCCCTAACTGCTCTCTGCCCCAGACCCCTGACTGCTCTCTGCCCCAGACCCCTGACTGCTCTCTGCCCCAGATCCCTGACTGCTCTCTGCCTCAGATCCCTGACTGCTCCCTGCCTCAGATCCCCAAATGCTCTCTGCCCCAGATCCCTCACTGCTCTCTGCCCCAGACCCCTGACTGCTCTCTGCCTCAGATACCTGACTGCTCCCTGCTTCAGATCCCTGACTGCTCTCTGCCCCAGACCCCTGACTGCTCTCTGCCCCAGATCCCTGACTGCTCTTTGCCCCCGATCCCTGACTGCTCCCTGCCCCAGACCCCTGACTGCTCCCTGCTTCAGATCCCTGACTGCTCCCTGCCTCAGATCCCTGACTGCTATCTGCCCCAGATACCTGACTGCTCCCTGCCCCAGATCCCTGACTGCTCTCTGCCACAGACCCCTGACTGCTCTCTGCCCCAGACCCCTGACTGCTCTCTGCCCCAGACCCCTGACTGCTCCCTGCTTCAGATCCCTGACTGCTCTCTGCCTCAGATCCCTGACTGCTCTTTGCACCAGACCCCTGACTGCTGCTCCCTGTCCCAGTTTCCTGACTGCTCCCTGTCCCAGATCCCTGACTGATCTCTGCCTCAGATCCCTGACTGCTCTCTGCCCCAGATCCCTGACTGCTCTCTGCCCCAGATCGCTGACTGTTCCCTGCCCCAGACCCCTGCCTGCTCCCTGCCTCAGACCCCTGCCTGCTTCCTGCCCCAGACCCCTGACTGCTCCCTGCCCCAGACCCCTGACTGCTCCCTGCCCCAGACCCCTGACTGCTCCCTGCCCAGACCCCTGTTGGCTCCCTGCTCCGACCCCTGACTGCTACCTGCCCCAGGCACTTGACTGCTCTCTACCCCTCACTGGTTTCTGCCCAGGCACCTGACTGCTCCCTGCCCCAGATCCCTGACTGCTCTCTTATCCGTGACACCTGAGTGCTCTCTGCCCCACGTACCTGACTGCTCTCTGCCCCAGACACCTGACTGCTCCCTGCCCCAGACACCTGACTGCTCCCTGTCCCAGACCCCTGACTGCTCTCTGCCCCAGACCCCTGACTGCTCCCTGCCCCTGACCCCTGACTGCTCCCTGCCCCAGACCCCTGACTTCTCTCTGCCCCAGACCCCTGTCTGCTCCCTGCCCCAGACCCCTGACTGCTCCCTGCCCCAAACCCCTGACTGCTCTCTGCCCCAGACCCCTGACTGCTCTCTGCCTCAGATCCCTGACTGCTCCCTGCCCCAGACCCCTGACTGCTCTCTGGCCCAGATCCCTGACTGCTCTCTGGCCCAGATGCCTGACTGCTCCCTGCCCCAGACCCCTGACTGCTCCCTGCCCCAGACCCCTGTCTGCTCTCTGCCCCAGAGTCCTGACTGCTCTCTGCCCAAGACCCCTGACTGCTCCCTGCCCCAGACCCCTGACTGCTCTTGCCCCAGACCCCTGACTGCTCTCTGCCCCAGACCCCTGACTGCTCCCTGCCCCAGACCCCTGACTGCTCTCTGCCCACACCCCTGACTGCTCTCTGCCCCAGATCGCTGACTGCTCCCTGCCCCAGACCCCTGACTGCTCTCTGCCCCAGACCCCTGACTGCTCTCTGCCCCAGACCCCTGAATGTTCCCTGCCCCAGATCCCTGACTGCTCTCTGCCCCAGACCCCTGAATGTTCCCTGCCCCAGATCCCTGACTGCTCTCTGCCTCAGATCCCTGACTGCTCTCTGCATCAGATCCCTGACTGCTCTCTGCCCCTGATCCCTGACTGCTCTCTGTATCACCTCCCTGACTGCTCTCTGCCCCAGATCCCTGTCTCCTCTCTGTATCAGCTCCCTGACTGCTCTCTGCCCCAGACCCCTGACTGCTCACTGACCCAGATCCCTGACTGCTCTCTGCCTCAGATCCTTGACTGCTCTCTGCCCCAGACCCCTGACTGCTCACTGACCCAGATCCCTGACTGCTCTCTGCCCCAGACCCCTGACTGCTCACTGACCCAGATCCCTGACTGCTCTCTGCCCCAGACCCCTGACTGCTCACTGACCCAGATCCCTGACTACTCTCTGCCTCAGATCCCTGACTGCTCTCTGCCCCAGACCCCTAACTGCTCTCTGCCCCAGACCCCTGACTGCTCTCTGCCTCAGATCCTTGACTGCTCTCTGCCTCAGATCCCTGACTGCTCTCTGCATCAGATCCCTGACTGCTCTCTGTATTAGCTCCCTGACTGCTCTCTGCCCCTGACCCCTGACTGCTCCCTGCCCCAGATCCCTGACTGCTGTCTGCCTCAGATCCCTGACTGCTCTCTGCATCAGATCCCTGACTGCTCTCTGTGTCAGCTCCCTGACTGCTCTCTGCCCCACATCCCTGACTGCTCTCTGTATCACCTCCCTGACTGCTCTTTGCCCCAGATCCCTGTCTCCTCTCTGTATCAGCTCCCTGACTGCTCTCTGCCCCAGACCCCTGACTGCTCACTGCCCCAGATCCCTGACTGCTCTCTGCCTCAGATCCCTGACTGCTCTCTCCATCAGATCCCTGACTGCTCTCTGCCCCAGACCCCTAACTGCTCTCTGCCCAAGACCCCTGACTGCTCTCTGCCTCAGATCCCTGACTGCTCTCTGTATTAGCTCCCTGACTGCTCTCTGCCTCAGATCCCTGACTGCTCTCTGCATCAGATCCCTGACTGCTCTCTGTATTAGCTCCCTGACTGCTCTCTGCCCCAGACCCCTGACTGCTCTCTGCCCCAGAAGCCTGACTGCTGTCTGCATCAGATCCCTGACTGCTCTCTGCCCCAGATCCCTGACTGCTCTCTGCCCCAGACCCCTGACTGTTCTCTGCCTCAGATCCTTGACTACTCTCTGCCTCAGATCCTTGACTACTCTCTGCCCCAGACTCCTGACTGCTCTCTGCCCCAGACCCCTGACTGTTTCCTGCCCCAGATCCCTGACTGCTCTCTGCCTCAGATCCCTGACTGCTCTCTGCCCCAGACACCTGACTGTTCCCTGCCCCTGACTCCTGCCTGCTCCCTGCCCCTGGTACCTGACTACTCCCTGCCTCAGATCCCTGACTGCTCTCTGCCCCATACCCCTGACTGTTCCCTGCCCCTAACTGCCCGCTGTTCCGGACTCCTGACTGCTCTCTGCCCCGACCCCTGACTGCTAACTGCCCCAGCACTTGACTGCTCTCCACCCCTGACTGGTGTCTGCCCAGGCACTTGACTGCTCTCTGTCCCAGACCACTGACTGCTCCCTGCCCCAGACCCCTGACTGCTTTTGCCCCAGACCCCTGACTGCTCTCTGCCTCAGATCCCTGACTCCTCTCTGCCACAGACCCCTGACTCCTCTCTGCCTCAGACCCTTGACTGCTCCCTGCCCCAGATCCCTGACTGCTCCCTGCCCCAGACCCCTGACTCCTCTCTGCCCCAGACCCTTGACTGCTCTCTGCCACAGACCCCTGACTCCTCTCTGCCCCAGACCCCTGTCTGCTCTCTGCCCCAGACCCCTGACTGCTCTCCGCCCCAGACCCCTGACTGCTCCCTGCCCCAGGCCCCTGACTGCTCCATGCCCCAGACCCCTGACTGCTCCCTGCCCCAGACCCCTGACTGCTCCCTGCCCCAGACCCCTGACTGCTCCCTACCCCTGACCCCTGACTGCTCCCTGCCCCAGACCCCTGACTGCTCCCTACCCCTGAGCCCTGACTGCTCCCTGCCCCTCGTACCTGTCTACTCCCTGCCTCAGATCCCTGACTGCTCTCTGCCCCATACCCCTGACTGTTCCCTGCCCCTGACCCCTGACTGCTCCCTGCCCCTGACCCCTGACCTCTCCCTGCCCCTGAACCCTGACTGCTCCCTGCCCCAGACCCCTGACTGCTCCCTGCCCCAGACGCCTGACTGCTCCCTGCCCCAGACGCCTGACTGCTCTCTGCTCCTGACCCCTGACTGCTCCCTGCCCCAGACCCCTGACTGCTCCCTGCCCCAGACGCCTGACTGCTCTCTGCTCCTGACCCCTGACTGCTCCCTGCCCCAGACCCCTGGCTGCTCCCTGCCCCAGACGCCTGACTGCTCTCTGCCTCAGACCCCTGACTGCTCTCTGCACCAGACCCCTGACTGCTCTCTGCATCAGATCCCTGGCTGCTCTCTGTATCAGCTCCCTGACTGCTCTCTGCCCCAGACCCCTGACTGTTCCCTGCCCCTGACCCCTTACTGCTCCCTGCCCCTCTTACCTGACTACTCCCTGCCTCAGATCCCTGACTGCTCTCTGCTCCATACCCTGACTGTTCCCTGCCCCTGACCCCTGACTGCTCCCTACCCCTGACTCCTGACTGCTCCCTCCCCAGACCCCTGACTGCTCTCTGCCCCAGATCCCTGACTGCTCTCTTATCCCTGACCCCTGACTGCTCTCTGCCCCACGTACCTGACTGCTCTCTGCCCCAGACGCCTGACTGCTCCCTGCCCCAGACACCTGACTGCTCGCTGTCCCAGACCCCTGACTACTCTCTGCCCCAGACCCCTGACTGCTCCCTGCCCCAGACCCCTGACTGCTCCCTGCCCCTGACCCCTGACTGCTCTCTGCCCCAGACCCCTTACTGTTCCCTGCCCCAGATCGCTGACTGTTCCCTCCCCCAGATCGCTGACTGCTCTCTGCCCCAGATCCCTGTCTGCTGTCTGCCTCAGATCCCTGACTGCTCTCTGCCCCAGACCCCTGACTACTCTCTGCCCCAGATCCCTGACTGCTCTCTGCCCCAGATCGCTGACTGTTCCCTGCCCCAGACCCCTGCCTGCTCCCTGCCTCAGACCCCTGCCTGCTTCCTGCCCCAGACCCCTGACTGCTCCCTGCCCCAGACCCCTGACTGCTCCCTGCCCAGACCCCTGACTGCTCCCTGCTCCGACCCCTGACTGCTACCTGCCCCAGGCACTTGACTGCTCTCTACCCCTCACTGGTTTCTGCCCAGGCACCTGACTGCTCCCTGCCCCAGATCCCTGACTGCTCTCTTATCCGTGACACCTGAGTGCTCTCTGCCCCACGTACCTGACTGCTCTCTGCCCCAGACACCTGACTGCTCCCTGCCCCAGACACCTGACTGCTCCCTGTCCCAGACCCCTGACTGCTCTCTGCCCCAGACCCCTGACTGCTCCCTGCCCCTGACCCCTGACTGCTCCCTGCCCCAGACCCCTGACTTCTCTCTGCCCCAGACCCCTGTCTGCTCCCTGCCCCAGACCCCTGACTGCTCCCTGCCCCAAACCCCTGACTGCTCTCTGCCCCAGACCCCTGACTGCTCTCTGCCTCAGATCCCTGACTGCTCCCTGCCCCAGACCCCTGACTGCTCTCTGGCCCAGATCCCTGACTGCTCTCTGGCCCAGATGCCTGACTGCTCCCTGCCCCAGACCCCTGACTGCTCCCTGCCCCAGACCCCTGTCTGCTCTCTGCCCCAGAGTCCTGACTGCTCTCTGCCCAAGACCCCTGACTGCTCCCTGCCCCAGACCCCTGACTGCTCTTGCCCCAGACCCCTGACTGCTCTCTGCCCCAGACCCCTGACTGCTCCCTGCCCCAGACCCCTGACTGCTCTCTGCCCCAGACCCCTGACTGCTCCCTGCCCCAGACCCCTGACTACTCTCTGCCCCAGACCCCTGACTGCTCCCTGCCCCAGACCCCTGACTGCTCCCTGCCCCTGACCCCTGACTGCTCTCTGCCCCAGACCCCTTACTGTTCCCTGCCCCAGATCGCTGACTGTTCCCTCCCCCAGATCGCTGACTGCTCTCTGCCCCAGATCCCTGTCTGCTGTCTGCCTCAGATCCCTGACTGCTCTCTGCCTCAGATCCCTGACTACTCCCTGCCCCAGACCCCTGACTACTCTCTGCCCCAGATCCCTGACTGCTCTCTGCCCCAGATCGCTGACTGTTCCCTGCCCCAGACCCCTGACTGCTCCCTGCCTCAGACCCCTGCCTGCTTCCTGCCCCAGACCCCTGACTGCTCCCTGCCCAGACCCCTGACTGCTCCCTGCTCCGACCCCTGACTGCTACCTGCCCCAGGCACTTGACTGCTCTCTACCCCTCACTGGTTTCTGCCCAGGCACCTGACTGCTCCCTGCCCCAGATCCCTGACTGCTCTCTTATCCGTGACACCTGAGTGCTCTCTGCCCCACGTACCTGACTGCTCTCTGCCCCAGACACCTGACTGCTCCCTGCCCCAGACACCTGACTGCTCCCTGTCCCAGACCCCTGACTGCTCTCTGCCCCAGACCCCTGACTGCTCCCTGCCCCTGACCCCTGACTGCTCCCTGCCCCAGACCCCTGACTTCTCTCTGCCCCAGACCCCTGTCTGCTCCCTGCCCCAGACCCCTGACTGCTCCCTGCCCCAAACCCCTGACTGCTCTCTGCCCCAGACCCCTGACTGCTCTCTGCCTCAGATCCCTGACTGCTCCCTGCCCCAGACCCCTGACTGCTCTCTGGCCCAGATCCCTGACTGCTCTCTGGCCCAGATGCCTGACTGCTCCCTGCCCCAGACCCCTGACTGCTCCCTGCCCCAGACCCCTGTCTGCTCTCTGCCCCAGAGTCCTGACTGCTCTCTGCCCAAGACCCCTGACTGCTCCCTGCCCCAGACCCCTGACTGCTCTTGCCCCAGACCCCTGACTGCTCTCTGCCCCAGACCCCTGACTGCTCCCTGCCCCAGACCCCTGACTGCTCTCTGCCCAGACCCCTGACTGCTCTCTGCCCCAGATCGCTGACTGCTCCCTGCCCCAGACCCCTGACTGCTCTCTGCCCAGACCCCTGACTGCTCTCTGCCCCAGACCCCTGAATGTTCCCTGCCCCAGATCCCTGACTGCTCTCTGCCCCAGACCCCTGAATGTTCCCTCCCCCAGATCCCTGACTGCTCTCTGCCTCAGATCCCTGACTGCACTCTGCATCAGATCCCTGACTGCTCTCTGCCCCAGATCCCTGACTGCTCTCTGTATCATCTCCCTGACTGCTCTCTGCCCCAGATCCCTGTCTCCTCTCTGTATCAGCTCCCTGACTGCTCTCTGCCCCAGACCCCTGACTGCTCACTGACCCAGATCCCTGACTGCTCTCTGCCTCAGATCCCTGACTGCTCTCTGCCCCAGACCCCTAACTGCTCTCTGCCCCAGACCCCTGACTGCTCTCTGCCTCAGATCCCTGACTGCTCTCTGCCTCAGATCCCTGACTGCTCTCTGCATCAGATCCCTGACTGCTCTCTGTATTAGCTCCCTGACTGCTCTCTGCCCCTGACCCCTGACTGCTCCCTGCCCCAGATCCCTGACTGCTGTCTGCCTCAGATCCCTGATTGCTCTCTACCCCAGATCCCTGACTGCTCTCTGCCCCAGACCCCTGACTGTTCCCTGCCTCAGATCCCTGACTGCTCTCTGCCTCAGATCCCTGACTACTCCCTGCCCCAGACCCCTGACTACTCTCTGCCTCAGATCCTTGCCTACTCTCTGCCTCAGATCCCTGACTGCTCTCTGCCCCAGACCCCTGACTGCTCTCTGCCCGAGATCCCTGACTGCTCCCTGCCCCTGGTACCTGACTACTCCCTGCCTCAGATCCCTGACTGCTCTCTGCCCCAGACCCCTGACTGCTCCCTGCCCGAGACCCCTGACTGCTCCCTGCCCCAGACCCCTGACTGCTCCCTGCCCCAGACCCCTGACTGCTCCCTGCCCCAGACCCCTGACTGCTCCCTGCCACAGACCCCTGACTGCTCTCTGCCCCAGAGTCCTGACTGCTCCCTGCCCCAGATCCCTGACTGCTCCCTGCCCCAGACCCCTGACTGCTCCCTGCCCCAGACCCCTGACTGCTCCCTGCCACAGACCCCTGACTGCTCTCTGCCCCAGAGTCCTGACTGCTCTCTGCCCCAGAGTCCTGACTGCTCCCTGCCCCAGACCCCTGACTGCTCTCTGCCCCAGATCCCTGACTGCTCTCTGCCCCAGATCCCTGACTGCTCTCTGCCTCAGACCCCTGACTGCTCTCTGCCTCAGACCCCTGACTGCTCTCTGCCCCGGACCCATGACTGCTCTCTGTCTCAGATCCCTGACTGCTCTCTACCCCAGACCCCTGACTGTTCCCTGCCCCAGACCCCTGACTGCTCTCTGCCTCAGACCCCTGACTGCTGTCTGCCCCAGACCCCTGACTGCTCTCTGCCCCAGACCCCTGACTGCTCCCTGCCCCAGACTCCTGACTGCTCCCTGCCCCAGACCCCTGACTGCTCCTTGCCCCAGACCCCTGACTGCTCCCTGCCCCCGGCACCTGACTGCTCTCTGTCCTAGGCTCCTGACTGCCCCCAGTTCCGGACTCCTGACTGCTCTCTGCCCCGACCCCTGACTGCTACCTGCCCCAGGCACTTGACTGCTCTCTACCCCTGACTGGTGTCTGCCCAGGCACCTGACTGCTCTCTGCCCCATATCCCTGACTGCTCTCTTATCCCTGACCCCTGACTGCTGTCTGCCCCACGTACCTGACTGCTCTCTGCCCTTGACTGCCCTCTGCCCCAGACTCCTGACCGCTCGCTGCCCCAGTCACATGACCGCTCGCTGCCCCAGACCCCTGACTGCTCCCTGCCCCAGATCCCTGACTGCTCTCTGCCCCTGACGCCAGACTGCCTTCTGCCCCTGACCCCTGACTGCTCTCTGCCCAAGACCCCTGACTGCTCTCTGCCCCAGACCCCTGACTGCTCCCCGCCCCCGATTCCTGACTGTTCCCTGCCACTGATCCCTCACTGCTCTCTGCCTCAGACCCCTGACTGCTCTCTGCCCCAGACCCCTGACTGTTCTCTGCCCCAGATCCCTGACTGCTCTCTGCCCCAGATCCCTGACTGCTCTCTGCCCCAGACCCCTGACTGCTCTCTGCCCCAGATCCCTGACTGCTCTCTGCCCCAGATCCCTGACTGCTCTCGGACCCGATCCCTGACTGGTCTCTGCCCCTGATCCCTGACTGCTCTCTTCCCCAGACCCCTGACTGCTCTCTGCCCCAGATCCCTGACTGTTCCCTGCCCCAGATCCCTGACTGCTCTCTGCCCCAGACCCCTGACTGCTCTCTGCCCCAGAGGCCTTACTGCTCTCTGCCCCAAACTCCTGACTGCTCTCTGCCCCTGACCCCTGACTGCTCTCTGCCCCAGATCCCTGACTGCTCTCTGCCTCAGATCCCTGACTGCTCTCTCCATCAGATCCCTGACTGCTCTCTGCCCCAGACCCCTGACTGTTCTCTGCCCCAGACCCCTGACTCCTCTCTGCCCCAGACCCCTGACTGCTCTCTGCCCCAGATCCGTGACTGCTCTCTGCCCCAGACCCCTGACTGCTCTCTGCCTTAGATGCCTGACTGCTCTCTGCATCAGATCCCTGACTGTTTCCTGCCTCAGATCCCTGACTACTCCCTGCCTCATACCCCTTACTGCTCTCTGCCCCAGATCCCTTACTGCTCTCTGCCCCAGACCCCTGACTGCTCCCTGCCCCATACCCCTGACTGCTCCCTGCCCCAGATCCCTGACTGCTCTCTGCCTCGGATCCCTGACTGCTCTCTGCCCCAGATCCCTGACTGCTCTCTGCCCCAGACCCCTGACTGCTCTCTGCCCCAGAGGCCTTACTGCTCTCTGCCCCAAACTCCTGACTGCTCTCTGCCCCTGACCCCTGACTGCTCTCTGCCCCAGACCCCTGACTGCTCCCTGCCCCAGACCCCTGACTGCTCCCTGCCCCAGACTCCTGACTGCTCCCTGCCCCGGACCCCTGACTGCTCTCTGCCCCTGATCCCTGACTGCTCTCTGCCCCAGACCCCTGACTGCTCCCTGCCCCAGACCCCTGACTGCTCTCTGCACCAGACCCCTGACTGCTCCCTGCCCCAGACCCCTGTCTGGACCCTGCCCCAGATCCCTGACTGCTCTCTGCCTCAGATCCCTGACTGCTTTCTGCCCCAGACCCCTGACTGTTCCATGCCCCTGACCCCTGACTGCTCCGTGCCCCTCGTACCTCACTACTCGCTGCCTCAGATCCCTGACCGCTCTCTTCCCCATACCCCTGACTGTTCCCTGCCCCTGACCCCTGACTACTCCCTGCCCATGACCCCTGACTGCTACCTGCCCCAGACCCCTGCTGCTCCCTGCCCCAGACCCCTGACTGCTCTCTGCCCCAGACCGCTGACTGCTCCCTGCCCCAGATCCCTGACTGCTCCCTGCCCCAGACCCCTGACTGCTCCCTGCCCCAGATCCCTGACTGCTCTCTGCCCCAGACCCCTGACTGCTCTCTGCCCCAGACCCCTGACTGCTCTCTGCCCCAGACCCCTGACTGCTCTCTGCCGCTGACCCCTGACTGCTCTCTGCGCCAGACCCCTGACTGCTCCCTGCCCCAGACCCCTGACTGCCCTCTGCCCCAGACCCCTGACTGTTCCCTGCCCCTGACCCCTGACTGTTCCCTGCCCCTGACCCCTGACTGCTCCCTGCCCCTGACCCCTGACTGCTCCCTGCCCCAGACCCCTGACTGTTCCTTGCCCCAGACCCCTGACTGCTCCCTGCCCCCGACTCCTGACTGTTCCCTGCCCCCGATCCCTGACTGCTCTCTGCCCCAGACCCCTGACTTCTCTCTGCCCCAGACCCCTGACTGCTCCCTGCCCCAGACCCCTGACTGCTCCCTCCCCCTGACCCCTGACTGCTCTCTGCTCCTGACCCCTGACTGCTCCCTGCCCCAGACCCCTGGCTGCTCTCTGACTCCGACCCCTGACTGTTCCCTGCCCCCGACCCCTGACTGCTCTCATCCCCAGACCTCTGACTGCTCTCTGCCTCAGACCGCTGTCTGTTCCCTGCCCCAGACCCCTGACTGCTCTCTGCCTCAGACAGCTGTCTGTTCCCTGCCCCAGATCCCTGACTATTCCCTGCCCCAGATCCCTGACTGTTCCCTGCCCCAGATCCCTGACTGCTCTCTGCCTCGGCTCCCTGACTGCTCTCTGCCCCAGATCCCTGACTGCTCTCTGCCCCAGACCCCTGACTGCTCTCTGCCCCAGATCCCTGACTGCTCTCTGCCCCAGACCCACCCCAGACCCCTGACTGCTCTCTACCCCAGACCCCTGACTGCTCTCTGCCTCAGACCCCTGACTGCTCTCTGCCCCGGACCCCTGACTGCTCTCTGTCTCAGATCCCTGACTGCTCTCTACCCCAGACCCCTGACTGTTCCCTGCCCCAGACCCCTGACTGCTGTCTGCCCCAGACCCCTGACTGCTCTCTGCCCCAGACCCCTGACTGCTCCCTGCCCCAGACTCCTGACTGCTCTCTACCCCAGATCCCTGACTGCTCCCTGCCCCAGACCCCTGACTGCTCCCTGCCCAGACCCCTGACTGCTCCCTGCCCAGACCCCTGACTGCTCCTTGCCCCAGACCCCTGACTGCTCCCTGCCCCCGGCACCTGACTGCTCTCTGTCCTAGGCTCCTGACTGCCCCCAGTTCCGGACTCCTGACTGCTCTCTGCCCCGACCCCTGACTGCTACCTGCCCCAGGCACTTGACTGCTCTCTACCCCTGACTGGTGTCTGCCCAGGCACCTGACTGCTCTCTGCCCCATATCCCTGACTGCTCTCTTATCCCTGACCCCTGACTGCTGTCTGCCCCACGTACCTGACTGCTCTCTGCCCTTGACTGCCCTCTGCCCCAGACTCCTGACCGCTCGCTGCCCCAGTCACATGACCGCTCGCTGCCCCAGACCCCTGACTGCTCTCTGCCCCAGATCCCTGACTGCTCTCTGCCCCAGACGCCAGACTGCTCACTGCCCCTGACCCCTGACTGCTCTCTGCCCAAGACCCCTGACTGCTCTCTGCCCCAGACCCCTCACTGCTCCATGCCCCAGACCCCTGACTGCTCCATGCCCCAGACCCCTCACTGCTCCCTTCCCCAGACCCCTGACTGCTCTCTGCCCCAGACTCCTGACTGCTCCATGCCCCAGACCCTTCACTGCTCTCTGCCCCAGATCCCTGACTGCTCTCTGACCCAGACCCCTGACTGCTCCCTGCCCCAGATCCCTGACTGCTCACTGCCCCTCTTTCCTGACTACTCCCTGCCTCAGATCCCTGACTGGTCCCTACCCCTGACTCCTGACTGCTCCCTGCCACAGACCCCTGACTGCTCCCTCCCCAGACCCCTGACTGTTACTTGCCCCAGACCCCTGACTGCTCCCCGCCCCCGTTTCCTGACTGCTCCCTGCCCCAGATCCCTGACTGCTCCCTGCCCCAGATCCCTGACTGCTCCCTGCCCCAGACCCCTGACTGCTCTCTGCCCCAGACCCCTGACTGCTCTCTGCCCCAGACCCCTGACTGCTCCCTGCCCCAGACCCCTGACTGCTCTCTGCCTCAGATCCTTGACTACTCTCTGCCTCAGATCCTTGACTACTCTCTGCCCCAGATCCCTGACTGCTCTCTGCCCCAGATCCCTGACTGCTCTCTGCCCCAGATCCCTGACTGCTCTCTGCCCCAGATCCCTGACTGCTCTCTGCCCCAGATCCCTGACTGCTCCCTGCCCCAGACCCCTGACTGCTCCCTGCCCAGACCCCTGACTGCTCCTTGCCCCAGACCCCTGACTGCTCCCTGCCCCCGGCACCTGACTGCTCCCTGCCCCAGACCCCTGACTGCTCCCTGCCCAGACCCCTGACTGCTCCCTGCCCAGACCCCTGACTGCTCCCTGCCCAGACCCCTGACTGCTCCGTGCCCCAGACCCCTGACTGCTCCCTGCCCCAGACCCCTAACTGCTCCATGCCCCAGACCCCTCACTGCTCCCTGCCCCAGACCCCTGGCTGCTCCCTGCCCCAGACTCCTGACTGCTCCATGCCCCAGACCCCTGACTGCTCTCTGCCCCAGATCCCTGACTGCTCTCTGCCCCAGACCCCTGACTGCTCCCTGCCCCAGAATCCTGACTGCTCTCTGCCCCAGACCCCTGACTGTTTCCTGCCCCAGACCATGACTGCTCCCTGCCCCAGACCCCTGACTGCTCCCTGCCCCAGACCCCTGACTGCTCCCTGTCCCAGACCCCTGACTGCTCCCTGCCCCTGATCCCTGACTGCTCTCTGCCTCAGATCCCTGACTGCTCTCTGCCCCAGACCCCTGACTGTTCCCTGCCCCTGACTCCTGACTGCTCCCTGCCCCTCTTTCCTGACTACTCCCTGCCTCAGATCCCTGACTGGTCCCTACCCCTGACTCCTGACTGGTCCCTACCCCTGACTCCTGACTGCTCCCTGCCGCAGACCCCTGACTGCTCCCTCCCCAGACCCCTGACTGTTCCTTGCCCCAGACCCCTGACTGCTCCCCGCCCCCGATTCCTGACTGTTCCCTGCCACTGATCCCTCACTGCTCTCTGCCTCAGACCCCTGACTGCTCTCTGCCCCAGACTCCTGACTGTTCTCTCCCCCAGATCCCTGACTGCTCTCTGCCCCAGATCCCTGACTGCTCTCTGCCCCAGACCCCTGACTGCTTTCTGCCCCAGATCCCTGACTGCTCTCTGCCCCAGTTCCCTGACTGCTCTCGGCCCCGATCCCTGAATGGTCTCTGCCCCTGATCCCTGACTGCTCTCTTCCCCAGACCCCTGACTGCTCTCTGCCCCTGACTCCTGACTGCTCTCTGCCCCAGACCCCTGACTGCTCTCTGCCCCAGACCCCTGACTGCTCTCTGCCCCAGATCCCTGACTGCTCTCTGTATTAGCTCCCTGACTGCTCTCTGCCCCAGATCCCTGACTGCTCTCTGCCTCAGATCCCTGACTGCTCTCTGTATTAGCTCCCTGACTGCTCTCTGCCCCAGATCCCTGACTGCTCTCTGCCTCAGATCCCTGACTGCTCTCTCCATCAGATCCGTGACTGCTCTCTGCCCCAGACCCCTGACTGCTCTCTGCCCCAGACCCCTGACTCCTCTCTGCCCCAGACCCCTGACTGCTCTCTGCCCCAGATCCCTGACTGCTCTCTGCCCCAGACCCCTGACTGCTCTCTGCCTTGGATGCCTGACTGCTCTCTGCATCAGATCCCTGACTGTTCCCTGCCTCAGATCCCTGACTACTCCCTGCCTCATACCCCTTACTGCTCTCTGCCCCTCATCCCTTACTGCTCTCTGCCCCAGACCCCTGACTGCTCCCTGCCCCATACCCCTGACTGCCCCCTGCCCCAGACCCCTGACTGCTCTCTGCTCCTGACCCCTGACTGCTCCCTGCCCCAGACCCCTGATTGTTCCCTACCCCAGACCCCTGACTGCTCTCATCCCCAGACCTCTGACTGTTCCCTGCCCCAGACCCCTCACTGTTACCTGCCCCAGTCCCCTGACTGTTCCCTGCCCCAGACCCCGGACTGTTCCCTGCCCCAGACCCCTGACTGCTCTCTGCCTCAGATCCCTGACTGCTGTCTGCTCCAGATACCAGAGTGTTCCCTGCCCCAGATCCCTGACTGTTCCCTGCCCCAGATCCCTGACTGCTCTCTGCCTCGGATCCCTGACTGCTCTCTGCCCCAGATCCCTGACTGCTCTCTGCCCCAGATCCCTGACTGCTCCCTGCCCCAGACGCCTGACTGCTCTCTGCCCCTGACCCCTGACTGCTCTCTGCCCCAGACCCCTGACTGTTCCCTGCCCAGATCCCTGACTGCTCTCTGCCTCAGATCCCTGACTGCTCTCTGCTCCAGATCCCAGAGTGTTCCCTGCCCCAGATCCCTGACTGCTCTCTGCCTCAGATCCCTGACTTCTCTCTGCCCCAGATCCCTGTCTGCTCTCTGCCTCAGATCCCTGACTGCTCTCTGCCTCAGATCCCTGACTGCTCTCTGCCTCAGATCCCTGACTGCTCTCTGCCCCAGAGGCCTTACTGCTCTCTGCCCCAGACGCCTGACTGCTCTCTGCCCCTGATCCCTGACTGCTCTCTGCCCCAGTCCCCTGACTGCTCCCTGCCCCAGACCCCTGACTGCTCTCTGCACCAGACCCCTGACTGCTCCCTGCCCCAGACCCCTGACTGTTCCCTGCCCCTGACTGCTCCCTGCCCCTCGTACCTCACTACTCGCTGCCTCAGATCCCTGACCGCTCTCTTCCCCATACCCCTGACTGTTCCCTGCCCCTGACCCCTGACTACTTCCTGCCCCTGACCCCTGACTGCTCCCTGCCCCAGACCCCTGACTGCGCTCTGCCCCAAACCGCTGACTGCTCCCTGCCCCAGACCCCTGACTGCTCCCTGCCCCAGATCCCTGACTGCTCCCTGCCCCAGATCCCTGACTGCTCCCTGCCCCAGACCCCTGACTGTTCTCTGCCCCAGACCCCTGACTGCTCTCTGCCCCAGACCCCTGACTGCTCTCTGCCCCTGACCCCTGCCTGCTCCCTGCCCCAGACCCCTGACTGCTCCCTGCCCCAGACCCTTGACTGCTCTCTGCCCCAGACCCCTGACTGTTCCCTGCCCCTGACCCCTGACTGTTCCCTGCCCCTGACCCCTGACTGCTCCCTGCCCCTGACCCCTGACTGCTCCCTGCCCCTCGGACCTGACTGCTCCCTGCCTCAGATCCCTTATTGCTCCCTGCCCCAGACCCCTGACTGCTCCCTGCCCCTGATCCCTGAACGCTCCCTGCCCCAGATCCCTGACTGCTCCCTGCCCCAGATCCCTGACTGCTCTCTGCCCCAGACCCCTGACTGTTCCCTGCCCCTGACCCCTGACTGCTCGCTGCCCCTGACCCCCGTCTGCTCCCTGCCCCAGACCCCTGACTGCTCCCTGCCCCAGGCTCCTGACTGTTCACTTCCCCTTATCCCTGACTGCTCTCTGCCCCAGACCCCTGACTGCTCCCTGCCCCAGACCCCTGACTGCTCCCTGCCCAGACCCCTGACTGCTCTCTGCTGCTGACCCTTGACTGCTCTCTGCCTCAGATCCCTGACTGCTCTCTGCCTCAGACCCGTGACTGCTCTCTGCCCCAGACCCCTGACTGCTCTCTGCCCCAGATCCCTGACTGCTCTCTGCCCCAGATCCCTGACTGCTCTCTGCCCCAGACCCCTGACTGCTCTCTGCCCCAGATCCCTGACTGCTCTCTGCCCCAGACCTCTGACTGTTTCCTGCTCCAGACCCCTGACTGCTCTCTGCCACAGATCCCTGACTGCTCCCTGCCCCAGAATCCTGACTGCTCTCTGCCCCAGACCCCTGACTGTTTCCTGCCCCAGACCCCTGACTGCTCCCTGCCCCAGACCCCTGACTGCTCCCTGCCCCAGACCCCTGACTGCTCCCTGTCCCAGACCCCTGACTGCTCCCTGCCCCAGATCCCTGACTGCTCTCTGCCTCAGATCCCTGACTGCTCTCTGCCCCAGACCCCTGACTGTTCCCTGCCCCTGACTCCTGACTGCTCCCTGCCCCTCTTTCCTGACTACTCCCTGCCTCAGATCCCTGACAGTTCCCTACCCCTGACTCCTGACTGCTCCCTGCCGCAGACCCCTGACTGCTCCCTCCCCAGACCCTTGACTGTTCCTTGCCCCAGACCCCTGACTGCTCCCAGCCCCCGATTCCTGACTGTTCCCTGCCACTGATCCCTCACTGCTCTCTGCCTCAGACCCCTGACTGCTCTCTGCCCCAGACCCCTGACTGTTCTCTGCCCCTGACCCCTGACTGTTCCCTGCCCCTGACCCCTGACTGCTCCCTGCCCCTGACCCCTGACTGCTCCCTGCCCCTCGGACCTGACTGCTCCCTGCCTCAGATCCCTTATTGCTCCCTGCCCCAGACCCCTGACTGCTCCCTGTCCCAGACCCCTGACTGCTCCCTGCCCCAGATCCCTGACTGCTCTCTGCCTCAGATCCCTGACTGCTCTCTGCCCCAGACCCCTGACTGTTCCCTGCCCCTGACTCCTGACTGCTCCCTGCCCCACTTTCCTGACTACTCCCTGCCTCAGATCCCTGACAGTTCCCTACCCCTGACTCCTGACTGCTCCCTGCCGCAGACCCCTGACTGCTCCCTCCCCAAACCCCTGACTGTTCCTTGCCCCAGACCCCTGACTGCTCTCTGCCCCAGACCCCTGACTGTTCCCTGCCCCTGACCCCTGACTGTTCCCTGCCCCTGACCCCTGACTGCTCCCTGCCCCTGACCCCTGACTGCTCCCTGCCCCTCGGACCTGACTGCTCCCTGCCTCAGATCCCTTATTGCTCCCTGCCCCAGACCCCTGACTGCTCCCTGCCCCTGATCCCTGAATGCTCCCTGCCCCAGATCCCTGACTGCTCCCTGCCCCAGATCCCTGACTGCTCTCTGCCCCAGACCCCTGACTGTTCCCTGCCCCTGACCCCTGACTGCTCGCTGCCCCTGACCCCCGTCTGCTCCCTGCCCCAGACCCCTGACTGCTCCCTGCCCCAGGCTCCTGACTGTTCCCTTCCCCTGATCCCTGACTGCTCTCTGCCCCAGACCCCTGACTGCTCCCTGCCCCAGATCCCTGACTGCTCCCTGCCCAGACCCCTGACTGCTCTCTGCTGCTGACCCTTGACTGCTCTCTGCCTCAGATCCCTGACTGCTCTCTGCCTCAGACCCGTGACTGCTCTCTGCCCCAGACCCCTGACTGCTCTCTGCCCCAGATCCCTGACTGCTCTCTGCCCCAGACCCCTGACTGCTCTCTGCCCCAGATCCCTGACTGCTCTCTGCCCCAGACCTCTGACTGTTTCCTGCTCCAGACCCCTGACTGCTCTCTGCCACAGATCCCTGACTGCTCCCTGCCCCAGAATCCTGACTGCTCTCTGCCCCAGACCCCTGACTGTTTCCTGCCCCAGACCCCTGACTGCTCCCTGCCCCAGACCCCTGACTGCTCCCTGCCCCAGACCCCTGACTGCTCCCTTCCCAGACCCCTGACTGCTCCCTGCCCCAGATCCCTGACTGCTCTCTGCCTCAGATCCCTGACTGCTCTCTGCCCCAGACCCCTGACTGTTCCCTGCCCCTGACTCCTGACTGCTCCCTGCCCCTCTTTCCTGACTACTCCCTGCCTCAGATCCCTGACAGTTCCCTACCCCTGACTCCTGACTGCTCCCTGCCGCAGACCCCTGACTGCTCCCTCCCCAGACCCCTGACTGTTCCTTGCCCCAGACCCCTGACTGCTCCCAGCCCCTGATTCCTGGCTGTTCCCTGCCACTGATCCCTCACTGCTCTCTGCCTCAGACCCCTGACTGCTCTCTGCCCCAGACCCCTGACTGTTCTCTGCCCCAGATCCCTGACTGCTCTCTGCCCCAGATCCCTGACTGCTCTCTGCCCCAGACCCCTGACTGCTCTCTGCCTCAGATCCCTGACTGCTCTCGGACCCGATCCCTGACTGGTCTCTGCCTTAGATGCCAGACTGCTCTCTGCATCAGATCCCTGACTGTTTCCTGCCTCAGATCCCTGACTACTCCCTGCCTCATACCCCTTACTGCTCTCTGCCCCAGATCCCTTACTGCTCTCTGCCCCAGACCCCTGACTGCTCCCTGCCCCATACCCCTGACTGCTCCCTGCCCCAGACCCCTGACTGCTCTCTGCTCCTGACCCCTGACTGCTCCCTGCCCCAGACCCCTGATTGTTCCCTGCCCCAGACCCCTGACTGCTCTCATCCCCAGACCTCTGGCTGTTCCCTGCCCCAGACCCCTGACTGTTCCCTGCCCCAGTCCCCTGACTGTTCCCTGCCCCAGACCCCTGACTGTTCCCTGCCCCAGACCCCTGACTGATCTCTGCCTCAGATCCCTGACTGCTCTCTGCTCCAGATCCCAGAGTGTTCCCTGCCCCAGATCCCTGACTGTTCCCTGCCCCAGTCCCCTGACTGTTCCCTGCCCCAGACCCCTGACTGCTCTCTGACTCAGATCCCTGACTGCTCTCTGCTCCAGATCCCAGAGTGTTCCCTGCCCCAGATCCCTGACTGTTCCCTGCCCCAGATCCCTGACTGCTCTCTGCCTCGGATCCCTGACTGCTCTCTGCCCCAGACCCCTGACTGCTCTCTGCCCCAGAGGCCTTACTGCTCTCTGCCCCAGACGCCTTACTGCTCTCTGCCCCAAACTCCTGACTGCTCTCTGCCCCTGACCCCTGACTGCTCTCTGCCCCAGACCCCTGACTGCTCCCTGCCCCAGACCCCTGACTGCTCCCTGCCCCAGACTCCTGACTGCTCCCTGCCCCGGACCCCTGACTGCTCTCTGCCCCTGATCCCTGACTGCTCTCTGCCCCAGACCCCTGACTGCTCCCTGCCCCAGACCCCTGACTGCTCTCTGCACCAGACCCCTGACTGCTCCCTGCCCCAGACCCCTGTCTGGACCCTGCCCCAGATCCCTGACTGCTCTCTGCCTCAGATCCCTGTCTGCTTTCTGCCCCAGACCCCTGACTGTTCCATGCCCCTGACCCCTGACTGCTCCCTGCCCCTTGTACCTCACTACTCGCTGCCTCAGATCCCTGACCGCTCTCTTCCCCATACCCCTGACTGTTCCCTGCCCCTGACCCCTGACTACTCCCTGCCCCTGACCCCTGACTGCTACCTGCCCCAGACCCCTGACTGCTCCCCGCCCCAGACCCCTGACTGCTCTCTGCCCCAGACCGCTGACTGCTCTCTGCCCCAGACCCCTGACTGCTCTCTGCCGCTGACCCCTGACTGCTCTCTGCGCCAGACCCCTGACTGCTCCCTGCCCCAGACCCCTGACTGCTCCCTGCCCCAGACCCCTGACTGCTCTCTGCCCCAGACCCCTGACTGTTCCCTGCCCCTGACCCCTAACTGTTCCCTGCCCCTGACCCCTGACTGCTCCCTGCCCCTTACCCCTGACTGCTCCCTGCCCCAGACCCCTGACTGTTCCTTGCCCCAGACCCCTGACTGCTCCCTGCCCCCGACTCCTGACTGTTCCCTGCCCCCGATCCCTGACTGCTCTCTGCCCCAGACCCCTGACTTCTCTCTGCCCCAGACCCCTGACTGCTCCCTGCCCCAGACCCCTGACTGCTCCCTCCCCCAGACCCCTGACTGCTCTCTGCTCCTGACCCCTGACTGCTCCCTGCCCCAGACCCCTGGCTGCTCTCTGACTCCGACCCCTGACTGTTCCCTGCCCCCGACCCCTGACTGCTCTCATCCCCAGACCTCTGACTGCTCTCTGCCTCAGACCGCTGTCTGTTCCCTGCCCCAGACCCCTGACTGCTCTCTGCCTCAGACCGCTGTCTGTTCCCTGCCCCACATCCCTGACTATTCCCTGCCCCAGATCCCTGACTGTTCCCTGCCCCGGATCCCTGACTGCTCTCTGCCTCGGCTCTCTGACTGCTCTCTGCCCCAGACCCCTGACTGCTCTCTGCCCCAGATCCCTGACTGCTCTCTGCCCCAGACCCCTGACTGCTCTCTGTCTCAGATCCCTGACTGCTCTCTGCCCCAGACCCCTGACTGTTCCCTGCCCCAGACCCCTGACTGCTCTCTGCCTCAGACCCCTGACTGCTGTCTGCCCCAGACCCCTGACTGCTCCCTGCCCCAGACCCCTGACTGCTCTCTACCCCAGATCCCTGACTGCTGTCTGCCCCAGACCCCTGACTGCTCTCTGCCTCAGATCCCTGACTGCTCACTGCCCGAGACACCTGACTGCTCTCTGCCCCAGATCCCTGACTGCTCCCTGCCCCAGACCTCTGACTGCTCCCTGCCCAGACCCCTGACTGCTCCCTGCCCAGACCCCTGACTGCTCCCTGCCCCCGTCACCTGACTGCTCTCTGTCCTAGGCTCCTGACTGCCCCCAGTTCCGGACTCCTGACTGCTCTCTGCCCCGACCCCTGACTGCTACCTGCCCCAGGCACTTGACTGCTCTCTACCCCTGACTGGTGTCTGCCCAGGCACCTGACTGCTCTCTGCCCCATATCCCTGACTGCTCTCTTATCCCTGACCCCTGACTGCTGTCTGCCCCACGTACCTGACTGCTCTCTGCCCTTGACTGCCCTCTGCCCCAGACTCCTGACCGCTCGCTGCCCCAGTCACATGACCGCTCGCTGCCCCAGACCCCTGACTGCTCTCTGCCCCAGATCCCTGACTGCTCTCTGCCCCAGATCCCTGACTGCTCTCTGCCCCAGATCCCTGACTGCTCTCTGCCCCAGACGCCAGACTGCTCCCTGCCCCAGAATCCTGACTGCTCTCTGCCCCAGAACCCTGACTGTTTCCTGCCCCAGACCCCTGACTGCTCCCTGCCCCAGATCCCTGACTGCTCTCTGCCTCAGATCCCTGACTGCTCTCTGCCCCAGACCCCTGACTGTTCCCTGCCCCTGACTCCTGACTGCTCCCTGCCCCTCTTTCCTGTCTACTCCCTGCCTCAGATCCCTGACTGTTCCCTGCCCCTGACTCCTGACTGCTCCCTGCCGCAGACCCCTGACTGCTCCCTCCCCAGACCCCTGACTGTTCCTTGCCCCAGACCCCTGACTGCTCCCCGCCCCCGATTCCTGACTGCTCCCTGCCCCAGATCCCTGACTGCTCCCTGCCCCAGATCCCTGACTGCTCCCTGCCCCAGACCCCTGACTGCTCTCTGCCCCAGATCCCTGACTGCTCTCTGCCCCTGACCCCTGACTGCTCTCTGCGCCAGACCCCTGACTGCTCCCTGCCCCAGACCCCTGACTGCTCCCTGCCCCAGACCCCTGACTGCTCTCTGCCCCAGACCCCTGACTGTTCCCTGCCCCTGACCCCTGACTGTTCCCTGCCCCTGACCCCTGACTGCTCCCTGCCCCTGACCCCTGACTGCTCCCTGCCCCAGACCCCTGACTGTTCCTTGCCCCAGACCCCTGACTGCTCCCTGCCCCCGACTCCTGACTGTTCCCTGCCCCCGATCCCTGACTGCTCTCTGCCTCAGACCCCTGACTGCTCTCTGCCCCAGACCCCTGACTTCTCTCTGCCCCAGACCCCTGACTGCTCTCTGCCCCAGACCCCTGACTTCTCTCTGCCCCAGACCCCTGACTGCTCTCTGCTCCTGACCCCTGACTGCTCCCTGCCCCAGACCCCTGGCTGCTCTCTGACTCCGACCCCTGATTGTTCCCTGCCCCAGACCCCTGATTGTTCCCTGCCCCCGACCCCTGACTGCTCTCAATCCCAGACCCCTGACTGCTCTCTGCCTCAGACCGCTGTCTGTTCCCTGCCCCAGACCCCTGACTGCTCTCTGCCTCAGACCGCTGTCTGTTCCCTGCCTCAGACCCCTGACTGTTCACTGCCCCAGACCCCTGACTGTTCCCCGCCCCAGACCCGTGGCTGCTCCCTGCCTCAGATCCGTGACTGCTCCCTGCCCCAGACCCCTGACTGTTCCCTGCCCGAGGTCCCTGACTGCTCTCTGCCTCTGCTCCCTGACTGCTCTCTACCCCAGATCCCTGACTATTCCCTGCCCCAGATCCCTGACTGTTCCCTGCCCCAGATCCCTGACTGCTCTCTGCCTCGGCTCCCTGACTGCTCTCTGCCCCAGATCCCTGACTGCTCTCTGCCCCAGACCCCTGACTGCTCTCTGTCTCAGATCCCTGACTGCTCTCTGCCCCAGACCCCTGACTGCTCTCTACCCCAGACCCCTGACTGCTCTCTGCCTCAGACCCCTGACTGCTCTCTGCCCCGGACCCCTGACTGCTCTCTGCCTCAGATCCCTGACTGCTGTCTGCCCCAGACCCCTGACTGCTCCCTGCCCCAGACCCCTGACTGCTCTCTACCCCAGATCCCTGACTGCTGTCTGCCCCAGACCCCTGACTGCTCTCTGCCTCAGATCCCTGACTGCTCACTGCCCGAGACACCTGACTGCTCTCTGCCCCAGATCCCTGACTGCTCCCTGCCCCAGACCTCTGACTGCTCCCTGCCCAGACCCCTGACTGCTCCCTGCCCAGACCCCTGACTGCTCCCTGCCTCCGTCACCTGACTGCTCTCTGTCCTAGGCTCCTGACTGCCCCCAGTTCCGGACTCCTGACTGCTCTCTGCCCCGACCCCTGACTGCTACCTGCCCCAGGCACTTGACTGCTCTCTACCCCTGACTGGTGTCTGCCCAGGCACCTGACTGCTCTCTGCCCCATATCCCTGACTGCTCTCTTATCCCTGACCCCTGACTGCTGTGTGCCCCACGTACCTGACTGCTCTCTGCCCTTGACTGCCCTCTGCCCCAGACTCCTGACCGCTCGCTGCCCCAGTCACATGACCGCTCGCTGCCCCAGACCCCTGACTGCTCTCTGCCCCAGATCCCTGACTGCTCTCTGCCCCAGATCCCTGACTGCTCTCTGCCCCAGATCCCTGACTGCTCTCTGCCCCAGACGCCAGACTGCTCCCTGCCCCAGAATCCTGACTGCTCTCTGCCCCAGAACCCTGACTGTTTCCTGCCCCAGACCCCTGACTGCTCCCTGCCCCAGATCCCTGACTGCTCTCTGCCTCAGATCCCTGACTGCTCTCTGCCCCAGACCCCTGACTGTTCCCTGCCCCTGACTCCTGACTGCTCCCTGCCCCTCTTTCCTGTCTACTCCCTGCCTCAGATCCCTGACTGTTCCCTGCCCCTGACTCCTGACTGCTCCCTGCCGCAGACCCCTGACTGCTCCCTCCCCAGACCCCTGACTGTTCCTTGCCCCAGACCCCTGACTGCTCCCCGCCCCCGATTCCTGACTGCTCCCTGCCCCAGATCCCTGACTGCTCCCTGCCCCAGATCCCTGACTGCTCCCTGCCCCAGACCCCTGACTGCTCTCTGCCCCAGATCCCTGACTGCTCTCTGCTCCTGACCCCTGACTGCTCTCTGCGCCAGACCCCTGACTGCTCCCTGCCCCAGACCCCTGACTGCTCCCTGCCCCAGACCCCTGACTGCTCTCTGCCCCAGACCCCTGACTGTTCCCTGCCCCTGACCCCTGACTGTTCCCTGCCCCTGACCCCTGACTGCTCCCTGCCCCTGACCCCTGACTGCTCCCTGCCCCAGACCCCTGACTGTTCCTTGCCCCAGACCCCTGACTGCTCCCTGCCCCCGACTCCTGACTGTTCCCTGCCCCCGATCCCTGACTGCTCTCTGCCTCAGACCCCTGACTGCTCTCTGCCCCAGACCCCTGACTTCTCTCTGCCCCAGACCCCTGACTGCTCTCTGCCCCAGACCCCTGACTTCTCTCTGCCCCAGACCCCTGACTGCTCTCTGCTCCTGACCCCTGACTGCTCCCTGCCCCAGACCCCTGGCTGCTCTCTGACTCCGACCCCTGATTGTTCCCTGCCCCAGACCCCTGATTGTTCCCTGCCCCCGACCCCTGACTGCTCTCAATCCCAGACCCCTGACTGCTCTCTGCCTCAGACCGCTGTCTGTTCCCTGCCCCAGACCCCTGACTGCTCTCTGCCTCAGACCGCTGTCTGTTCCCTGCCTCAGACCCCTGACTGTTCACTGCCCCAGACCCCTGACTGTTCCCCGCCCCAGACCCGTGGCTGCTCCCTGCCTCAGATCCGTGACTGCTCCCTGCCCCAGACCCCTGACTGTTCCCTGCCCGAGGTCCCTGACTGCTCTCTGCCTCTGCTCCCTGACTGCTCTCTACCCCAGATCCCTGACTATTCCCTGCCCCAGATCCCTGACTGTTCCCTGCCCCAGATCCCTGACTGCTCTCTGCCTCGGCTCCCTGACTGCTCTCTGCCCCAGATCCCTGACTGCTCTCTGCCCCAGACCCCTGACTGCTCTCTGTCTCAGATCCCTGACTGCTCTCTGCCCCAGACCCCTGACTGCTCTCTACCCCAGACCCCTGACTGCTCTCTGCCTCAGACCCCTGACTGCTCTCTGCCCCGGACCCCTGACTGCTCTCTGTCTCAGATCCCTGACTGCTCTCTACCCCAGACCCCTGACTGTTCCCTGCCCCAGACCCCTGACTGCTGTCTGCCCCAGACCCCTGACTGCTCTCTGCCCCAGACCCCTGACTGCTCCCTGCCCCAGACTCCTGACTGCTCTCTCCCCCAGATCCCTGACTGCTCTCTGCCCCAGATCCCTGACTGCTCTCTGCCCCAGACCCCTGACTGCTCTCTGCCTTAGATGCCTGACTGCTCTCTGCATCAGATCCCTGACTGTTCCCTGCCTCAGATCCCTGACTACTCCCTGCCTCATACCCCTTACTGCTCTCTGCCCCAGATCCCTTACTGCTCTCTGCCCCAGACCCCTGACTGCTCCCTGCCCCATACCCCTGACTGCTCCCTGCCCCAGACCCCTGACTGCTCCCTGCCCCCGACTCCTGACTGTTCCCTGCCCCCGATCCCTGACTGCTCTCTGCCCCAGACCCCTGACTTCTCTCTGCCCCAGACCCCTGACTGCTCCCTGCCCCAGACCCCTGACTGCTCCCTCCCCCAGACCCCTGACTGCTCTCTGCTCCTGACCCCTGACTGCTCCCTGCCCAAGACCCCTGGCTGCTCTCTGACTCCGACCCCTGACTGTTCCCTGCCCCCGACCCCTGACTGCTCTCATCCCCAGACCTCTGACTGCTCTCTGCCTCAGACCGCTGTCTGTTCCCTGCCCCAGATCCCTGACTATTCCCTGCCCCAGATCCCTGACTGTTCCCTGCCCCAGATCCCTGACTGCTCTCTGCCTCGGCTCCCTGACTGCTCTCTGCCCCAGATCCCTGACTGCTCTCTGCCCCAGACCCCTGACTGCTCTCTTCCCCAGATCCCTGACTGCTCTCTGCCCCAGACCCCTGACTGCTCTCTGTCTCAGATCCCTGACTGCTCTCTACCCCAGACCCCTGACTGTTCCCTGCCCCAGACCCCTGACTGCTCTCTGCCTCAGACCCCTGACTGCTGTCTGCCCCAGACCCCTGACTGCTCCCTGCCCCAGACCCCTGACTGCTCTCTACCCCAGATCCCTGACTGCTGTCTGCCCCAGACCCCTGACTGCTCTCTGCCTCAGATCCCTGACTGCTCACTGCCCGAGACACCTGACTGCTCTCTGCCCCAGATCCCTGACTGCTCCCTGCCCCAGACCCCTGACTGCTCCCTGCCCAGACCCCTGACTGCTCCCTGCCCAGACCCCTGACTGCTCCTTGCCCCAGAACCCTGACTGCTCCCTACCCCCGTCACCTGACTGCTCTCTGTCCTAGGCTCCTGACTGCCCCCAGTTCCGGACTCCTGACTGCTCTCTGCCCCGACCCCTGACTGCTACCTGCCCCAGGCACTTGACTGCTCTCTACCCCTGACTGGTGTCTGCCCAGGCACCTGACTGCTCTCTGCCCCATATCCCTGACTGCTCTCTTATCCCTGACCCCTGACTGCTGTGTGCCCCACGTACCTGACTGCTCTCTGCCCTTGACTGCCCTCTGCCCCAGACTCCTGACCGCTCGCTGCCCCAGTCACATGACCGCTCGCTGCCCCAGACCCCTGACTGCTCTCTGCCCCAGATCCCTGACTGCTCTCTGCCCCAGATCCCTGACTGCTCTCTGCCCCAGATCCCTGACTGCTCTCTGCCCCAGACGCCAGACTGCTCCCTGCCCCAGAATCCTGACTGCTCTCTGCCCCAGAACCCTGACTGTTTCCTGCCCCAGACCCCTGACTGCTCCCTGCCCCAGATCCCTGACTGCTCTCTGCCTCAGATCCCTGACTGCTCTCTGCCCCAGACCCCTGACTGTTCCCTGCCCCTGACTCCTGACTGCTCCCTGCCCCTCTTTCCTGACTACTCCCTGCCTCAGATCCCTGACTGTTCCCTGCCCCTGACTCCAGACTGCTCCCTGCCGCAGACCCCTGACTGCTCCCTCCCCAGACCCCTGACTGTTCCTTGCCCCAGACCCCTGACTGCTCCCCGCCCCCGATTCCTGACTGCTCCCTGCCCCAGATCCCTGACTGCTCCCTGCCCCAGATCCCTGACTGCTCCCTGCCCCAGACCCCTGACTGCTCTCTGCCCCAGATCCCTGACTGCTCTCTGCCCCTGACCCCTGACTGCTCTCTGCGCCAGACCCCTGACTGCTCCCTGCCCCAGACCCCTGACTGCTCCCTGCCCCAGACCCCTGACTGCTCTCTGCCCCAGACCCCTGACTGTTCCCTGCCCCTGACCCCTGACTGTTCCCTGCCCCTGACCCCTGACTGCTCCCTGCCCCTGACCCCTGACTGCTCCCTGCCCCAGACCCCTGACTGTTCCTTGCCCCTGACCCCTGACTGCTCCCTGCCCCCGACTCCTGACTGTTCCCTGCCCCCGATCCCTGACTGCTCTCTGCCTCAGACCCCTGACTGCTCTCTGCCCCAGACCCCTGACTTCTCTCTGCCCCAGACCCCTGACTGCTCCCTGCCCCAGACCCCTGACTGCTCTCTGCTCCTGACCCCTGACTGCTCCCTGCCCCAGACCCCTGGCTGCTCTCTGACTCCGACCCCTGATTGTTCCCTGCCCCAGACCCCTGATTGTTCCCTGCCCCCGACCCCTGACTGCTCTCTGCCCCTGACCCCTGACTGCTCTCTGCGCCAGACCCCTGACTGCTCCCTGCCCCAGACCCCTGACTGCTCCCTGCCCCAGACCCCTGACTGCTCTCTGCCCCAGACCCCTGACTGTTCCCTGCCCCTGACCCCTGACTGTTCCCTGCCCCTGACCCCTGACTGCTCCCTGCCCCTGACCCCTGACTGCTCCCTGCCCCAGACCCCTGACTGTTCCTTGCCCCAGACCCCTGACTGCTCCCTGCCCCCGACTCCTGACTGTTCCCTGCCCCCGATCCCTGACTGCTCTCTGCCCCAGACCCCTGACTTCTCTCTGCCCCAGACCCCTGACTGCTCCCTGCCCCAGACCCCTGACTGCTCCCTCCCCCAGACCCCTGACTGCTCTCTGCTCCTGACCCCTGACTGCTCCCTGCCCCAGACCCTTGGCTGCTCTCTGACTCCGACCCCTGACTGTTCCCTGCCCCCGACCCCTGACTGCTCTCATCCCCAGACCTCTGACTGCTCTCTGCCTCAGACCGCTGTCTGTTCCCTGCCCCAGACCCCTGACTGCTCTCTGCCTCAGACCGCTGTCTGTTCCCTGCCCCAGATCCCTGACTATTCCCTGCCCCAGATCCCTGACTGTTCCCTGCCCCGGATCCCTGACTGCTCTCTGCCTCGGCTCTCTGACTGCTCTCTGCCCCAGACCCCTGACTGCTCTCTGCCCCAGATCCCTGACTGCTCTCTGCCCCAGACCCCTGACTGCTCTCTGTCTCAGACCCCTGACTGCTCTCTGCCTCAGACCCCTGACTGCTGTCTGCCCCAGACCCCTGACTGCTCCCTGCCCCAGACCCCTGACTGCTCTCTGCCTCAGATCCCTGACTGCTCACTGCCCGAGACACCTGACTGCTCTCTGCCCCAGATCCCTGACTGCTCCTTGCCCCAGAACCCTGACTGCTCCCTACCCCCGTCACCTGACTGCTCTCTGTCCTAGGCTCCTGACTGCCCCCAGTTCCGGACTCCTGACTGCTCTCTGCCCCGACCCCTGACTGCTACCTGCCCCAGGCACTTGACTGCTCTCTACCCCTGACTGGTGTCTGCCCAGGCACCTGACTGCTCTCTGCCCCATATCCCTGACTGCTCTCTTATCCCTGACCCCTGACTGCTGTGTGCCCCACGTACCTGACTGCTCTCTGCCCTTGACTGCCCTCTGCCCCAGACTCCTGACCGCTCGCTGCCCCAGTCACATGACCGCTCGCTGCCCCAGACCCCTGACTGCTCTCTGCCCCAGATCCCTGACTGCTCTCTGCCCCAGATCCCTGACTGCTCTCTGCCCCAGATCCCTGACTGCTCTCTGCCCCAGACGCCAGACTGCTCCCTGCCCCAGAATCCTGACTGCTCTCTGCCCCAGAACCCTGACTGTTTCCTGCCCCAGACCCCTGACTGCTCCCTGCCCCAGATCCCTGACTGCTCTCTGCCTCAGATCCCTGACTGCTCTCTGCCCCAGACCCCTGACTGTTCCCTGCCCCTGACTCCTGACTGCTCCCTGCCCCTCTTTCCTGACTACTCCCTGCCTCAGATCCCTGACTGTTCCCTGCCCCTGACTCCAGACTGCTCCCTGCCGCAGACCCCTGACTGCTCCCTCCCCAGACCCCTGACTGTTCCTTGCCCCAGACCCCTGACTGCTCCCCGCCCCCGATTCCTGACTGCTCCCTGCCCCAGATCCCTGACTGCTCCCTGCCCCAGATCCCTGACTGCTCCCTGCCCCAGACCCCTGACTGCTCTCTGCCCCAGATCCCTGACTGCTCTCTGCCCCTGACCCCTGACTGCTCTCTGCGCCAGACCCCTGACTGCTCCCTGCCCCAGACCCCTGACTGCTCCCTGCCCCAGACCCCTGACTGCTCTCTGCCCCAGACCCCTGACTGTTCCCTGCCCCTGACCCCTGACTGTTCCCTGCCCCTGACCCCTGACTGCTCCCTGCCCCTGACCCCTGACTGCTCCCTGCCCCAGACCCCTGACTGTTCCTTGCCCCTGACCCCTGACTGCTCCCTGCCCCCGACTCCTGACTGTTCCCTGCCCCCGATCCCTGACTGCTCTCTGCCTCAGACCCCTGACTGCTCTCTGCCCCAGACCCCTGACTTCTCTCTGCCCCAGACCCCTGACTGCTCCCTGCCCCAGACCCCTGACTGCTCTCTGCTCCTGACCCCTGACTGCTCCCTGCCCCAGACCCCTGGCTGCTCTCTGACTCCGACCCCTGATTGTTCCCTGCCCCAGACCCCTGATTGTTCCCTGCCCCCGACCCCTGACTGCTCTCTGCCCCTGACCCCTGACTGCTCTCTGCGCCAGACCCCTGACTGCTCCCTGCCCCAGACCCCTGACTGCTCCCTGCCCCAGACCCCTGACTGCTCTCTGCCCCAGACCCCTGACTGTTCCCTGCCCCTGACCCCTGACTGTTCCCTGCCCCTGACCCCTGACTGCTCCCTGCCCCTGACCCCTGACTGCTCCCTGCCCCAGACCCCTGACTGTTCCTTGCCCCAGACCCCTGACTGCTCCCTGCCCCCGACTCCTGACTGTTCCCTGCCCCCGATCCCTGACTGCTCTCTGCCCCAGACCCCTGACTTCTCTCTGCCCCAGACCCCTGACTGCTCCCTGCCCCAGACCCCTGACTGCTCCCTCCCCCAGACCCCTGACTGCTCTCTGCTCCTGACCCCTGACTGCTCCCTGCCCCAGACCCTTGGCTGCTCTCTGACTCCGACCCCTGACTGTTCCCTGCCCCCGACCCCTGACTGCTCTCATCCCCAGACCTCTGACTGCTCTCTGCCTCAGACCGCTGTCTGTTCCCTGCCCCAGACCCCTGACTGCTCTCTGCCTCAGACCGCTGTCTGTTCCCTGCCCCAGATCCCTGACTATTCCCTGCCCCAGATCCCTGACTGTTCCCTGCCCCGGATCCCTGACTGCTCTCTGCCTCGGCTCTCTGACTGCTCTCTGCCCCAGACCCCTGACTGCTCTCTGCCCCAGATCCCTGACTGCTCTCTGCCCCAGACCCCTGACTGCTCTCTGTCTCAGACCCCTGACTGCTCTCTGCCTCAGACCCCTGACTGCTGTCTGCCCCAGACCCCTGACTGCTCCCTGCCCCAGACCCCTGACTGCTCTCTGCCTCAGATCCCTGACTGCTCACTGCCCGAGACACCTGACTGCTCTCTGCCCCAGATCCCTGACTGCTCCCTGCCCCAGACCTCTGACTGCTCCCTGCCCAGACCCCTGACTGCTCCCTGCCCAGACCCCTGACTGCTCCTTGCCCCAGAACCCTGACTGCTCCCTGCCCCCGTCACCTGACTGCTCTCTGTCCTAGGCTCCTGACTGCCCCCAGTTCCGGACTCCTGACTGCTCTCTGCCCCGACCCCTGACTGCTACCTGCCCCAGGCACTTGACTGCTCTCTACCCCTGACTGGTGTCTGCCCAGGCACCTGACTGCTCTCTGCCCCATATCCCTGACTGCTCTCTTATCCCTGACCCCTGACTGCTGTCTGCCCCACGTACCTGACTGCTCTCTGCCCTTGACTGCCCTCTGCCCCATACTCCTGACCGCTCGCTGCCCCAGTCACATGACCGCTCGCTGCCCCAGACCCCTGACTGCTCTCTGCCCCAGATCCCTGACTGCTCTCTGCCCCAGATCCCTGACTGCTCTCTGCCCCAGATCCCTGACTGCTCTCTGCCCCAGACGCCAGACTGCTCCCTGCCCCAGAATCCTGACTGCTCTCTGCCCCAGAACCCTGACTGTTTCCTGCCCCAGACCCCTGACTGCTCCCTGCCCCAGACCCCTGACTGCTCCCTGCCCCAGATCCCTGACTGCTCTCTGCCTCAGATCCCTGACTGCTCTCTGCCCCAGACCCCTGACTGTTCCCTGCCCCTGACTCCTGACTGCTCCCTGCCCCTCTTTCCTGACTACTCCCTGCCTCAGATCCCTGACTGTTCCCTGCCCCTGACTCCTGACTGCTCCCTGCCGCAGACCCCTGACTGCTCCCTCCCCAGACCCCTGACTGTTCCTTGCCCCAGACCCCTGACTGCTCCCCGCCCCCGATTCCTGACTGCTCCCTGCCCCAGATCCCTGACTGCTCCCTGCCCCAGATCCCTGACTGCTCCCTGCCCCAGACCCCTGACTGCTCTCTGCCCCAGATCCCTGACTGCTCTCTGCCCCTGACCCCTGACTGCTCTCTGCGCCAGACCCCTGACTGCTCCCTGCCCCAGACCCCTGACTGCTCCCTGCCCCTGACCCCTGACTGCTCTCTGCCCCAGACCCCTGACTGTTCCCTGCCCCTGACCCCTGACTGTTCCCTGCCCCTGACCCCTGACTGCTCCCTGCCCCTGACCCCTGACTGCTCCCTGCCCCAGACCCCTGACTGTTCCTTGCCCCAGACCCCTGACTGCTCCCTGCCCCCGACTCCTGACTGTTCCCTGCCCCCGATCCCTGACTGCTCTCTGCCTCAGACCCCTGACTGCTCTCTGCCCCAGACCCCTGACTTCTCTCTGCCCCAGACCCCTGACTGCTCTCTGCCCCAGACCCCTGACTTCTCTCTGCCCCAGACCCCTGACTGCTCTCTGCTCCTGACCCCTGACTGCTCCCTGCCCCAGACCCCTGGCTGCTCTCTGACTCCGACCCCTGATTGTTCCCTGCCCCAGACCCCTGATTGTTCCCTGCCCCCGACCCCTGACTGCTCTCATCCCCAGACCCCTGACTGCTCTCTGCCTCAGACCGCTGTCTGTTCCCTGCCCCAGACCCCTGACTGCTCTCTGCCTCAGACCGCTGTCTGTTCCCTGCCTCAGACCCCTGACTGTTCACTGCCCCAGACCCCTGACTGTTCCCCGCCCCAGACCCGTGGCTGCTCCCTGCCTCAGATCCGTGACTGCTCCCTGCCCCAGACCCCTGACTGTTCCCTGCCCGAGGTCCCTGACTGCTCTCTGCCTCTGCTCCCTGACTGCTCTCTACCCCAGATCCGTGACTATTCCCTGCCCCAGATCCCTGACTGTTCCCTGCCCCAGATCCCTGACTGCTCTCTGCCTCGGCTCCCTGACTGCTCTCTGCCCCAGATCCCTGACTGCTCTCTGCCCCAGATCCCTGACTGCTCCCTGCCCCAGATCCCTGACTGCTCCCTGCCCCAGACCCCTGACTGCTCTCTGCCCCAGATCCCTGACTGCTCTCTGCCCCTGACCCCTGACTGCTCTCTGCGCCAGACCCCTGACTGCTCCCTGCCCCAGACCCCTGACTGCTCCCTGCCCCAGACCCCTGACTGCTCTCTGCCCCAGACCCCTGACTGTTCCCTGCCCCTGACCCCTGACTGTTCCCTGCCCCTGACCCCTGACTGCTCCCTGCCCCTGACCCCTGACTGCTCCCTGCCCCAGACCCCTGACTGTTCCTTGCCCCTGACCCCTGACTGCTCCCTGCCCCCGACTCCTGACTGTTCCCTGCCCCCGATCCCTGACTGCTCTCTGCCTCAGACCCCTGACTGCTCTCTGCCCCAGACCCCTGACTTCTCTCTGCCCCAGACCCCTGACTGCTCCCTGCCCCAGACCCCTGACTGCTCTCTGCTCCTGACCCCTGACTGCTCCCTGCCCCAGACCCCTGGCTGCTCTCTGACTCCGACCCCTGATTGTTCCCTGCCCCAGACCCCTGATTGTTCCCTGCCCCCGACCCCTGACTGCTCTCTGCCCCTGACCCCTGACTGCTCTCTGCGCCAGACCCCTGACTGCTCCCTGCCCCAGACCCCTGACTGCTCCCTGCCCCAGACCCCTGACTGCTCTCTGCCCCAGACCCCTGACTGTTCCCTGCCCCTGACCCCTGACTGTTCCCTGCCCCTGACCCCTGACTGCTCCCTGCCCCTGACCCCTGACTGCTCCCTGCCCCAGACCCCTGACTGTTCCTTGCCCCAGACCCCTGACTGCTCCCTGCCCCCGACTCCTGACTGTTCCCTGCCCCCGATCCCTGACTGCTCTCTGCCCCAGACCCCTGACTTCTCTCTGCCCCAGACCCCTGACTGCTCCCTGCCCCAGACCCCTGACTGCTCCCTCCCCCAGACCCCTGACTGCTCTCTGCTCCTGACCCCTGACTGCTCCCTGCCCCAGACCCTTGGCTGCTCTCTGACTCCGACCCCTGACTGTTCCCTGCCCCCGACCCCTGACTGCTCTCATCCCCAGACCTCTGACTGCTCTCTGCCTCAGACCGCTGTCTGTTCCCTGCCCCAGACCCCTGACTGCTCTCTGCCTCAGACCGCTGTCTGTTCCCTGCCCCAGATCCCTGACTATTCCCTGCCCCAGATCCCTGACTGTTCCCTGCCCCGGATCCCTGACTGCTCTCTGCCTCGGCTCTCTGACTGCTCTCTGCCCCAGACCCCTGACTGCTCTCTGCCCCAGATCCCTGACTGCTCTCTGCCCCAGACCCCTGACTGCTCTCTGTCTCAGACCCCTGACTGCTCTCTGCCTCAGACCCCTGACTGCTGTCTGCCCCAGACCCCTGACTGCTCCCTGCCCCAGACCCCTGACTGCTCTCTGCCTCAGATCCCTGACTGCTCACTGCCCGAGACACCTGACTGCTCTCTGCCCCAGATCCCTGACTGCTCCCTGCCCCAGACCCCTGACTGCTCCCTGCCCAGACCCCTGACTGCTCCTTGCCCCAGAACCCTGACTGCTCCCTGCCCCCGTCACCTGACTGCTCTCTGTCCTAGGCTCCTGACTGCCCCCAGTTCCGGACTCCTGACTGCTCTCTGCCCCGACCCCTGACTGCTACCTGCCCCAGGCACTTGACTGCTCTCTACCCCTGACTGGTGTCTGCCCAGGCACCTGACTGCTCTCTGCCCCATATCCCTGACTGCTCTCTTATCCCTGACCCCTGACTGCTGTCTGCCCCACGTACCTGACTGCTCTCTGCCCTTGACTGCCCTCTGCCCCATACTCCTGACCGCTCGCTGCCCCAGTCACATGACCGCTCGCTGCCCCAGACCCCTGACTGCTCTCTGCCCCAGATCCCTGACTGCTCTCTGCCCCAGATCCCTGACTGCTCTCTGCCCCAGATCCCTGACTGCTCTCTGCCCCAGACGCCAGACTGCTCCCTGCCCCAGAATCCTGACTGCTCTCTGCCCCAGAACCCTGACTGTTTCCTGCCCCAGACCCCTGACTGCTCCCTGCCCCAGACCCCTGACTGCTCCCTGCCCCAGATCCCTGACTGCTCTCTGCCTCAGATCCCTGACTGCTCTCTGCCCCAGACCCCTGACTGTTCCCTGCCCCTGACTCCTGACTGCTCCCTGCCCCTCTTTCCTGACTACTCCCTGCCTCAGATCCCTGACTGTTCCCTGCCCCTGACTCCTGACTGCTCCCTGCCGCAGACCCCTGACTGCTCCCTCCCCAGACCCCTGACTGTTCCTTGCCCCAGACCCCTGACTGCTCCCCGCCCCCGATTCCTGACTGCTCCCTGCCCCAGATCCCTGACTGCTCCCTGCCCCAGATCCCTGACTGCTCCCTGCCCCAGACCCCTGACTGCTCTCTGCCCCAGATCCCTGACTGCTCTCTGCCCCTGACCCCTGACTGCTCTCTGCGCCAGACCCCTGACTGCTCCCTGCCCCAGACCCCTGACTGCTCCCTGCCCCTGACCCCTGACTGCTCTCTGCCCCAGACCCCTGACTGTTCCCTGCCCCTGACCCCTGACTGTTCCCTGCCCCTGACCCCTGACTGCTCCCTGCCCCTGACCCCTGACTGCTCCCTGCCCCAGACCCCTGACTGTTCCTTGCCCCAGACCCCTGACTGCTCCCTGCCCCCGACTCCTGACTGTTCCCTGCCCCCGATCCCTGACTGCTCTCTGCCTCAGACCCCTGACTGCTCTCTGCCCCAGACCCCTGACTTCTCTCTGCCCCAGACCCCTGACTGCTCTCTGCCCCAGACCCCTGACTTCTCTCTGCCCCAGACCCCTGACTGCTCTCTGCTCCTGACCCCTGACTGCTCCCTGCCCCAGACCCCTGGCTGCTCTCTGACTCCGACCCCTGATTGTTCCCTGCCCCAGACCCCTGATTGTTCCCTGCCCCCGACCCCTGACTGCTCTCATCCCCAGACCCCTGACTGCTCTCTGCCTCAGACCGCTGTCTGTTCCCTGCCCCAGACCCCTGACTGCTCTCTGCCTCAGACCGCTGTCTGTTCCCTGCCTCAGACCCCTGACTGTTCACTGCCCCAGACCCCTGACTGTTCCCCGCCCCAGACCCGTGGCTGCTCCCTGCCTCAGATCCGTGACTGCTCCCTGCCCCAGACCCCTGACTGTTCCCTGCCCGAGGTCCCTGACTGCTCTCTGCCTCTGCTCCCTGACTGCTCTCTACCCCAGATCCGTGACTATTCCCTGCCCCAGATCCCTGACTGTTCCCTGCCCCAGATCCCTGACTGCTCTCTGCCTCGGCTCCCTGACTGCTCTCTGCCCCAGATCCCTGACTGCTCTCTGCCCCAGACCCCTGACTGCTCTCTGTCTCAGATCCCTGACTGCTCTCTGCCCCAGACCCCTGACTGCTCTCTACCCCAGACCCCTGACTGCTCTCTGCCTCAGACCCCTGACTGCTCTCTGCCCCGGACCCCTGACTGCTCTCTGTCTCAGATCCCTGACTGCTCTCTACCCCAGACCCCTGACTGTTCCCTGCCCCAGACCCCTGACTGCTGTCTGCCCCAGACCCCTGACTGCTCTCTGCCCCAGACCCCTGACTGCTCCCTGCCCCAGACTCCTGACTGCTCTCTCCCCCAGATCCCTGACTGCTCCCTGCCCCAGACCCCTGACTGCTCCCTGCCCAGACCCCTGACTGCTCCCTGCCCAGACCCCTGACTGCTCCTTGCCCCAGACCCCTGACTGCTCCCTGCCCCCGGCACCTGACTGCTCTCTGTCCTAGGCTCCTGACTGCCCCCAGTTCCGGACTCCTGACTGCTCTCTGCCCCGACCCCTGACTGCTACCTGCCCCAGGCACTTGACTGCTCTCTACCCCTGACTGGTGTCTGCCCAGGCACCTGACTGCTCTCTGCCCCATATCCCTGACTGCTCTCTTATCCCTGACCCCTGACTGCTGTCTGCCCCACGTACCTGACTGCTCTCTGCCCTTGACTGCCCTCTGCCCCAGTCACATGACCGCTCGCTGCCCCAGACCCCTGACTGCTCTCTGCCCCAGATCCCTGACTGCTCTCTGCCCCAGACGCCAGACTGCTCACTGCCCCTGACCCCTGACTGCTCTCTGCCCAAGACCCCTGACTGCTCTCTGCCCCAGACCCCTGACTGCTCCATGCCCCAGACCCCTGACTGCTCCATGCCCCAGACTCCTGACTGCTCCCTGCCCCAGACCCCTGACTGCTCTCTGCCCCAGACTCCTGACTGCTCCATGCCCCAGACCCCTGACTGCTCTCTGCCCCAGATCCCTGACTGCTCTCTGACCCAGACCCCTGACTGCTCCCTGCCCCAGAATCCTGATTGCTCTCTGCCCCAGACCCCTGACTGCTCCCTGCCCCAGACCCCTGACTGCTCCCTGCCCCAGACCCCTGACTGCTCCCTGCCCCAGACCCCTGACTGCTCCCTGCCCCAGACCCCTGACTGCTCCCTGCCCCAGACCCCTGACTGCTCCCTGTCCCAGACCCCTGACTGCTCCCTGCCCCAGATCCCTGAGTGCTCTCTGCCTCAGATCCCTGACTGCTCCCTGCTCCAGATCCCAGAGTGTTCCCTGCCCCAGATCCCTGACGGCTCTCTGCCCCAGATCCCTGACTGCTCCCTGCCCCAGACCCCTGACTGCTCCCTGCCCAGACCCCTGACTGCTCCTTGCCCCAGACCCCTGACTGCTCCCTGCCCCCGGCACCTGACTGCTCCCTGCCCCAGACCCCTGACTGCTCCCTGCCCAGACCCCTGACTGCTCCCTGCCCAGACCCCTGACTGCTCCCTGCCCAGACCCCTGACTGCTCCGTGCCCCAGACCCCTGACTGCTCCCTGCCCCAGACCCCTGACTGCTCCATGCCCCAGACCCCTCACTGCTCCCTGCCCCAGACCCCTGGCTGCTCCCTGCCCCAGACTCCTGACTGCTCCATGCCCCAGACCCCTGACTGCTCTCTGCCCCAGATCCCTGACTGCTCTCTGCCCCAGACCCCTGACTGCTCCCTGCCCCAGAATCCTGACTGCTCTCTGCCCCAGACCCCTGACTGTTTCCTGCCCCAGACCCCTGACTGCTCCCTGCCCCAGACCCCTGACTGCTCCCTGCCCCAGACCCCTGACTGCTCCCTGTCCCAGACCCCTGACTGCTCCCTGCCCCTGATCCCTGACTGCTCTCTGCCTCAGATCCCTGACTGCTCTCTGCCCCAGACTCCTGACTGTTCCCTGCCCCTGACTCCTGACTGCTCCCTGCCCCTCTTTCCTGACTACTCCCTGCCTCAGATCCCTGACTGGTCCCTACCCCTGACTCCTGACTGCTCCCTGCCGCAGACCCCTGACTGCTCCCTCCCCAGACCCCTGACTGTTCCTTGCCCCAGACCCCTGACTGCTCCCCGCCCCCGATTCCTGACTGATCCCTGCCACTGATCCCTCACTGCTCTCTGCCTCAGACCCCTGACTGCTCTCTGCCCCAGACCCCTGACTGTTCTCTGCCCCAGATCCCTGACTGCTCTCTGCCCCAGATCCCTGACTGCTCTCTGCCCCAGACCCCTGACTGCTTTCTGCCCCAGATCCCTGACTGCTCTCTGCCCCAGTTCCCTGACTGCTCTCGGCCCCGATCCCTGACTGGTCTCTGCCCCTGATCCCTGACTGCTCTCTTCCCCAGACCCCTGACTGCTCTCTGCCCCTGACCCCTGACTGCTCTCTGCCCCAGACCCCTGACTGCTCTCTGCCCCAGATCCCTGACTGCTCTCTGTATTAGCTCCCTGACTGCTCTCTGCCCCAGATCCCTGACTGCTCTCTGCCTCAGATCCCTGACTGCTCTCTCCATCAGATCCCTGACTGCTCTCTGCCCCAGACCCCTGACTGCTCTCTGCCCCAGACCCCTGACTCCTCTCTGCCCCAGACCCCTGACTGCTCTCTGCCCCAGATCCCTGACTGCTCTCTGCCCCAGACCCCTGACTGCTCTCTGCCTTAGATGCCTGACTGCTCTCTGCATCAGATCCCTGACTGTTCCCTGCCTCAGATCCCTGACTACTCCCTGCCTCATACCCCTTACTGCTCTCTGCCCCAGATCCCTTACTGCTCTCTGCCCCAGACCCCTGACTGCTCCCTGCCCCATACCCCTGACTGCTCCCTGCCCCAGACCCCTGACTGCTCCCTGCCCCCGACTCCTGACTGTTCCCTGCCCCCGATCCCTGACTGCTCTCTGCCCCAGACCCCTGACTTCTCTCTGCCCCAGACCCCTGACTGCTCCCTGCCCCAGACCCCTGACTGCTCCCTCCCCCAGACCCCTGACTGCTCTCTGCTCCTGACCCCTGACTGCTCCCTGCCCCAGACCCCTGGCTGCTCTCTGACTCCGACCCCTGACTGTTCCCTGCCCCCGACCCCTGACTGCTCTCATCCCCAGACCTCTGACTGCTCTCTGCCTCAGACCGCTGTCTGTTCCCTGCCCCAGACCCCTGACTGCTCTCTGCCTCAGACCGCTGTCTGTTCCCTGCCCCAGATCCCTGACTATTCCCTGCCCCAGATCCCTGACTGTTCCCTGCCCCAGATCCCTGACTGCTCTCTGCCTCGGCTCCCTGACTGCTCTCTGCCCCAAATCCCTGACTGCTCTCTGCCCCAGACCCCTGACTGCTCTCTTCCCCAGATCCCTGACTGCTCTCTGCCCCAGACCCCTGACTGCTCTCTGTCTCAGATCCCTGACTGCTCTCTACCCCAGACCCCTGACTGTTCCCTGCCCCAGACCCCTGACTGCTCTCTGCCTCAGACCCCTGACTGCTGTCTGCCCCAGACCCCTGACTGCTCCCTGCCCCAGACCCCTGACTGCTCTCTACCCCAGATCCCTGACTGCTGTCTGCCCCAGACCCCTGACTGCTCTCTGCCTTAGATCCCTGACTGCTCACTGCCCGAGACACCTGACTGCTCTCTGCCCCAGATCCCTGACTGCTCCCTGCCCCAGACCCCTGACTGCTCCCTGCCCAGACCCCTGACTGCTCCCTGCCCAGACCCCTGACTGCTCCTTGCCCCAGAACCCTGACTGCTCCCTGCCCCCGTCACCTGACTGCTCTCTGTCCTAGGCTCCTGACTGCCCCCAGTTCCGGACTCCTGACTGCTCTCTGCCCCGACCCCTGACTGCTACCTGCCCCAGGCACTTGACTGCTCTCTACCCCTGACTGGTGTCTGCCCAGGCACCTGACTGCTCTCTGCCCCATATCCCTGACTGCTCTCTTATCCCTGACCCCTGACTGCTGTGTGCCCCACGTACCTGACTGCTCTCTGCCCTTGACTGCCCTCTGCCCCAGACTCCTGACCGCTCGCTGCCCCAGTCACATGACCGCTCGCTGCCCCAGACCCCTGACTGCTCTCTGCCCCAGACCCCTGACTGCTCTCTGCCCCAGATCCCTGACTGCTCTCTGCCCCAGATCCCTGACTGCTCTCTGCCCCAGATCCCTGACTGCTCTCTGCCCCAGACGCCAGACTGCTCCCTGCCCCAGAATCCTGACTGCTCTCTGCCCCAGAACCCTGACTGTTTCCTGCCCCAGACCCCTGACTGCTCCCTGCCCCAGATCCCTGACTGCTCTCTGCCTCAGATCCCTGACTGCTCTCTGCCCCAGACCCCTGACTGTTCCCTGCCCCTGACTCCTGACTGCTCCCTGCCCCTCTTTCCTGACTACTCCCTGCCTCAGATCCCTGACTGTTCCCTGCCCCTGACTCCAGACTGCTCCCTGCCGCAGACCCCTGACTGCTCCCTCCCCAGACCCCTGACTGTTCCTTGCCCCAGACCCCTGACTGCTCCCCGCCCCCGATTCCTGACTGCTCCCTGCCCCAGATCCCTGACTGCTCCCTGCCCCAGATCCCTGACTGCTCTCTGCCCCTTACCCCTGACTGCTCTCTGCGCCAGACCCCTGACTGCTCCCTGCCCCAGACCCCTGACTGCTCCCTGCCCCAGACCCCTGACTGCTCTCTGCCCCAGACCCCTGACTGTTCCCTGCCCCTGACCCCTGACTGTTCCCTGCCCCTGACCCCTGACTGCTCTCTGCCCCAGATCCCTGACTGCTCTCTGCCCCAGACCCCTGACTGCTCCCTGCCCCAGAATCCTGACTGCTCTCTGCCCCAGACCCCTGACTGCTCCCTGCCCCAGACCCCTGACTGCTCCCTGCCCCAGACCCCTGACTGCTCCCTGCCCCAGACCCCTGACTGCTCCCTGTCCCAGACCCCTGACTGCTCCCTGCCCCTGATCCCTGACTGCTCTCTGCCTCAGAACCCTGACTGCTCTCTGCCCCAGACCCCTGACTGTTCCCTGCCCCTGACTCCTGACTGCTCCCTGCCCCTCTTTCCTGACTACTCCCTGCCTCAGATCCCTGACTGGTCCCTACCCCTGACTCCTGACTGCTCCCTGCCGCAGACCCCTGACTGCTCCCTCCCCAGACCCCTGACTGTTCCTTGCCCCAGACCCCTGACTGCTCCCCGCCCCCGATTCCTGACTGTTCCCTGCCACTGATCCCTCACTGCTCTCTGCCTCAGACCCCTGACTGCTCTCTGCCCCAGAACCCTGACTGTTCTCTGCCCCAGATCCCTGACTGCTCTCTGCCCCAGATCCCTGACTGCTCTCTGCCCCAGACCCCTGACTGCTTTCTGCCCCAGGTCCCTGACTGCTCTCTGCCCCAGTTCCCTGACTGCTCTCGGCCCCGATCCCTGACTGGTCTCTGCCCCTGATCCCTGACTGCTCTCTTCCCCAGACCCCTGACTGCTCTCTGCCCCTGACCCCTGACTGCTCTCTGCCCCAGACCCCTGACTGCTCTCTGCCCCAGACCCCTGACTGCTCTCTGCCCCAGACCTCTGACTGCTCTCTGTATTAGCTCCCTGACTGCTCTCTGCCCCTGACCCCTGACTGCTCTCTGCCCCAGATCCCTGACTGCTCTCTGTATTAGCTCCCTGACTGCTCTCTGCCCCAGATCCCTGACTGCTCTCTGCCTCAGATCCCTGACTGCTCTCTCCATCAGATCCCTGACTGCTCTCTGCCCCAGACCCCAGACTGCTCTCTGCCCCAGACCCCTGACTCCTCTCTGCCCCAGACCCCTGACTGCTCTCTGCCCCAGATCCCTGACTGCTCTCTGCCCCAGACCCCTGACTGCTCTCTGCCTTAGATGCCTGACTGCTCTCTGCATCAGATCCCTGACTGTTCCCTGCCTCAGATCCCTGACTACTCCCTGCCTCATACCCCTTACTGCTCTCTGCCCCAGATCCCTTACTGCTCTCTGCCCCAGACCCCTGACTGCTCCCTGCCCCATACCCCTGACTGCTCCCTGCCCCAGACCCCTGACTGCTCTCTGCTGCTGACCCCTGACTGCTCCCTGCCCCAGACCCCTGATTGTTCCCTGCCCCAGACCCCTGACTGCTCTCATCCCCAGACCTCTGACTGTTCCCTGCCCCAGACCCCTGACTGTTCCCTGCCCCAGTCCACTGACTGTTCCCTGCCCCAGACCCCTGACTGTTCCCTGCCCCAGACCCCTGACTGCTCTCTGCCTCAGATCCCTGACTGCTCTCTGCTCCAGATCCCAGAGTGTTCCCTGCCCCAGATCCCTGACTGTTCCCTGCCCCAGATCCCTGACTGCTCTCTGCCTCGGATCCCTGACTGCTCTCTGCCCCAGATCCCTGACTGCTCTCTGCCCCAGATCCCTGACTGCTCCCTGCCCCAGACGCCTGACTGCTCTCTGCCCCTGACCCCTGACTGCTCTCTGCCCCAGACCCCTGACTGTTCCCTGCCCAGATCCCTGACTGCTCTCTGCCTCAGATCCCTGACTGCTCTCTGCTCCAGATCCCAGAGTGTTCCCTGCCCCAGACCCCTGACTGCTCTCTGCCTCAGATCCCTGACTGCTCTCTGCCCCAGATCCCTGTCTGCTCTCTGCCTCAGATCCCTGACTGCTCTCTGCCTCAGATCCCTGACTGCTCTCTGCCTCAGATCCCTGACTGCTCTCTGCCCCAGAGGCCTTACTGCTCTCTGCCCCAGATGCCTGACTGCTCTCTGCCCCTGATCCCTGACTGCTCTCTGCCCCAGACCCCTGACTGCTCTCTGCACCAGACCCCTGACTGCTCCCTGCCCCAGACCTCTGTCTGGACCCTGCCCCAGACCCCTGACTGTTCCCTGCCCCTGACTGCTCCCTGCCCCTCGTACCTCACTACTCGCTGCCTCAGATCCCTGACCGCTCTCTTCCCCATACCCCTGACTGTTCCCTGCCCCTGACCCCTGACTACTTCCTGCCCCTGACCCCTGACTGCTCCCTGCCCCAGACCCCTGACTGCTCTCTGCCCCAGACCGCTGACTGCTCCCTGCCCCAGACCCCTGACTGCTCCCTGCCCCAGATCCCTGACTGCTCCCTGCCCCAGATCCCTGACTGCTCCCTGCCCCAGACCCCTGACTGCTCTCTGCCCCAGACCCCTGACTGCTCTCTGCCCCAAACCCCTGACTGCTCTCTGCCCCTGACCCCTGACTGCTCCCTGCCCCCATCCCCTGACTGCTCCCTGCCCCAGACCCCTGACTGCTCTCTGCCCCAGACCCCTGACTGTTCCCTGCCCCTGACCCCTGACTGCTCCCTGCCCCTGACCCCTGACTGCTCCCTGCCCCTGACCCCTGACTGCTCCCTGCCCCTCGGACCTGACTGCTCCCTGCCTCAGATCCCTTATTGCTCCCTGCCCCAGACCCCTGACTGCTCCCTGCCCCTGATCCCTGACTGCTCCCTGCCCCAGATCCCTGACTGCTCCCTGCCCCAGATCCCTGACTGCTCTCTGCCCCAGACCCCTGACTGTTCCCTGCCCCTGACCCCTGACTGCTCGCTGCCCCTGACCCCCGTCTGCTCCCTGCCCCAGACCCCTGACTGCTCCCTGCCCCAGGCTCCTGACTGTTCCCTTCCCCTGATCCCTGACTGCTCTCTGCCCCAGACCCCTGACTGCTCCCTGCCCCAGATCCCTGACTGCTCCCTGCCCAGACCCCTGACTGCTCTCTGCTGCTGACCCTTGACTGCTCTCTGCCTCAGATCCCTGACTGCTCTCTGCCTCAGACCCGTGACTGCTCTCTGCCCCAGACCCCTGACTGCTCTCTGCCCCAGATCCCTGACTGCTCTCTGCCCCAGACTCCTGACTGCTCTCTGCCCCAGATCCCTGACTGCTCTCTGCCCCAGACCTCTGACTGTTTCCTGCTCCAGACCCCTGACTGCTCTCTGCCACAGATCCCTGACTGCTCCCTGCCCCAGAATCCTGACTGCTCTCTGCCCCAGACGCCTGACTGTTTCCTGCCCCAGACCCCTGACTGCTCCCTGCCCCAGACCCCTGACTGCTCCCTGCCCCAGACCCCTGACTGCTCCCTGTCCCAGACCCTGACTGCTCCCTGCCCCAGATCCCTGACTGCTCTCTGCCTCAGATCCCTGACTGCTCTCTGCCCCAGACCCCTGACTGTTCCCTGCCCCTGACTCCTGACTGCTCCCTGCCCCTCTTTCCTGACTACTCCCTGCCTCAGATCCCTGACTGTTCCCTACCCCTGACTCCTGACTGCTCCCTGCCGCAGACCCCTGACTGCTCCCTCCCCAGACCCCTGACTGTTCCTTGCCCCAGACCCCTGACTGCTCCCCGCCCCCGATTCCTGACTGTTCCCTGCCACTGATCCCTCACTGCTCTCTGCCTCAGACCCCTGACTGCTCTCTGCCCCAGACCCCTGACTGTTCTCTGCCCCAGATCCCTGACTGCTCTCTGCCCCAGATCCCTGACTGCTCTCTGCCCCAGACCCCTGACTGCTTTCTGCCCCAGATCCCTGACTGCTCTCTGCCCCAGATCCCTGACTGCTCTCGGACCCGATCCCTGACTGGTCTCTGCCCCGATCCCTGACTGGTCTCTGCCCCTGATCCCTGACTGCTCTCTTCCCCAGACCCCTGACTGCTCTCTGCCCCTGACCCCTGACTGCTCTCTGCCCCAGACCCCTGACTGCTCTCTGCCCTAGATCCCTGACTGCTCTCTGCCCCAGACCTCTGACTGCTCTCTGCCCCAGATCCCTGACTGCTCTCTGTATTAGCTCCCTGACTGCTCTCTGCCCCAGATCCCTGACTGCTCTCTGCCTCAGATCCCTGACTGCTCTCTCCATCAGATCCCTGACTGCTCTCTGCCCCAGTCCCCTGACTGTTCTCTGCCCCAGACCCCTGACTCCTCTCTGCCCCAGACCCCTGACTGCTCTCTGCCCCAGATCCGTGACTGCTCTCTGCCCCAGACCCCTGACTGCTCTCTGCCTTAGATGCCTGACTGCTCTCTGCATCAGATCCCTGACTGTTTCCTGCCTCAGATCCCTGACTACTCCCTGCCTCATACCCCTTACTGCTCTCTGCCCCAGATCCCTTACTGCTCTCTGCCCCAGACCCCTGACTGCTCCCTGCCCCATACCCCTGACTGCTCCCTGCCCCAGACCCCTGACTGCTCTCTGCTCCTGACCCCTGACTGCTCCCTGCCCCAGACCCCTGATTGTTCCCTGCCCCAGACCCCTGACTGCTCTCATCCCCAGACCTCTGACTGTTCCCTGCCCCAGACCCCTGGCTGTTCCCTGCCCCAGTCCCCTGACTGTTCCCTGCCCCAGACCCCTGACTGTTCCCTGCCCCAGACCCCTGACTGATCTCTGCCTCAGATCCCTGACTGCTCTCTGCTCCAGATCCCAGAGTGTTCCCTGCCCCAGATCCCTGACTGTTCCCTGCCCCAGTCCCCTGACTGTTCCCTGCCCCAGACCCCTGACTGCTCTCTGACTCAGATCCCTGACTGCTCTCTGCTCCAGATCCCAGAGTGTTCCCTGCCCCAGATCCCTGACTGTTCCCTGCCCCAGATCCCTGACTGCTCTCTGCCTCGGATCCCTGACTGCTCTCTGCCCCAGATCCCTGACTGCTCTCTGCCCGAGACCCCTGACTGCTCTCTGCCCCAGAGGCCTTACTGCTCTCTGCCCCAGACGCCTTACTGCTCTCTGCCCCAAACTCCTGACTGCTCTCTGCCCCTGACCCCTGACTGCTCTCTGCCCTAGACCCCTGACTGCTCCCTGCCCCAGACCCCTGACTGCTCCCTGCCCCAGACTCCTGACTGCTCCCTGCCCCTCGTCCCTCACTACTCGCTGCCTCAGATCCCTGACCGCTCTCTTCCCCATACCCCTGACTGTTCCCTGCCCCTGACCACTCCCTGCCCCAGACCCCTGACTGCTCCCTGCCCCAGACCCCTGACTGCTCTCTGCCCCAGACCGCTGACTGCTCCCTGCCCCAGATCCCTGACTGCTCCCTGCCCCAGACCCCTGACTGCTCCCTGCCCCAGATCCCTGACTGCTCTCTGCCCCAGACCCCTGACTGCTCTCTGCCCCAGACCCCTGACTGCTCTCTGCCCCTGACCCCTGACTGCTCTCTGCGCCAGACCCCTGACTGCTCCCTGTCCCAGACCCCTGACTGCTCCCTGCCCCAGACCCCTGACTGCTCTCTGCCCCAGACCCCTGACTGTTCCCTGCCCCTGACCCCTGACTGTTCCCTGCCCCTGACCGCTGACTGCTCCCTGCCCCTGACCCCTGACTGCTCCCTGCCCCAGACCCCTGACTGTTCCTTGCCCCAGACCCCTGACTGCTCCCTGCCCCCGACTCCTGACTGTTCCCTGCCCCCGATCCCTGACTGCTCTCTGCCCCAGACCCCTGACTTCTCTCTGCCCCAGACCCCTGACTGCTCCCTGCCCCAGACCCCTGACTGCTCCCTCCCCCAGACCCCTGACTGCTCTCTGCTCCTGACCCCTGACTGTTCCCTGCCCCCGACCCCTGACTGTTCTCATCCCCATACCTCTGACTGCTCTCTGCCTCAGACCGCTGTCTGTTCCCTGCCCCAGACCCCTGACTGCTCTCTGCCTCAGACCGCTGTCTGTTCCCTGCCCCAGATCCCTGACTATTCCCTGCCCCAGATCCCTGACTGTTCCCTGCCCCAGATCCCTGACTGCTCTCTGCCTCGGCTCCCTGACTGCTCTCTGCCCCAGACCCCTGACTGCTCTCTGCCCCAGATCCCTGACTGCTCTCTACCCCAGACCCCTGACTGTTCCCTTCCCCAGACCCCTGACTGCTCTCTGCCCCAGACCCCTGACTGCTGTCTGCCCCAGACCCCTGACTGCTCTCTACCCCAGACCCCTGACTGTTCCCTTCCCCAGACCCCTGACTGCTCTCTACCCCAGATCCCTGACTGCTGTCTGCCCCAGACCCCTGACTGCTCTCTGCCTCAGATCCCTGACTGCTCACTGCCCGAGACACCTGACTGCTCCCTGCCCAGATCCCTGACTGCTCCCTGCCCAGACCCCTGACTGCTCTCTGCCCCATATCCCTGACTGCTCTCTTATCCCTGACCCCTGACTGCTGTCTGCCCCACGTACCTGACTGCTCTCTGCCCTTGACTGCCCTCTGCCCCAGACTCCTGACCGCTCGCTGCCCCAGTCACATGACCGCTCGCTGCCCCAGACCCCTGACTGCTCTCTGCCCCAGATCCCTGACTGCTCTCTGCCCCAGATCCCTGACTGCTCTCTGCCCCAGATCCCTGACTGCTCTCTGCCCCAGACGCCAGACTGCTCCCTGCCCCAGAATCCTGACTGCTCTCTGCCCCAGAACCCTGACTGTTTCCTGCCCCAGACCCCTGACTGCTCCCTGCCCCAGAATCCTGACTGCTCTCTGCCCCAGACCCCTGACTGTTCCCTGCCCCTGACTCCTGACTGCTCCCTGCCCCTCTTTCCTGACTACTCCCTGCCTCAGATCCCTGACTGTTCCCTGCCCCTGACTCCTGACTGCTCCCTGCCGCAGACCCCTGACTGCTCCCTCCCCAGACCCCTGACTGTTCCTTGCCCCAGACCCCTGACTGCTCCCCGCCCCCGATTCCTGACTGCTCCCTGCCCCAGATCCCTGACTGCTCCCTGCCCCAGATCCCTGACTGCTCCCTGCCCCAGACCCCTGACTGCTCTCTGCCCCAGATCCCTGACTGCTCTCTGCCCCTGACCCCTGACTGCTCTCTGCGCCAGACCCCTGACTGCTCCCTGCCCCAGACCCCTGACTGCTCCCTGCCCCAGACCCCTGACTGTTCCCTGCCCCTGACCCCTGACTGCTCCCTGCCCCTGACCCCTGACTGCTCCCTGCCCCTGACCCCTGACTGCTCCCTGCCCCAGACCCCTGACTGTTCCTTGCCCCAGACCCCTGACTGCTCCCTGCCCCCGACTCCTGACTGTTCCCTGCCCCCGATCCCTGACTGCTCTCTGCCTCAGACCCCTGACTGCTCTCTGCCCCAGACCCCTGACTTCTCTCTGCCCCAGACCCCTGACTGCTCCCTGCCCCAGACCCCTGACTTCTCCCTCCCCCAGACCCCTGACTGCTCTCTGCTCCTGACCCCTGACTGCTCCCTGCCCCAGACCCCTGGCTGCTCTCTGACTCCGACCCCTGATTGTTCCCTGCGCCAGACCCCTGATTGTTCCCTGCCCCCGACCCCTGACTGCTCTCATCCCCAGACCCCTGACTGCTCTCTGCCTCAGACCGCTGTCTGTTCCCTGCCCCAGACCCCTGACTGCTCTCTGCCTCAGACCGCTGTCTGTTCCCTGCCTCAGACCCCTGACTGTTCACTGCCCCAGACCCCTGACTGTTCCCCGCCCCAGACCCGTGGCTGCTCCCTGCCTCAGATCCGTGACTGCTCCCTGCCCCAGACCCCTGACTGTTCCCTGCCCGAGGTCCCTGACTGCTCTCTGCCTCGGCTCCCTTACTGCTCTCTACCCCAGATCCCTGACTATTCCCTGCCCCAGATCCCTGACTGTTCCCTGCCCCAGATCCCTGACTGCTCTCTGCCTCGGCTCCCTGACTGCTCTCTGCCCCCGATCCCTGACTGCTCTCTGCCCCAGACCCCTGACTGCTCTCTGTCTCAGATCCCTGACTGCTCTCTGCCCCAGACCCCTGACTGCTCTCTACCCCAGACCCCTGACTGCTCTCTGCCTCAGACCCCTGACTGCTCTCTGCCCCGGACCCCTGACTGCTCTCTGTCTCAGATCCCTGACTGCTCTCTACCCCAGACCCCTGACTGTTCCCTGCCCCAGACCCCTGACTGCTGTCTGCCCCAGACCCCTGACTGCTCTCTGCCCCAGACCCCTGACTGCTCCCTGCCCCAGACTCCTGACTGCTCTCTGCCCCAGATCCCTGACTGCTCCCTGCCCCAGACCCCTGACTGCTCCCTGCCCAGACCCCTGTCTGCTCCCTGCCCAGACCCCTGACTGCTCCTTGCCCCAGACCCCTGACTGCTCCCTGCCCCCGGCACCTGACTGCTCTCTGTCCTAGGCTCCTGACTGCCCCCAGTTCCGGACTCCTGACTGCTCTCTGCCCCGACCCCTGACTGCTACCTGCCCCAGGCACTTGACTGCTCTCTACCCCTGACTGGTGTCTGCCCAGGCACCTGACTGCTCTCTGCCCCATATCCCTGACTGCTCTCTTATCCCTGACCCCTGACTGCTGTGTGCCCCACGTACCTGACTGCTCTCTGCCCTTGACTGCCCTCTGCCCCAGACTCCTGACCGCTCGCTGCCCCAGTCACATGACCGCTCGCTGCCCCAGACCCCTGACTGCTCTCTGCCCCAGATCCCTGACTGCTCTCTGCCCCAGACGCCAGACTGCTCACTGCCCCTGACCCCTGACTGCTCCATGCCCCAGACCCCTGACTTCTCCATGCCCCAGACCCCTCACTGCTCCCTGCCCCAGACCCCTGACTGCTCTCTGCCCCAGACTCCTGACTGCTCCATGCCCCAGACCTCTGACTGCTCTCTGCCCCAGATCCCTGACTGCTCTCTGACCCAGACCCCTGACTGCTCCCTGCCCCAGAATCCTGATTGCTCTCTGCCCCAGACCCCTGACTGCTCCCTGCCCCAGACCCCTGACTGCTCCCTGCCCCAGACCCCTGACTGCTCCCTGCCCCAGACCCCTGACTGCTCCCTGCCCCAGACCCCTGACTGCTCCCTGCCCCAGACCCCTGACTGCTCACTGTCCCAGACCCCTGACTGCTCCCTGCCCCAGATCCCTGAGTGCTCTCTGCCTCAGATCCCTGACTGCTCTCTGCCCCAGATCCCTGACTGCTCCCTGCCCCAGACCCCTGACTGCTCCCTGCCCAGACCCCTGACTGCTCCTTGCCCCAGACCCCTGACTGCTCCCTGCCCCCGGCACCTGACTGCTTCCTGCCCCAGACCCCTGACTGCTCCCTGCCCAGACCCCTGACTGCTCCCTGCCCAGACCCCTGACTGCTCCCTGCCCAGACCCCTGACTGCTCCGTGCCCCAGACCCCTGACTGCTCCCTGCCCCAGACCCCTGACTGCTCCATGCCCCAGACCCCTCACTGCTCCCTGCCCCAGACCCCTGGCTGCTCCCTGCCCCAGACTCCTGACTGCTCCATGCCCCAGACCCCTCACTGCTCTCTGCCCCAGATCCCTGACTGCTCTCTGCCTCAGACCCCTGACTGCTCCCTGCCCCAGAATCCTGACTGCTCTCTGCCCCAGACCCCTGACTGTTTCCTGCCCCAGACCCCTGACTGCTCCCTGCCCCAGACCCCTGACTGCTCCCTGCCCCAGACCCCTGACTGCTCCCTGTCCCAGACCCCTGACTGCTCCCTGCCCCTGATCCCTGACTGCTCTCTGCCTCAGATCCCTGACTGCTCTCTGCCCCAGACTCCTGACTGTTCCCTGCCCCTGACTCCTGACTGCTCCCTGCCCCTCTTTCCTGACTACTCCCTGCCTCAGATCCCTGACTGGTCCCTACCCCTGACTCCTGACTGCTCCCTGCCGCAGACCCCTGACTGCTCCCTCCCCAGACCCCTGACTGTTCCTTGCCCCAGACCCCTGACTGCTCCCCGCCCCCGATTCCTGACTGATCCCTGCCACTGATCCCTCACTGCTCTCTGCCTCAGACCCCTGATTGCTCTCTGCCCCAGACCCCTGACTGTTCTCTGCCCCAGATCCCTGACTGCTCTCTGCCCCAGATCCCTGACTGCTCTCTGCCCCAGACCCCTGACTGCTTTCTGCCCCAGATCCCTGACTGCTCTCTGCCCCAGTTCCCTGACTGCTCTCGGCCCCGATCCCTGACTGGTCTCTGCCCCTGATCCCTGACTGCTCTCTTCCCCAGACCCCTGACTGCTCTCTGCCCCTGACCCCTGACTGCTCTCTGCCCCAGACCCCTGACTGCTCTCTGCCCCAGATCCCTGACTGCTCTCTGTATTAGCTCCCTGACTGCTCTCTGCCCCAGATCCCTGACTGCTCTCTGCCTCAGATCCCTGACTGCTCTCTCCATCAGATCCCTGACTGCTCTCTGCCCCAGACCCCTGACTGCTCTCTGCCCCAGACCCCTGACTGCTCCCTGCCCCTGATCCCTGACTGCTCTCTGCCTCAGATCCTTGACTACTCTCTGCCTCAGATCCTTGACTACTCTCTGCCCCAGATCCCTGACTGCTCTCTGCCCCAGATCCCTGACTGCTCTCTGCCCCAGATCCCTGACTGCTCTCTGCCCCAGATCCCTGACTGCTCTCTGCCCCAGATCCCTGACTGCTCTCTGCCCCAGATCCCTGACTGCTCCCTGCCCCAGACCCCTGACTGCTCCCTGCCCAGACCCCTGACTGCTCCTTGCCCCAGACCCCTGACTGCTCCCTGCCCCCGGCACCTGACTGCTCCCTGCCCCAGACCCCTGACTGCTCCCTGCCCAGACCCTTGACTGCTCCCTGCCCAGACCCCTGACTGCTCCCTGCCCAGACCCCTGACTGCTCCGTGCCCCAGACCCCTGACTGCTCCCTGCCCCAGACCCCTGACTGCTCCATGCCCCAGACCCCTCACTGCTCTCTGCCCCAGACCCCTGACTGCTCCCTGCCCCAGAATCCTGACTGCTCTCTGCCCCAGACCCCTGACTGTTTCCTGCCCCAGACCCCTGACTGCTCCCTGCCCCGGACCCCTGACTGATCCCTGCCCCAGACCCCTGACTGCTCCCTGTCCCAGACCCCTGACTGCTCCCTGCCCCTGATCCCTGACTGCTCTCTGCCTCAGATCCCTGACTGCTCTCTGCCCCAGACCCCTGACTGTTCCCTGCTCCTGACTCCTGACTGCTCCCTGCCCCTCTTTCCTGACTACTCCCTGCCTCAGATCCCTGACTGGTCCCTACCCCTGACTCCTGACTGCACCCTGCCGCAGACCCCTGACTGCTCCCTCCCCAGACCCCTTACTGTTCCTTGCCCCAGACCCCTGACTGCTCCCCTCTCCCGATTCCTGACTGTTCCCTGCCACTGATCCCTGACTGCTCTCTGCCCCAGATCCCTGACTGCTCTCTGCCCCAGACCCCTGACTGCTTTCTGCCCCAGATCCCTGACTGCTCTCTGCCCCGGATCCCTGACTGCTCTCGGCCCCGATCCCTGACTGGTCTCTGCCCCTGATCCCTGACTGCTCTCTTCCCCAGACCCCTGACTGCTCTCTGCCCCTGACCCCTGACTGCTCTCTGCCCCAGACCCCTGACTGCTCTCTGCCCCAGACCCCTGACTGCTCTCTGCCCCAGACCTCGGACTGCTCTCTGTATTAGCTCCCTGACTGCTCTCTGCCCCTGACCCCTGACTGCCCTCTGCCCCAGATCCCTGACTGCTCTCTGTATTAGCTCCCTGACTGCTCTCTGCCCCAGATCCCTGACTGCTCTCTGCCTCAGATCCCTGACTGCTCTCTCCATCAGATCCCTGACTGCTCTCTGCCCCAGACCCCTGACTGCTCTCTGCCCCAGACCCCTGACTCCTCTCTGCCCCAGACCCCTGACTGCTCTCTGCCCCAGATCCCTGACTGCTCTCTGCCCCAGACCCCTGACTGCTCTCTGCCTTAGATGCCTGACTGCTCTCTGCATCAGATCCCTGACTGTTCCCTGCCTCAGATCCCTGACTACTCCCTGCCTCATACCCCTTACTGCTCTCTGCCCCAGATCCCTTACTGCTCTCTGCCCCAGACCCCTGACTGCTCCCTGCCCCATACCCCTGACTGCTCCCTGCCCCAGACCCCTGACTGCTCTCTGCTCCTGACCCCTGACTGCTCCCTGCCCCAGACCCCTGATTGTTCCCTGCCCCAGACCCCTGACTGCTCTCATCCCCAGACCTCTGACTGTTCCCTGCCCCAGACCCCTGACTGTTCCCTGCCCCAGTCCCCTGACTGTTCCCTGCCCCAGACCCCTGGCTGCTCTCTGCCTCAGATCCCTGACTGCTCTCTGCTCCAGATCCCAGAGTGTTCCCTGCCCCAGATCCCTGACTGTTCCCTGCCCCAGATCCCTGACTGCTCTCTGCCTCGGATCCCTGACTGCTCTCTGCCCCAAATCCCTGACTGCTCTCTGCCCCAGATCCCTGACTGCTCCCTGCCCCAGACGCCTGACTGCTCTCTGCCCCTGACCCCTGACTGCTCTCTGCCCCAGACCCCTGACTGTTCCCTGCCCAGATCCCTGACTGCTCTCTGCCTCAGATCCCTGACTGCTCTCTGCTCCAGATCCCAGAGTGTTCCCTGCCCCAGACCCCTGACTGCTCTCTGCCTCAGATCCCTGACTGCTCTCTGCCCCAGATCCCTGTCTGCTCTCTGCCTCAGATCCCTGACTGCTCTCTGCCTCAGATCCCTGACTGCTCTCTGCCTCAGATCCCTGATTGCTCTCTGCCCCAGAGGCCTTACTGCTCTCTGCCCCAGACGCCTGACTGCTCTCTGCCCCAGACCCCTGACTGCTCCTTGCCCCAGACCCCTGACTGCTCTCTGCACCAGACCCCTGACTGCTCCCTGCCCCAGACCTCTGTCTGGACCCTGCCCCAGACCCCTGACTGTTCCCTGCCCCTGACTGCTCCCTGCCCCTCGTACCTCACTACTCGCTGCCTCAGATCCCTGACCGCTCTCTTCCCCATACCCCTGACTGTTCCCTGCCCCTGACCCCTGACTACTTCCTGCCCCTGACCCCTGACTGCTCCCTGCCCCAGACCCCTGACTGCTCTCTGCCCCAGACCGCTGACTGCTCCCTGCCCCAGACCCCTGACTGCTCCCTGCCCCAGATCCCTGACTGCTCCCTGCCCCAGATCCCTGACTGCTCCCTGCCCCAGACCCCTGACTGCTCTCTGCCCCAGACCCTGACTGCTCTCTGCCCCAGACCCCTGACTGCTCTCTGCCCCTGACCCCTGACTGCTCCCTGCCCCAGACCCCTGACTGCTCCCTGCCCCAGACCCCTGACTGCTCTCTGCCCCAGACCCCTGACTGTTCCCTGCCCCTGACCCCTGACTGTTCCCTGCCCCTGACCCCTGACTGCTCCCTGCCCCTGACCCCTGACTGCTCCCTGCCCCTCGGACCTGACTGCTCCCTGCCTCAGATCCCTTATTGCTCCCTGCCCCAGACCCCTGACTGCTCCCTGCCCCTGATCCCTGACTGCTCCCTGCCCCAGATCCCTGACTGCTCCCTGCCCCAGATCCCTGACTGCTCTCTGCCCCAGTCCCCTGACTGTTCCCTGCCCCTGACCCCTGACTGCTCGCTGCCCCTGACCCCCGTCTGCTCCCTGCCCCAGACCCCTGACTGCTCCCTGCCCCAGGCTCCTGACTGTTCCCTTCCCCTGATCCCTGACTGCTCTCTGCCCCAGACCCCTGACTGCTCCCTGCCCCAGATCCCTGACTGCTCCCTGCCCAGACCCCTGACTGCTCTCTGCTGCTGACCCTTGACTGCTCTCTGCCTCAGATCCCTGACTGCTCTCTGCCTCAGACCCGTGACTGCTCTCTACCCCAGACCCCTGACTGCTCTCTGCCCCAGATCCCTGACTGCTCTCTGCCCCAGACCCCTGACTGCTCTCTCCCTCAGATCCCTGACTGTTCCCTGCCTCTGACCTCTTACTGCTCTCTGCCCCAGACCCCTGACTGCTCTCTGCCCCAGATCCCTGACTGCTCTCTGCGCCAGACCCCTGACTGTTCCCTGCCCCAGACGCCTGACTGCTCACTGCCCCAGATCCCTGACTGCTCTCTGCCCCAGTCCCTGACTGCTCCCTGCCTCAGACCCCTGACAGCTCCCTGCCTCAGACCCGTCACTGCTCTCTGCCCCAGACACCTGACTGCTCCCTGCCCCAGACCCCTGACTGGTCCCTGCCTCAGACCCCTGACTGGTCCCTGCCTCAGACCCCTGACTGCTCTCTGCCTCAGATCCTCGACTGTTCCCTGCCCCATATCCCTGACTGCTCTCTCCCCCAGACCCCTGACTGTTCCCTGCCCCGGATCCCTGACTGTTCCCTGCCCCACACTTCTGACTGTTCCCTGCCCCACATCCGTGACTGTTCCCTGCCCCAGATCCCTGACTGTTCCCTGCCCCAGACCCCTGACTGTTCACAGACCCAGACCCCTGACTGTTCCCTGCCCCAGATCCCTGACTCTTCCCTGCCCCAGATCCCTGACTGCTCCCTGCCCCAGACCCCTGACTGCTCTCTGCCTCAAATCCCTGACTGGTCCCTGCCCCAGACCCCTGACTGCTCTCTGCCCCAGATCCCTGACTGGTCCCTGCCCCAGACCCCTGACTGCTCTCTGCCTCAGATCCCTGACTGCTCTCTGCCCCAGACCTCTGACTGTTCCCTGCCCCAGATCCCTGACTGCTCTCTGCCTCAGATCCCTGACTGCTCCCTGCCCCAGATCCCTGACTGCTCCCTGCCCCAGACCCCTGACTGCACTCTGCCTCAAATCCCTGATTGCTCTCTGCCCTAGATCCCTGACTGCTCTCTGCCTCAGACTCCTGACTGCTCTCTGCCTCATACCCCTGGCTGCTCTCTGCCTCAGACCTCTGACTGTTCTTTGCCTCAGACCCCTGACTGCTCTCTGCCTCACATCCCTGACTGTTCTTTGCCTCAGATCCCTGACTGCTCGCTGCCCCGGATCCCTGACTGCTCTCTGCCTCAGATCCCTGACTGTTCTTTGCCTCAGACCCCTGACTGCTCTCTGCCTCACATCCCTGACTTGTCTCTGCCCCAGACCCCTGACTGCTCTCTGCCCCAGACCTCTGACTGCTCTCTGCCTCAGTCCCTGACTGCCCTCTGCCTCAGATCCCTGACTGCTCTCTGCCTCAGATCCCTGATTGCTCCCTGCCTCAGATCCCTGACTGCTCACTGCCCCAGACCTCTGACTGCTCTCTGCCTCAGATCCCTGACTGCTCTCTGCCTCAGATCCCTGACTGCTCGCTGCCTCAGATCCATGACCGCTCTGTGTTCCTGACCCCTGACCGCCCACTGCCCCGATCCCTTACTGCTCTCTGTCCAGTCACCTGTACGTTGTCTGCCCCGACCGCTCTCTTCCTCAGGCACATTACTGCTCTCTGCCCCAGATCCCTAACCGCCCACTGCCCCGATCCCTTACTGCTCTCTGTCCATTCACCTGTATGTTGTCTGCCCCTACCGCTCTCTGCCTCAGGCACATTACTGCTCTCTGCCCCAGATCCCTAACCGCTCTCTGCCCCGATCCATGACTCCTCTCTGTCCCTGACCCCCTGACCGCTCTCTGCCTTAGGCACATTACTGCTCTCTGCCCCAGAACCCTCACAGCTTGTTGCCCCTTACCCCTGACTGCTGTCTGCTTCTGGGCACCCCGCCCCCTCACTCCCCCTCCCGCCAAGGATAGCAAATGCTATAATGAGAAATGGGCAGGTCCATTTCACTGGTATCTGTAAGTACATACCCCTTTTCTTCAAAGCGGTATTTAAACATTGTTTCCATGCAGCACTTTCACATTACAAGTATTTTATAAAATATAATTTAGATTGGGGCGGAGTTCATTATTACTGATCAGGAAAAGGGGTCTTTCAACGAAAAACATTTGAGAACCACTTTACTAGTACAGGATGTTATGCGACTAATCTGTTTCTTTACCTTGACCTCCTCCTTCTCTATCAACAGGCCAGCCTCTTGTTCCTTAGAGGGACCTTCATTTGACTCCTGCTCCTAGGGTCGGGTTTGCATGAGCAGCCGACACTGACACATTGCTGCACTGGTTTAGTTTGCTGCTCTGGCAGTGGGCGTTAGCCCTGTACCGGGTGGCAGGAGCACACCCCAGGTTCAGCTCCGGCTCTGCTGGACTGGTCAGTGTAAGGGAGTTGGCCAGACTGGAGGCAGCACTGATTGTCGTTCCTGAAGTACAGCTTGTTGTGCAGCTCACCTTGCAGCGAGCAGACTGCTGAAGGCTTCAGTGTATTATCAGCCACTTCTCTAGGCTTGTACACTCATTGCACTCAAACTGCCTTTGAGCCAACTGTATATCAGTCTATGTTGGTTAATGTTTATTTTAAAATAACATGATTTTTATACCGAGTCTCTTGATTTTCAAGAATTTGTCTCCTGATTTCTGGGACGGTGGGGTTGACATGTCTCAGTTCCTCTTCTCCTTGTTGGTTACTAATAACTGTTGATTCATTGCTGATTTCCAAGTTTTTGTATCTCCATTGGTGGATTTAGTACATTACCTCTTGACCTGTTTGGTTGTTAGTTGCTGTTTAATGAATATAATATGAGGGTTTGATGCCAACTTTACACATGACAAAGTGAGATGCTTTAAAGCATAAAAGCAAAAAACTGCGGATGCTGGAAATCCAAACACCAAAACAAAGCATGATGGATGTGGGTTAGCAGCAAGAATTTGATATAGATATAGGTTGGAGAGATTATTTGAAGTGCTTGCGTGTAAAGATGTTAAGTAATGTGTGAGAAATTTCAAATCCTACTAGTCTTGTGCTTTCTGATATTAACAGTGTTGGTTGCGTAACTGGTTATTTAAATTAGGTTGTTGCATCAAATTGAAAAAAAGTAACAGCAGGCCAGGATTCTACTTGAACGCAAAAACAAACGGTTGTGATGAAAGGTTAACCTGAAACATTGGCGGGGATTTGCTGGCCCCATTGTGGGTGGGACTGGCTGCGGGCGAGGGGGCGCCCCAGCTAGAAGTCCTTTGACTTGTGACGTTACCGGAAGATTGCGGCAGTGGGCGGGTGTGGAAAATCTCGCCCATTAACTCTGTTTCCTCTCCACAAATGCTGCCAGACCTGCTGAGTATTTCCTACATTTTCTGTTTTGATTTCAGAGTTCTACTTTCTTTACTTAACATTGACATGTGCTCTGGTTCAAAACATAACTGCAGTTCAACTTCATTAGCTGAAGCAGAGACACTTGTAACTAAGCTATAGATGTATCCTGTTCATAAAGTCTTTGTAGCTGCTTCAAAGTATATATGATTTTGAATTCTGTGCTATTAACTTTGAGCCACTGAATAAGGGTTTCTTTGAAAGGTATACATTAATAAATGTGTGGTTGTTTTCCCTTCAGAATAAACCTTCCTGAGAAAACAGGAAAGGGCCACTATATAGTGTGTATACCATGTAAACCTTCCATCTGCATTTTAAATAGGGTATTTGATCAATATGCATCTTATACTTAATACACTAAAAGCCTTGAGTAAAGCCTGTATTGTACTTTAAATGTGTTTGTGGTGCAAAAGGGTTTTGCACCAGGAGGATGTTTCCTCTTGTGGGGTGACTCAAACTAGGGAACACAGTTTAAGAATAAGAGGTCTCACTTTTAGGATTGAGATGAGGAGAAATGTTTTCTCTCAGAGGATTGTTAGTCTGTGGAATTCTCTTCCCCAGAAAGCAGTGGAGTCTGGGGGGTCATTGAATTTACTCAAGGCTGAGTTAGACAGATTTTTGACAGATGAGGGAGTCGAGGGTTGTGGGGGGCAAACAGGAAAGTGGAATTCAGACCACAATCAGATCAATCATGATCTTTATCGAAATGCAGAGCAGGCTCAAAGGCTCGAATGGCCTACTCCTGCTCCTAAGTCCTATGTTCCTATGCTCTGCTGAAGACATTTAGACTCACCACTTTCTTTAAAAACAATGCTGGAATGTAGTGACGTTTGAAAATGTTGTTATCTATTCGTTTGTATTAAGCACTCTGGTGTATTGTTTAATCTGGAGATGTCGACATTAAACATATTGCTTTTAAGAGACATGCAGTGAAAGTGATTTACAATAACGAGGTTATCCGTTATTCTAATGTGAATGTTTCAGTCCATTTTTGGTATTTTATTGCAGGGTATTGGGTGTGGTAGGGGGATTCTCTCAGTGTGTACTGTACAAATGTTTGGCACACAGCCTCGGAGAACATATGGACATTTTAAATCCCCAACCTGATTAGTTCCCATCTATTTTGAACTGCTGATCGTAACAGATCTTGGTGTTCTGATTTAGGATTTATTCTCCAATTACATAGCATTTACAGCACAATAGTCAACCAGTCTGTCCAGCAGGTCTACGCTGGTGTTTATGCTCCTCATCAGCCTCCACCCACCTTACTTTATCTAATCCTATCAGCAATGTTTCCTGTAAGCTGAGCGGCTGTGAAACAATCAGCAATATGCTGTGCAGGGAGCCAACAGGTCCTGCACAAGCAGCATTCCCTTTAAGATGCACATATGTGTGGATGCATGTCAGTCTTTAAATGATCATGCAGTGCAACAAACAGGCTGCACACAGCAAACAGAAATTAGAGGGAATATCAGCATATCCTTCTATCCCTTTCTCTCACTTGTGCTTATCCAATTTTTTCATAAATGCATCTGTGCTGTTTGCCTTAACTACTCCATGTGTGTCATGAGATAAATATCCCTGTAAATACATTATGTTTAGAAAAGTTAAAGGGGGAGGAATGTAGTAATTTAGTCCTGATAAACGTAGGACTGTAGCTTTAAGAATAATCTTGTGCTGTAAGATCGCATGATCTGTGTAAACCAATGAGTTAGCACAGTGAGGAACCTCTAGGAGAGAGTTCTTCTTTAGTTATACAACCTCTGCATTGTGACTGAGGGCTTGGGTTGGAAATGTCCCTTAATGAGGTCTACTAATTCACTGAAGGTCTTCGAATCTGGGGCACTGGGGTCCGTCAAGCTTTGAATTAAACTGTAGGTCACAAATATTCAGGTGAATCGCTCTCCTCTTTTCCTCCCCCATGATTTTGTTGGCTTGAAAGTAGAACACAAGACATTCTATATATTGAGACCAGTCATCTGTGGCTGGCTCAAAGGGATCAATTCTGTCAAACTGTGGCATCTCGGATGAGTATATCTTCCTTTCTTTTTACTTATCCTAGATACTCACAGTCGCTGGGCAAGGGACATCATCGGATCTGATCCCATCCTCGTCGCCGGTTTGTTATAGAGTTGATTTTCCAGGCAACCTTTCTTGGTGGAAACATTGAACTTTATTTACAAGACAGCAGCAACAGCTACATGTGTGCAACTAATTCTGTAACCAAAGAAGAACTCTTTCCTAGAGGTTCGCCGCGATGCTAATTCATTGGTTTACACAGATTATGTGATCTTACAACACAGGATTATTCTTAAAGCTACAGTCCTACACTTATCAGAACTATAATTACTACAATGTGCTAGTAAGATCCACATTCCCACCACTCTGAGTAAATAAGTTTCTCCTGAATTCCTTACTGAGCAATACCAATGAGACAACAGCAGTAAGAACAGCCCTTTTCAAACCTCCAGGCCTACAGGACACAGAGATTTCAAAAGATATTCACAAATAGGCCTGACTTGCTTGCACTCTGAGGACTGTATTGCTGGGGTTCGGGGGGGTCACAAGATTAATCACATCAACCTGCTGCACTGGATATAAATAAAGCTAAAATACAGTAGAAACTGTTCAGTTATTTAATCTGATCTAGTGCTAAAAGAAAATGTTATAAAGGTCAATTAATTGATTAATATTGTCAAGAACTTGATATTAATGTAATGCTGTGGGATCCTGTAATTTTTGTTTCTAAATAGAGGAGGTGGATGAAAGAGGAGTTTGAAACAATATGGGAACAGGGTGGGTAAATGTCATTGTAACTATTTGCTTGTGTGGATAGTAAATGCCAACATGGATGGTTTAGGTGAAATAGTCTGTTTCTATGTTGTAAATTCTACGTATTTCTATCTATGTAAACTTTTGGATTTCAATTGCAGTTACGTGTTTCATTATTTAAAACCTGATCTGTAAAATAATCTTCTTTCTTGAAACCCGTTATTCTAATGCAGACTTATTTGAAATATCAACGGAATAATGATGATTTCTTTTGCAGTTTTAAAGTACGCAGCTGTTGGACAGGGAGCACTAAAGGGTAATCATTGCTATGGAAACTAAAACCTGTTAGAAAAGTAAAACATTTCAGTTAGATAACACACATTTAGAAATCTGCCTAGAAAACATAGAAATGAATCCACTGAAAAGCATTGCATGATGGCAGGGAGAAGGAGGGGAGGTAATGTAAGGCTAATTGGTACAGTATTAATTGGGATGCAGGATCTAGCCAAATCTTTGAAGGTGGCAGGACAGGACTGATAAGGCTGTTTGAAAAAAGCATATGGGGACTCTGGACTTTTAAGTAGTGAGATAGAGCAATATGTTGTCCTAAACCTTTCAGACACTGGTTGTGTCTTGGCTGGAGTATTGTGTCTAATTCTGCACACCACGCTTTAGGTTGGATGTCAATACCTTGGAGAGGGTGCAGATATTTACAACAATGTTATCAGGTGTAAGGCCTTCAGTTATGTGGAGAAACTGAAAAAACAGAATTGTCCTCCTTAGGGAAAAGAAGGTTAAAGTGTAGATTTAATAGAGATGTTTAAAATTATGAAGGGTTTGATAGATACATAGGAAGAAACTGTTTCCACTGGCAGGAGGGTTGGTAATTAGAAGATGTAGATTTAAGCTAATTGAGAATAAAACCAGTGGAGAGATAAGGATGTTTTTTTTAATGTGGCGAGTTGTTGTGAACTGGAATGTACTGCTTGAAAGGAGATTGAAACAGATTCAGAAGTAATTTTCTAAAGAGAATTGGATAAATACTTGAAGGGGAAAGATTGCAGGGCCATGGTTTTGTTGATTGGGTGGAAAAGTGGCAAATGGCATTCAATCCAGAGAAGTGTGAGGTAATGCATTTGGGGAGGGCAAACAAAGCAAGGGAATACTCAGTAAATGGGAGGATATTGAGAGGGTTTGAGGAAGTGAGAGACCTTGGAGTGCATGTCCACAGGTTCCTGAAGGTGGCAGGACAGGTGGATAAGATGGTGAAGAAAGCATACAGAATGCTCTCCTTTATTGGACGAGGTGTTGAATACAGAAGCAGGGATGTAATGCTGGAACTGTATAAACTGCTGGTTAGGCTACAGCTGGAATCTTGTGTACATTTCTGGTCACCACATCACAGGAAGCATATAATTACTCTGGAAAGAGTACAGAGGAGATTTACAAGAATGTTGCCAGGGCTTGAAAATTGCAGCTATGAGGAAAGATTGGATAGGCTAGGGTTGTTTTCCTTGGAGCAGAGGAGGCTGAGGGGTAATTAAGGTGTACAAAATAATGAGGAGCCAAGATAGGATAGACAGGAAAGACTTGTTTTCCCCCAGCTGAGGGGTCAATTACTAGGGGGCACAGATTTAAGGTGATTGGTAGAAGGATTAGAGGGGATATGAGGAAGAACTTTTTCACCCAGAGGGTGGTGGGCGTCTGGAATTCACTGCCTGAGTTGGTGGTTGAGGCTGAAACGCTCAACTCATTTAAAAGGTACCTGGGTCTGCACCTGAAGTGCTGTAACCTGCAAGGTTATGGACCAAGTGCTGGAAAGTGGGATTAAAATGAGTGGCTAGTTTTTTTTCTCTTTTCTGGCTGGTGCAGACACGATGGGCTGAATGGCCTCTTCTGTGCCGTAACTTTTCTATGGTTCCAGGGCAAGACCAGGGGAGTGGCTCAAAGAGCCAGTTAGGCACAATGGGCTGAATGGCTTCCTTCACTGACGTATGAATCTGTGACCTTTGAAGATTGTTGGAAAAAGATGTCCATTCATAATTCACATCCTTTGGGATCTTTGGGCATTTGGCTGAATGGAATGATATTTATTCACCAACTTGTACACGAAGCATTTTTGTTGTTCAACTATTGTAGACCATTCCAATGATTATTGTATAACTACCAGATCTCCTGTAGCATTATGCACATTGAGTCTGAGGCTACTTTCTTTCTTAATAGTGGGGTACTTCATTACCTGTTAAGCACTTGGTAATGTCTGGTGGTCATGAAAGGCACTAAATAACCACTTTGAGGTTCAACATTAAATTTTAATGCTCCTGTGAAACTCTGCTTGGAATGTTTTACTATGTTAAAGATGCTATCTAAATATAAGTTGTTGATATTACTAACCAAGTGTAGGGAGAGTGTTATATGAAATGGGTCTGACACTTGCAGGAGATGTGAGCTATATGCAGCTGCAACATTACTGACTATGGCCCAGGATGTGTTAAAGTTTACACTGTAACTTCTGCCACTGCTGAACAGGAAAAAGAAATCGGAAAGTTGGCTCCCACTCTTGTCTCTGATGCATGCGCGGTTTCTCCAGCCGCTTACATCACTATTGTGCATCTGCTGCCTGCTGTCAACTTCCTACAACCTCTTGCTGCCCACTATTGCTCTTTCCTGCCCCCTATCGTCCGGTCCGCTGGAGCGAAGAAGGGAATGGAGATGGGGTGGGGTGGAGTGGCGAAGAGAGTTGGGGAAGTGGCGACAAGAGTGGGGGTAAGTGGTGAAGGGAGGCGGCTGGAGCAGCGAGTAGGAGAGAGCAAGAACTATATTCTGCCTTTAAACAGTAGCTTGGTAGTACAGAACTTATGTTGCTGAACAAAGAAACATGCTGTCTAAGCTTTTTGTCTTGCACTCATCTGGACAGATAGCAGAATTACCAACAGTAAAGGGAACAATAGTTTATACTGCATGAGAAGAGAGTGCTGATTGATTGGCAAGTGGACTCTGATCGATAGAGGCATTTCCATGGGGAATGGTTGTTCCCCAAGCTTTTGCCGAGTTGAAAAAGGTCCAATGCGTGGACATGCAACTGCAACTTACAGTGCACTGCATTTGAAGGGTATTCATACAGGATAAGAGAGAATGCACACTGGGAAATTTTTGATCCAAATTGAAATTCGGTGTTAGAATGAAATAGGATTGGCAAACTAGAGAATATATTTATAATTATCTAAAACAATCAATTGTATTTGAATTATAGGGCACTTTCTGGCCGTATAATCCAATATATTTTCTTCAGGTTCAATACTAAATCGAAATGGCATGATTGGCTCAAAAAACAGATCATAGCTAACTAAATTGAAATCACTCCCTCATTGTGGTTTACTAAAATGAAGCAGGTAATAGAATGGGTCAAAGTTGAAGTTCATTGGCAACTGCGAACATGTATTTGTGGAAAGTTGCAGATCAGATGGTTGTTAGCTAAGGACTTTATTATTAGTACCCTACAGTCCTGTTGGTGTAATAAAGGCCATCCATTATCAACCATACACTCAACCCCTCATCAACATTGTCTGTTTCCTCCCCCCATTGCCTATCTCCATCTTAACTACATCCCAACCATTGGGGTTTAGAATTACACAGAATTTGCAGCACAAAAACAGACCATTTGGCCAAACAGATTAGTGCCTGTGTTTGTACTCCACACAAAATGCTTTTTAACGTTACTTCATCTCGCCCTATCACAAGATCCTTCTATTTCTTTCTTCTTCATGTACTCATCTAGCTTCCCCTTCAAAGCACCTATGTTAATCATGTCAACCACTCCAAATGTTATCGACTTCCACATTCGTACCTCGCTCTGGGTAAAGAAGTTTATCCTGAATTCCTTCTTGGATTTATGAGTGACTTTCTTATATTTATGACTGTAGTTTGGATTACCTAGAGGTGAAAACATTTCATCTACATCTACCCTATTTGGGGTGAAATTCACGCTATCATCAACATGCCTGTCCTTAGCATTCTCTTCACCTGACTCATATGCTGCATTTTTCACTGACTCTATTGCCCGCATCCTATTCCCCTAATGATTCTCTTACTATGGATTCCTGTGCATTTTTGCCTTTGAAAGGAGCCTTGGGATGTTCACTCCATTTAAAAATATTATCCAAGTTCAAGTTTGCTGTTATTCATTAGCATCTAACAGTTTATAAACTTGAAAATAAGCTTTCTTGAAATAAACCAAACAGTATTAATTGCCATCAGATTGTACAATTATTCACCAGCTCCCTGGAGTAGTCTGAAGATTGTGCATCGGTTATTTTCTGTTGCTTCATGTTATCATGCTAACTATTGATGCATTTAAGGCAATTTTGGACAGCAGCAAGCAAAGTCAAAGTGTGTCACATAAATTACTTATTCAAAGGTAGCTACCAACATGATGGAGCCAACTGAGACACAGCCAGGGACAGAGCCAGGGCTGGGATTAGATCAACCTGCTCCAATATTACTCTTGCTAATAATTAGCCACCTTGCAACAGCACAATCTCTACATTTAGAAAAGAAATTCATTCTGTTTATTAACAGATTGCAGAAGAGTGAGAGATGGGTGGACTCAGTCTGATTAATATACAGAAGCAGATTGGATGCAGTTCTTCTCCACTCTCACAATAAGTGAACAGGAACTCTTCACACAGTTTAACAATTAACATGTTTAGTTCTCTGGAACTAATAAATTAAATATTGGAATCATCTGGAATACATTAAAAATCTTATGCACAGTGCACATTTCTTTGAAACAACACATGTATTTTACCATGTTTGAATGCCACACCCCAGACGTTAAAGTTTAGTCATTATGGGTCTTTCCACATTATAACACTGACGACACTTCAAAAGTACTTTATTAGCTATGAAGTGCTTTGGGATGCCTTGAGATTGTGAAAGGCACCACAGAAAAGTAAGTCCTTTCTTTTATACAGGGAGCTTCTTTGCTCCACGTGTACACAAGAGCAGTGTTCCAGTTCCTTGAATGATTTCATCGCTTACCTGTAAATTGCCACATAAAATAGTCCATCAGCTTTCTCCCCCAAGTCCTGTTCTGCTAAAACTGAAGCTTTGTATTGGGGTTTGGGTTGGAGTGGGAGAGGAGGTAAGAAGAGTGAATTCATAAACAAGGCAGATTTTTTTTTTCAGGAACTGATCTCTTAATGACAATGTTCTAATCATTTTTCTTGGCCCAGTCCCCTTTTAAAATGGCAGAACATTTGCAGCAAGTTTGTATCCTGCTGATTCTTCCTGCCACAGCAAGTCTAGGTGCCCACTTTCTCCAGCGAATGGTTTTATTTATTATTGCTGAAAAAAGAGACATGTCTGAGCTTTTCATCTTGCACGCATCTTTGCAAGAATATCAATATGAAGGGAAAACAACAATTTATACTGTATAAGAAGAGCGTGCTGATTGGTTGGCAAGTGGGCTCAGATTGGTAGCGGCGTTGCTATGGCGAATGCACCAATTGAAATTGACTAACAGTTAACTGCCGAGCATTGTTTGAAATTTAAACCAGGAAGCTTGACTCTAATTGGTCAAGGCATTGCCCTGAAGAATGAGTCAGCGAAAGACTGCCACTTATTTTGTTTAGCTGAAACAGGCACAATGCATGTACGTGTCCTTTCAATCTGTAAAGAACTGGGCCCTGTGTATTAATGTATGTGGCTTCCAGTACACGCAAATGCACCACAGTGTGAGCCCAACTGACAATCTGAAATTGGTTGTGAGTGTAATTCTTAGCACACTGAGAATTATTTAGCAAATGTTGGCCAATTGCAGAATCACATCTAATGTTGAATACTGCGTTTTGAGTTTTGCAAGCACAGGCTGGTTGGTTATGGTCTGTACCTTGCCTGTTGCAAATAGTGACTGGGACATGCTGTTTGATACGATCTTACAATCTTCCAGTCTTGACCGGTGAGGTGGTAGTTGCACTAGTAGCATCCTGTTTGTGGCAACTACCACTTCACTGGTCAAAATATGCGTTGGGATTCTTACAGTTCCACATGCTTAAGATTGCTCTTGTTGACAACCTTGTAAATGGACCTGAGCAACTTGCTCACCATGCAAGCTTGATGATGAAATAGGGCTCATGAAATAGGGGAGGGGGTGTCGTGGTGGTATTGTCACTAGTCTAGTAATCCAGAGACCCAGGGTAATGCTGTGGGAACCTGGGTTCGAATCCCACCACGGCAGATGGTGAAACTTGAGTTGTAAAAACCCATCTGGTTCACTAATATTCTTTATGGAATGGCCGAATGACTTACTCCTGCTCCTATTTTCTACCTGCCATCCTTACCTGGCTTGGCCTACATGTCACTCCAGACCCAGAGCAATGTGGTTGACTCTTACATGGCCTCTGAAATGCCTAGCAAGCCACTCAGTTGTATCAAGCTGGTACAGTCCAAAAAGAATGAAACCGGGCATTGATCGAGACACTGGAAACGACAACGGCAAACTCAGCCCTGTCGACCTTACAAAGCCCTCCTTAATAAAGTCTGGGGGGCTAGGGCCAAAATTGGGAGAGCTGTCTCACAGACTAGTCAAGCAATAGTCTGACAAAGACATACTCATGGAATCATAGCTTACACACAATGTCCCAGACACCACCCTGGGTATATCCTTCCCACCGGCAGGACAGACCCAGCAGCGGTGGCGGCACAGTGGTATTCAGTCGGGCGGGAGTTGTCCTGGGAGTCCTCATCATCGACTCTGGACCCCATGAAGCCTCATGGCATCCGGTCATGGGCAAGTAAATCTCCTGCTGATTATCACATACACCACCATCCCCCCACCCAGCCCCCAGCTGATGAATCAGTACTCTTCCATGTTGAACACCACTTGGCTGAAGCACTGAGGGTGGCAAGGGTGCAGAATGTACTCTGGGTGGGGGACTTCAATGTCCATCACCAAGAGTGGATCGGTAGCACCATTACAGATTGCGCTGGCCGGGTCCTAAAAGACATAGCTGCTACCCTGGGTTTGCGGCTGGTGGTGAGGGAACAAACAAGAGGAAAAAATATATTTTACCTCATCCTTACCACCAGCCTGCCTGCTTCAGATGCACCAGTCCATGACAGTATCGGTAGAAGTCCCGTCTTCATGTTGTGGATATCCTCCATCGTGTTGTGTGGCACTGTTACTGTGCTAAATGGGATAGATTTCAAACAGATCTAGCAACTCAAGACCATGCAACCATGAGGCGCTGTGGGCCATCAGCAGCAGCAGAATTGTTCTCAATCTCAAGCTATAACCTCATGGCCCGGCATATCCCCCACACTACCTTACAATGAAGCCAGGAGATCAACCCTGGTTCAATGAAGAGTGCAGGAGGGCATGCCAGGAGCAGTACCAGGCATATCTAAAAATGAGGTATCAACCTGGTAAAGCTATAAAACAGGACTACTTCCATGCCAAACAACATAAGCAGCAAGTGATAAACAGAGCTAAGCGATTCCACAACCAACGGATCAGATCTAAGCTCTGCAGCCTTGCCACATCCAGTCGTGAATGGTAATGGACAATTAAACAGTTCACTGGAGGAAGAGATTCCACAAATATCCCCATCCTCAATGATTGGGGAACCCAACACATCAGTGCAAGAGATAGGGCTGAAGCATTTGCAACAATCTTCAGCCAGAAGTGCCGAGTGGATGATCCATCTCGGCCTCCTCCGGCGGTCTGCAGCATCACAGATGCCAGTCTTCACCAATTCGATTCACTCCACGTGATATCAAGAAACGGCCAAAGGTACTGGATACTGCAAAGGCTTTGGGCCCTGAAAATATTCTGGCAATAAGACTTGTGCTCCAGAACTTGCCGTGCCCCTAGCCAAGCTGTTCCAGAACAGCTGCAAAATTGCAGCTGTGGAAAATTGCCCAGGTATATCCTATGCACAAAAAGCAGGACAAGTCCAACCCGGTCAATTACTACCCCATCAGCCTACTTTCCATCAGTGAAGGTGATGGAAGGTGTCATCAACAGTGATATCAAGTGGCACTTGCTTAGCAATGACCTGCTCACTGACACTCAGTTTGGGATTTTTTTTTTAATTCATTCATTGAGTGTGTGCCAGCATTTATTGCCCATCCCTAATTGCCCTTGTTCTGAGGGCATTTAAGAGCCAACCACATTACTGTGGGTCTGCAGTCACATGTAGGCCAGACCAGGTAAGGACAGTAGATTTCCTTCCCTAAGGACATTAGTGAACCAGATGGGTTTTTACAACAATCAATAATGGTTTCATGATCATCACTAGACTTTTATTTCCAGATTTTTTTTTATTGAATTCAAATTCCACCATCTGCCATGGTGGGATTTGAACCCGGGTCACCGGGGCATTACCCTGGGTCTCTGGATTACTAATCCAGCGACAATACCACTTATGTCATCACCTCCCCTATCTGCCAGGATCACTCAGCCTCTGACCTCATTACAGCCTTGGTTCAAACATGAAGAAAAGAGCTGAACTCCCGAGGTGAGGTGAGAGTGTCTGCCCTTGAGGCATTATTTGACAGAGTGTGGTATGAAGGAGCCCTATCGAAACTGGAGTTAATGGGAATTAGGGGGGGAAACTCTCTGCTGGTTGGAGTCATACTTAGCACAAAGTAAGATGGTTGTGGTTGTTGGACGTCAATCATCTCAGCTCCAGGACATCACTGCAGGAGTTCCTCAACATATTATTCTAGGGTCAACCATCTTTAGCTACTTCATCAATGATCTTCTTTCCATCAAACAATGCTTGACAGTTAACTGTCAGTTACCATCAATTGGTGCATTATCCATGGCACTGTCTCTACCAATCAGGGTCCACTTGCCGACCAATCAGCAGTTTCTTTTCATGCAGTATAAATTGTTGTTTTCCCCTTATATTGGTATTCTTGTCGGTTTTCCTGATGAGTGCAAGGTGATAAGCTTCGACATGTTTCTTTTTACAGCAATACTCAAATTCTGTACTACCAAACTGTTTTTATTTGTTGATATTTAGCTGCGCTGCATTCAATGCAGCTCTCTGTTAATTTCTCACTCTAAAATAGCTGAAAACTGCATGGCTGGCAGTTACGAAAAAGCAGGTGAACAGAAAGGTATTTACAGCAGTAAATGAATTACATGGGAAAGCATTTAAAGAGCTGCTATTATAAAAAAAATTAAGTCCATGTCATTAAAAAAACACATTTAAGCAAGATTAATAAATTAAATAATGTCCAAAACTTTTACCTAAGTTTTGCACACTAAAATAAGTGTGCAAATTCTATGCTGAGGAGTACATTTTAAGGGAAAATGAAAAGAGATTAGGAGAGAAGGCAAAAGAATAATTAGGAAAGCAAAGAGGAACTATAAAATTAGCTTACCAAGGAACATAAAACAAAATTATAAAATATTTTACGTCAACAAAAAAGGCAATGATCGGAATAGGACCATTAAGGGAAAGACAAGATATTAAATACCACACATAACGGTAGAAAGATGGCAGAAATATTAAATAATTTCTTTGCTTCAGTATTTACCAGGAAGATAGAACAGGTGGGAAGTGGCGTTCTATAAGGATCAATGCTGGGATCGCTATTGTTCACAATTTGTATTAACAATTTGAACTTTGGAATCCAAAATACAATTTCTAAATTTTCAGATGGCGCCAAGTGGGGTGGGTGGTGGGTGGTGGTGGTGGTGAATAATCAATACTGAGATGGACAATAATGAACTTGCAGAATGGTTAAGTAATTGCCAAATAAAGTTCAACACAGATAAATGTGAGATTGTATATTTTTAGGAAGAATAAGGAAGTTACTTATGACTTGGAAGGTGCAAGTCTCGGTGGGGTAGAGAAACAAAGGAATCTTGGAGTAGGAACACATCAATAACTAAAACATGAACAAAAGAGTTGAGCACCAGAGGTGAGGTGAGAGTGACTTCCCTTGACATCAAGGCAGCATTCGACAGAGTGCGACATCAAGGAGCCCGAGCAAAACTGGAGTTTATGGGAATCGGGGGGCAAAATTTCTCCACTGGTTGGAGTCATACCTAACACAAAGGAAGATGGTTGTGGTTGTTGGAGGTCAATCATCTCAGTCTCAGGGCATCTCTGCAGGAGTCCCTCAGGGTAGTGTCCTTGGTCCAAACATCTTCAGCTGCTTCACCAATGACCTTCCTTTCATCATAAGGTCAGAAGTGGGGATGTTCACTGATAATTGCACAATGTTCAGCACCATTTGTGATTCCTCAGATACTGAAGCAGTCCTTGTCCAAATGCAGCAAGACCTGGACAATATCCAGGCTTGGACTGACAAGTGGCAAGTAAAATTTGCACCACACAAGTGCCAGGCAATGACTATCTCCAACAAGAGAGAATCTAACCATTGCCCCATGGCATTCAATGGCATTACCATTGTTGAATCCTCCACTATTAACATCCTGGGGGTTATCATTGACCAGAAACTGAGCTGGACTAACCATATAAATACTGTGGCTACAAGAGCAGGTCAGAGGCTAGGAATCCTGCAGTAAGTAACTCAACCTCCGGACTCCCCAAATCCTGTCCACCATCTACAAGGCTCAAGTCAGGATTGTGATGGAATACTCTCCACTTGCCTGGATGAGTGCAGCTCCCACAATACTCAAGAAGGATGAAACCATCCAGTACAAAGCAGCCCATTTGATTGGTACCCCATCCACAAGCATTCATTCCCTCCACCACCGACGCACAGTGGCAATTGTGTATACCATTTACAAGATGCACTGCAGGAACTCATCAAGGCTCCTTTGACAGCATATTCCAAACCCACGACCGCTATCACCTAGAAGGACAAGGGCAGCAGATGCATGGGAGCACCACCGCCTGGAAGTTCCCCTCCAAGCCACTCACTATCCTGACTTGGAAATATATCGCCGTTCCTTCACTGTCATTGTGTCAAAATCCTGGAACTCTCTCCCTAACAGCACTGTGGGTGTACCCACACCAAATAGACTGCAGCGGTTCAAGAAGGCAGCTCACCACCACCTTCTCAAGGGCAATTAGGGATGGGCAATAAATGCTGGCCTAACCAGCGATTCCCACATCCCATGTTTGAATTAATAAGAAAACAGCAGCTTTCAAGATTGCTGAATATTTGCATAACTGTACCTTACACATTTCAAAACCATTAAAAATAGAGTACACTATCTAGAAGAACTCAACAAAGACAATCACCCCAGAGGAATGTGACTGAGTCCTTCTCTTGACCCATTCACAAAACATCCAGACAACCTGCTTCTTCAACTGGGTGTGGAACAAGTGATTAGAAACAATCACTTTGGACAATGGGCTGTGGCTGGGATGGGAATCCTTCCAGCTGTGAGGAACCCGTTCCTTTGAAAAATTTGAAGGACATTGAATTTTGGACATTCTTCCTGCTGAGTTATTTTTAAAAGTTTGCAATATTAATTTGGGCTGTGAATATGCCATTCTTTAAGAAGCCACGGGTCCAGTGAGGAACACCTGGGGAGGGAAGAGATACTGTGTATACCTAAATTAACAAAGAACTGCTGTTACCAGGCTAAAGGATCTTGCTGATTGGTTAAAACACCTGGCCTAAGAGAGGTATTCTTTGAACATCTTAATCTTTAAGACTCTTAGTCACAGTGTGAGTGGGTGTGCCTTAGAAGCAGACTGCAAGAAAAAGACTCTCTTTCCCTCTCTCTGCCCCACGTTTTTGAGAGTTTGCAAAGTTGTAATAAGTAAGAGTCATCAAGGATAGTTTCACCAACAAATCCATCTGAAAGAACTTCGAGACCTATTGTGACCAGAATTCTGTTAGATCAGCATTGCGATCTCTTTGAATTTTATCCTTTTCAGAGAAACGTTCCTATACTCCAGCCTCTGCAGAGGACTGTGTTTGTTTTGTCCCGTATTGTGTTTGTGTGAGAGTTTATGAGGGTTCAAATATCTTCATTTGATAAAGGGGAAACATTGTTGCACCTCTAAACTACAACCTGTATGTTGACCAATTTATTAACTTGTTTTATAACACATCTTTTTTTTTGTGTTTACTGAAAGAAGCCTGGTCAGAGTCTCTTTATGCTGGGAATAACAGTAACAAAGGGTAACCAGTAGCCAGTTTTGTGGATGAATTGAACATTTAAACTATTGTTACAACCTGTGGAGAAGTGGGGCTAGAATTAACTGCAGACACCTCCCATCTCGGTATGTAACCCTGTCATAATCTAATTATGTCTAAACCATCAACTTGCAATCTGCTTGCTATGACAATCTTTGGGTAACTGTATAGTTGGTGAGAGGAGATCATGTGATGTGTTTAAGGAACTGTTTTTCTCCAGGCCAGAGAACAGAACAAAAGAGACACAGAAAGAGGAGGCCCATGAGTGGACCTCTCTCTCTATCCATTCTGCAAGCTCAAGCCTTGCCTGTTGCTTGACCACCCATACGCTGCAGGCAGTGTTATAAGAATTAACCCAGCAGCTGCTGCCTCCAAAAGAAAATATATAAATCTTCTGTCTACATCATTAAGTTGACTTGACACAGAATACAGAAATATCATCAAACCTAATATGAAACCATCCAAGTCATTAATCTGCAAGATCCATACGTCACTGACTTTATTGGACTTCCAAAAACTACTTAAACTATCCTCCCCTTGTGTGTGGACTTGAAAGCAGTGAATGGGTGAGAGTCAGAGCGTTTTTATTGCTTTTATTTAGATTGAGTGTTAAGTTCAATAAATACTATTCACTTTTCTTTTTAAAAACTTAACAAGGAATGCTGTCTGTGTCTTACAGTCACAACAGTTAAACAGTTGTACACTCACTGAAATGGCAAGGCCAATTTTAACTCTGCGTTAGTGAATGAGTTTTGAGTGAGTTAAAATCTTGGCTGTTGTCTCTGCAACAACAACCACTTATTTAAAAAAATTAATAACATTCTATTTAGTCATTTGGTAGTACAGAACTTAGTATTGCTGAAAAAAGACACATCTAAGCTTTTTGTCTAGCACTCGTCAGGACTATCACAAGAATACCAATATAAGTGGGAAAACAACAATTTATACTGTATGTGAAGAGAGAGCTGATTGGTTGGCAAGTGGCGTTGCCATGGATAATGCACCAGTGATGGTGACTGGCAGTTAACTGCCAAGTATTTTTAAAATTTAAACCTAGCAGCTTGACCCTGATTTTCCCTTTTTTCAGCAACATTCTATTATAGAGATACAGGGTGGGAGAGAGTTATAGTTATATAGAGATGACAGGCAGGAGAGAGTTATAATTATAGAGATACAGGGTGGGCGAGAGTTATAATTATAGAGATACAGGGCAGAAGAGAGTTATAGTTACAGAGATACAGGGCTGGAGAGAGTTATCAGTATAGAGATACAGGGTGGGAGAGAGTTATAATTATAGAGATACAGGGCAGGAGAAAGTTATAGTTATAGAGATACAGGGCAGGAGAGAGTTATAATTATAGAGATACAGGGCGGGAGAGAGTTATAATTATAGAGATACAGGGCAGGAGAGAGTTATAGTTATAGAGATACAGGGCGGGAGAGAGTTATAGTTATAGAGATGACAGGCAGGAGAGAGTTATAATTATAGAGATACAGGGCAGGAGAGAGTTATAATTATAGAGATACAGGGCATGAGAGAGTTATAATTATAGAGATCAGGACAGGAGAGAGTTATAGTTATAGAGATACAGGGTGGGAGAGAGTTATAGTTGTAGAGATACAGGGCGGGAGAGAGTCATAGTTGTAGAGATACAGGATGGGAGAGAGTTATAGTTGTAGAGATACAGGGCTGGGGAGAGTTATAGTTGTAGAGATACAGGATGGGAGAGAGTTATAATTGTAGAGATACAGGGCTGGAGAGAGTTATAATTATAGAGATACAGGGCGGGAGAGAGTTGTAGTTGTTGAGATACAGAATGGGAGAGAGTTATAGTTGTAGAGATACAGGATGGGAGAGAGTTATAATTGTAGAGATACAGGGCTGGAGATAGTTATAATTATAGAGATACAGGGCGGGAGAGAGTTATAGTTGTTGAGATACAGGATGGGAGAGAGTTATAATTATAGAGATACAGGGTGGGAGAGAGTTATAGTTGTAGAGATACAGAGCGGGAGAGAGTTATAATTATAGAGATACAGGGTGGGAGAGAGTTATAGTTGTAGAGATACAGGGCGGGAGAGAGTTATAATTATAGAGATACAGGGTGGGAGAGAGTTATAGTTGTAGAGATACAGGGCGGGAGAGAGTTATAGTTGTTGAGATACAGGATGGGAGAGAGTTATAATTATAGAGATACAGGGTGGGAGAGAGTTATAGTTGTAGAGATACAGGGCGGGAGAGAGTTATAATTATAGAGATCAGGACAGGAGAGAGTTATAGTTATAGAGATACAGGGTGGGAGAGAGTTATAGTTGTAGAGATACAGGGCGGGAGAGAGTCATAGTTGTAGAGATACAGGGTGGGAGAGAGTTATAGTTGTAGAGATACAGGGCGGGAGAGAGTCATAGTTGTAGAGATACAGGGTGGGAGAGAGTTATAGTCATCGAGATACAGGGTGGGAGAGAGTTATAGTTGTAGAGATACAGAGCGGGAGAGAGTTATAGTTGTAGAGATACAGGGCGGGAGAGAGTCATAGTTGTAGAGATACAGGCCGGGAGAGAGTCATAGTTGTTGAGATACAGAGCGGGAGAGAGTTATAGTTGTAGAGATACAGGGCGGGAGAGAGTTATAGTTGTAGAGATACAGGGCGGGAGAGAGTTATAGTTGTAGAGATACAGGGCGGGAGAGAGTTATAGTTGTAGAGATACAGGGCGGGAGAGAGTTATAGTTGTAGAGAACAGGGCGGGAGAGAGTTATAGTTGTAGAGATACAGGGCGGGAGAGAGTTATAGTTGTTGAGATACAGGATGGGAGAGAGTTATAGTTGTAGAGATACAGGGCGGGAGAGAGTTATAGTTGTAGAGATACAGGGCGGGAGAGAGTTATAGTTGTTGAGATACAGGATGGGAGAGAGTTATAATTATAGAGATACAGGGTGGGAGAGAGTTATAGTTGTAGAGGTACAGGGCGGGAGAGAGTTATAGTTGTTGAGATACAGGATGGGAGAGAGTTATAATTATAGAGATACAGGGTGGGAGAGAGTTATAGTTGTAGAGATACAGGGCGGGAGAGAGTTATAGTTGTTGAGATACAGGATGGGAGAGAGTTATAATTATAGAGCTACAGGGTGGGAGAGAGTTATAGTTGTAGAGATACAGAGCGGGAGAGAGTTATAGTTGTAGAGATACAGGGCGGGAGAGAGTTATAGTTGTTGAGATACAGGATGGGAGAGAGTTATAATTATAGAGATACAGGGCGGGAGAGAGTTATAATTGTAGAGATACAGGGCGGGAGAGAGTTATAGTTATAGAGATACAGGGCGGGAGAGAGTTATAGTTATAGAGATACAGGATGGGAGAGAGTTATAGTTGTAGAGATACAGGGCGGGAGAGAGTTATAGTTATAGAGATACAGGGCGGGAATTCTTCTTCCACCATGCCCATAGTTGCAGCCTGCCATTCTTTGTGTTGGCAGCTGGCAGCAGTTGGCTGGCAGGTACTGAAATGTCTTTTTAGTCTTTGTGGATATAGCAGCTTCTGGTGCAAGGGAGATTATTGGTAGCGTGAGTTACAGTTGCTCTTCAATGTAAAATGACCAACATTAAAGTTGATTTTATTTCATTTTGTTTGAATGTTTTGTTCAATAGTTATAAAAGTTGATTATGCTGGGGAAGAAAGCTGTTTGACCGCAGAGAACAGTTGGAGGCGGGAGTCATGTGATTAAGACTCCCGCCTTACCCAATCACAGTTGGCAATCTCACTGAGCTGGGGAGGCTGTTTTACTTGGGATGTAGATGTAGTTGTTGATCAATGGAAGAGTCCATGCATCAGATGAGAGCTGTCAATGCAGGTGAGAATTATTGGTACATTTGGGCAAGGATCAAGTACAGTAGGTCCTGGGATATTGTTTCAGGCAGGACAGAACAGTTAGTGTATGAGGCTCTGTACAGTTAAAGCTTCTCTCTTGTCCAGCTACTTGACATTACATGGGAATTCCTTAGCTAGTATGAGCTCCCTGTTCAATATTCTGTGTACTCTACTCACATTTCTATGTGTCCCTATATTGTTCCTTACTTTTCATACTTGATTTCTCAATTCCCAAGTTATTTTCTGTCCTGACCACTTTCCTCCTTGTCTTTCACTTTCCTTCTACCCTTTTGGTTTCCTTCCACCCTTCCTTCCAGTTATACCCTAGGAATTCATATGATGTCATAACATTAAACTCTGAGGATTTGTCTCTCCTGAGAAAATCCTCCTCTCATTGCTGCAACTCAGTGGCACGCTTCAGCTGTTCATGGTGCTACCATTGTTAAATTTTATACTGAAGATAGCAAGCTCTTTCCCTAAAATTGCACCTTTTGGGATTCTTTCAGTTGCCAATTGTCATTGACAGCGCAGAATTTGTCAGATTAACTAAAGAACCTATCTTGCTCAGGCTGCAGCTCTAGTACCTCCCGCGTTAACATAATCTACTACATTGAGCCCACTATGGTCACAACAGCACACCCTTTGAAGTATTATAGAAGATTAAATTCAGACCCTATTAGAATTATAATCATGGAGATGCAGGGCATGAGAGAGTTACAATTATAGAGATACAGGGTAAGAGAGAGTTATAATTATAGAGATACAGGGTGAGAGAGAGCTATAATTATAAAGATACAGGGTGGGAGAGTTATTATTATAGAGATGACAGGCAGGAGAGAGCTATAATTATAGAGATACAGGGCGGGAGAGAGTTATAGTTGTAGAGATACAGGGTGGGAGAGAGTTATAGTCATAGCGAGACAGGGTGGGAGAGAGTTATAATTATAGAGATACAGGGCGGGAGAGAGTTATAATTATAGAGATACAGGGCGGGAGAGAGTTATAGTTGTAGAGATACAGGGCGGGAGAGAGTTATAATTATATAGATACAGGGTGGGAGAGAGTTATAATTATAGAGATACAGGGCGGGAGAGAGTTATAGTTGTAGAGATACAGGGCGGGAGAGAGTTATAGTTGTAGAGATACAGGGCGGGAAGGAGTTATAGTTGTAGAGATACAGGGCGGGAGAGAGTTATAGTTGTAGAGATACAGGGCTGGAGAGAGTTATAGTTGTAGAGATACAGGGCGGGAGAGAGTTATAGTTGTAGAGATACAGGGCGGGAGAGAGTTATAGTTGTAGAGATACAGGGCGGGAGAGAGTTATCGTTGTAGAGATACAGGGTGGGAGAGAGTTATAGTTGTAGGGATACAGGGCGGGAGAGAGTTATCGTTGTAGAGATACAGAGCGGGAGAGAGTTATAGTTGTATAGAACAGGGCGGGAGAGAGTTATAGTTGTAGAGATACAGAGCGGGAGAGAGTTATAGTTGTAGAGAACAGGGCGGGAGAGAGTTATAGTTGTAGAGATACAGGGTGGGAGAGAGTTATAGTTGTAGAGATACAGGGCGGGAGAGAGTTATAGTTGTAGAGATACAGAGCGGGAGAGAGTTATAGTTGTAGAGATACAGAGCGGGAGAGAGTTATAGTTGTAGAGATACAGAGCGGGAGAGAGTTATAGTTGTAGAGATACAGAGCGGGAGAGAGTTATAGTTGTAGAGATACAGGGCGGGAGAGAGTTATAGTTGTAGAGATACAGGGCGGGAGAGAGTTATAGTTGTAGAGATACAGGGCGGGAGAGAGTTATAGTTGTAGAGATACAGGGCTGGAGAGAGTTATAGTTGTAGAGGTACAGGGCGGGAGACAGTTATAGTTGTAGAGGTACAGGGCGGGAGAGAGTTATAGTTGTAGAGATACAGGGCGGGAGGGAGTTATAGTTGTAGAGATACAGGGCGGGAGAGAGTTATAGTTGTAGAGATACAGGGTGGGAGAGAGTTATAGTTGTAGAGAACAGGGCGGGAGAGAGTTATAGTTGTAGAGATACAGGGCGGGAGAGAGTTATAGTTGTAGAGATACAGGGCGGGAGAGAGTTATAGTTGTAGAGATACAGGGCGGGAGAGAGTTATAGTTGTAGAGATACAGAGCGGGAGAGAGTTATAGTTGTAGAGATACAGAGTGGGAGAGAGTTATAGTTGTAGAGATACAGAGCGGGAGAGAGTTATAGTTATAGAGATACAGAGCGGGAGAGAGTTATAGTTGTAGAGAACAGGGTGGGAGAGAGTTATAGTTGTAGAGATACAGGGTGGGAGAGAGTTATAGTTGTAGAGAACAGGGCGGGAGAGAGTTATAGTTGTAGAGATACAGGGCGGGAGAGAGTTATAGTTGTAGAGATACAGGACGGGAGAGAGTTATAGTTGTAGAGAACAGGGCGGGAGAGAGTTATAGTTGTAGAGAACAGGGCGGGAGAGAGTTATAGTTGTAGAGATACAGGGTGGGAGAGAGTTATAGTTGTAGAGAACAGGGTGGGAGAGAGTTATAGTTGTAGAGATACAGGGCGGGAGAGAGTTATAGTTGTAGAGATACAGGGCGGGAGAGAGTTATAGTTGTTGAGATACAGGATGGGAGAGAGTTATAGTTGTAGAGATACAGGGCGGGAGGGAGTTATAGTTGTAGAGATACAGGGCGGGAGAGAGTTATAGTTGTAGAGATACAGGGTGGGAGAGAGTTATAGTTGTAGAGAACAGGGCGGGAGAGAGTTATAGTTGTAGAGATACAGGGCGGGAGAGAGTTATAGTTGTAGAGATACAGGGCGGGAGAGAGTTATAGTTGTAGAGATACAGGGCGGGAGAGAGTTATAGTTGTAGAGATACAGAGCGGGAGAGAGTTATAGTTGTAGAGATACAGAGTGGGAGAGAGTTATAGTTGTAGAGATACAGAGCGGGAGAGAGTTATAGTTATAGAGATACAGAGCGGGAGAGAGTTATAGTTGTAGAGAACAGGGCGGGAGAGAGTTATAGTTGTAGAGATACAGGGTGGGAGAGAGTTATAGTTGTAGAGAACAGGGCGGGAGAGAGTTATAGTTGTAGAGATACAGGGCGGGAGAGAGTTATAGTTGTAGAGATACAGGGCGGGAGAGAGTTATAGTTGTAGAGAACAGGGCGGGAGAGAGTTATAGTTGTAGAGAACAGGGCGGGAGAGAGTTATAGTTGTAGAGATACAGGGTGGGAGAGAGTTATAGTTGTAGAGAACAGGGTGGGAGAGAGTTATAGTTGTAGAGATACAGGGCGGGAGAGAGTTATAGTTGTAGAGATACAGGGCGGGAGAGAGTTATAGTTGTAGAGATACAGGGCGGGAGAGAGTTATAGTTGTAGAGATACAGGGCTGGAGAGAGTTATAGTTGTAGAGGTACAGGGCGGGAGAGAGTTATAGTTGTAGAGATACAGGGCGGGAGAGAGTTATAGTTGTAGAGATACAGGGCGGGAGGGAGTTATAGTTGTAGAGATACAGGGCGGGAGAGAGTTATAGTTGTAGAGATACAGGGTGGGAGAGAGTTATAGTTGTAGAGAACAGGGCGGGAGAGAGTTATAGTTGTAGAGATACAGGGCGGGAGAGAGTTATAGTTGTAGAGATACAGGGCGGGAGAGAGTTATAGTTGTAGAGATACAGGGCGGGAGAGAGTTATAGTTGTAGAGATACAGGGCGGGAGAGAGTTATAGTTATAGAGATACAGAGTGGGAGAGAGTTATGGTTGTAGAGATACAGGGCTGGAGAGAGTTATAGTTGTAGAGATACAGGGCGGGAGAGAGTTATAGTTGTAGAGATACAGGGCTGGAGAGAGTTATAGTTGTAGAGATACAGGGCTGGAGAGAGTTATAGTTGTAGAGATACAGGGCAGGAGTAGCGGAGTGTGTTTTGAGAGGAGGAAGACTAGAAATCCCAACAATGTTTAAATTCAACAAGTCGTCATACGATTATTTTACTCTGTTTGCCACCAATCAGCCGCCAGATTCACAGACTGTCCAGCTGCTGGCAGGAAAGCCCATGGGAAAGATCAGGGAGAGTGGGTCAAACTGGAAATTGGGAGGGAACTGGGAGAGATGATGAGTGATGGTGCATGATGGTGTTCAGACTGGCAATCAGATAGACAGGCTTGTGATCATGGGTTTGGAGGGAAGGGTTTGGCAGATCGCTGCTGAAAATTTGCTCGATGAGCCACGGGCAGCACTCCTGTTCCTCCTGACTCACTGGCAGTGTAATTCTATGCTTGATCCAAATGCTCCCTTCTGCATCCGCCTGAGAGGTGACCTGATCAAGGTGTACAAGATTATGAGGGGCATGGACAGGGTGGATAGGAAGCAGCTGTTCCCCTTAGTTGAAGGGTCAGTCACGAGGGGACACAAGTTCAAGGTGAGGGGCAGGAGGCTTAGGGGGGATGTGAGGAAAAACCTTTTTACCCAGAGGGTGGTGACGGTCTGGAATGCGCTGCCTGGGAGGGTGGTGGAGGCGGGTTGCCTCACATCCTTTTAAACAGTACCTGGATGAGCACTTGGCACGTCATAACATTCAAGGCTATGGGCCAAGTGCTGGTAAACGGGATTAGATAAGTAGGTCAGGTGTTTCTCACGTGTCGGTGCAGACTCAATGGGCTGAAGGGCCTCTTCTGCACTGTGTGATTCTGTGATTCTGTGATTTTGCTGCTGGGTTTCCCACCTTGCAACCGGGCTTTAGATTTAGATCAGGCTCGCCATGTGGGAGCCTGATTTAAAAGTTTCAGTGAGCTGTTCCGTTTCCTAAGGGTAGGATACAGGCACACACACCACACCACGCAGTGATGTTAAAATGGCATACATACTGAATTGTAGTCAGGTCACATGATGTTTTATTTTTGACTTTCAGTTCCTCCTTGTGCCCCTCCTGCCTGGCATGGTGGGGATTAAAATTCTCACCCTAACCTCCACATAGGATTTTAAGTGGTCTTAGTGGGAGGTTGAAGGTGGAATGCAACAGTTTACAGAATCACAGAATTGTTATGGTGTAGAAGGAGGCCATTCAACCCATCATGTCTGCACTGGCTCTCTGAGCATTTTGATTTCGTGCCAATCTTATGCCTTTTCCCTGTAACCCTGTACATTGTTTCTATTTAGATAATCATCCAATGCCCTCTTGAATGCCTCAGTTGAACCTGCCTCCACCACACTTCCAGGCAATGCATTCCAGATCCTAACTACTCGCTGTGTGAAAAAGTTTTTTTCTCACCTCACATTTGCTTCTTTTGCAAAATACCTTAAAACTGTGTCCTTTGGTTCTTGATCCATTTACGAGCCAGAACAGCTTCTCCCTATCTACTCTGTCCAGACCCCTCATGATTTTGAAAACTTCTATCAAGTTTCCTCTCAGCCTTTTACTCTCCAAGGAAAGCAGTCCTAACTTCTCCAATTTTTCCTCATAACTGAAGTGTCTCATCCCTGGAACCATTCTCGTAAGCCTCTTTTGCACTCTCTCCAGTGCATTCACATCCTTCCTATAGTGTGGCACCCAGAGCTGTACACAATACTCTAGCTGAGGTGTCTCACATAAGTTCATCGTAACCTCCCTACTCTTGTACTCTATGCTCCTATTAATGAAGCCTAGAATACTGTATGCTTTAGAAACAGCTCTCTCTACCTGCCCTGCCACCTTTAATGACTTATGTACATATACACTCAGGTCTCTCTGCTCCTGCACACCCTTTGGAATAGTATCCTTTATTTTATACTGTCTCTCCATGTTCTTTGTACCAAAGTGGTACAAAGTGATACTCTGCATTGCACCTCATCTGCCACCCATCTTCCCACTCCACCAATGTGTCAATGTCCTTTTGAAGTTCTATGCTGTCCTCCTTATAGTTTACAATTGTCCCAAGTTTTGTGCCATCCACAAACTTTGAAATTGTCCCCTGCACACCAAGATCTAGATCATTTATATATATCAGGAAGAGCAAGGGTCCCAATACCGAACCCCTGGGGAACTCCACTACGAACCTTCTTCCAGCCAGAAAAATACCCATCAACCATTACTGTTTCCTATCCCTCAGCCAATTTTGTATCCACGTTGCTACTGTCCCTTTTATTCCATGACGTATAACTTTCCTCACAAGTCTATTGTGTGGCACTGTATCGAACATTTTTGGAAGTCCATATACACCACATCATTGGCCTTGCCCTCATCAACCATCTCTGTTACTTCTACTAAAAACTCCAGCAAGTTAGTAAGACATGATTTTCCTTCAATAAATCCATGCTGATTCTTCCGAAAATCCACATTTTTCCATGTGACTATTAATTCTATCCCGAATAATTGTTTCTAGAAGTTTCCCCACCATCGAAGTTAAAATGACTGGTCTGTAATTGCAGGGCAGGTCTTTACAACCTTTTTTGAACAAGGGCGTAATTTTTGCAATTCTCCAGTCCCGTGGCACCTCCCCCCGAATCCAGGGAATATTGAAGATTGTTGTCACTGCCTCTGCAATTTCCACTCTCACTTCCTTCAATATTCTTGGGTGCATCTCATCCGGTCCCGGTGCCTTATCAACTTTAAGTACTGACAGCTTATCCAATATCTCTTCCTTATCAAGTTTAAACCCTTCTAGTCACTGAGTTTCTTCCTCTGTCACCATGGCCTGGGCAGCATCTACCTCATAGGTAAAGACAGATGCAAAGTATTCATTTAACACCTCAGCCATGCCTCTTGCCTCTATGTATAAATCGCCTTTTTGGTCCTTAATCAGCCCTACTCCTCCTTTTACTATTGATGTGCTTATGGAATATTTTGGGATTTCCTTTGATGTTAGCTGCTAGTCTTTTTTCATAATCCCTCTTTGCTTCTTGTATTTGCTTTTCACATCCCTTCTGAACCTTCTGTATTCAGCTTGTTCTCAATTGTATTTGCTACCTGACACCTGTCATAAGCACACTTTTTCTTCTTTAATTTAATTTCTATCTCCTTCGTCTAGCACTCTCTCTCACCACTGAGTGATGGGTTGTGGGTTCGAGTCCCCTTCCAGAGACTTAAGCACAGAAATAAAAAAAAGCTGACACTCCAATTTGGTACTGACGGAGGTACTTTCAGATGAGATGTCCCCTCTGCCTTCCCAGTTGGGTGTAAAAGATCCCATGGCACTATTTTGAAGAGGAGCATGGGAGTTATCCTGACTTCCTGGCCAACATTTATCCATATTAGATAGTCAGAAGCTTTTTCCCATTGTGGAAGAGTCAATTACTAGGGGACATAGATTTAAGGTGAGAGGAGAAAACTCTAGAGAAGTGCGGGGCAAGTTTTTTACGCAGAGGGTAGTGAGTATCTGGATTATCTGGAATTCGCTGCCAGAGGAGGTGGTGGAAGCAGGTACGATAGTGGTGTTTAAGAGGCAGCTTGACAAATACATGAATAGGATGGGAATAGAGGGATACGGACCCTGGAAGTGCAAAATGTTTTAGTTTGACAGGCAATATGATTGGCGCAGACTTGGAGGGCCGAAGGGCCTGTTCCTGTGCTGTACTTTTCTTTGTTCTTGTTCTATATTGCTGTTTGTGGGAGCTTGCTGTGCATATATTGACTGCTGCATTTCCTACATTACAAAAGTGACTGCAACTTCAAAAATACTTCATTGGCTGTGAAGTGTTTTGGAAAGTCCTGAGGTTGTGAAAGGTTTAAGTCTTTGTTTCCTTATTTTAATTGATTGTGCACCCCTGGGACATGCACCCCACATTCTCACAGCCCTTTGCATCAAAAAGATGTTTATTTTCCTGGATTTGCCTTTAAATTAAAATTCAGATTATGGCCATTTTTACTGGATTGCTCATTTAGATGGAAGCTTTATTATCTTTCAATTTTTAAACTCTTCAGTCAGGCCTCTTAACCTCTCCAATTTCTGGGAATATAGCCCAAGTTCATTTATTACAGATCCAACAGCCAAGTAGAAACCCAAGAAATTGTATGTACTTTCTCCAAGACCAGTGAAAGAAAGAAAGAACTTACATTTTTATAGCTCCTTTCACAGCTTCAGGATGTCCCAAAGTGCTTTACAGACAATGAAAAATTTTTGAAATGTAGTTATTGTCATAATGTAGGAAATGCAGAAATTTATTTGTGTACAGCAAGGTTCCACAAACAGCAAAGTGATAACTTCCATAATCTGTCTTCATAATGCTGGATGGGAATAGATATTGTCCAGCATTCCGTGAAGAACTTACTTACTATTCTTCAAAAAAGTGCCATTGATCTTTTACACCTATCTCAGAGGGCAGATGGGGATTCAGCTTAGTCGCATTTGAAACAAGACACATCTGACAATGCAGCACTCCTTCAGTTTAGATTTTTCTGCTCTAGTCTCTGGAATGGGAGTTAAGCCCACAGCTACATGACTCTGAGCCACAGTTGACACCAGTGTATGTTTCTTGAGACGTGGTATCCAAAATTACCTGAAAATAAGCTCTTACTAGCAGTTTCATCTGAAGGCACAGCATTGGATTTCTCATGTACGCTGAGAACATCCAGCTCTGCCTCACCACCATCTCTCGGCTCATCCACCTTTGCTAAATTATCAGACTCTTTATCTGACAGTCAGTAAAGGATGAGCAGAAATTTCCTCCAATTAAATATTGGGGAGATTGAAGCCATTGTTTTTGGCCCTTGCTCCAAAATCCGTTCCCTAGCTATTGACTTATTCCCTCTCCCCAGCAAAAGAGATTAAGCCACCTTGTTCACAAACTTGGTCTCACATTTGACCCCCCGAGATGAGCTTCCAACTTCATATTTGTACCATCACTAAGACTGCCTTTTTCCACATCCATGACTTCGCCCCGACTCAGCTCATGTGTTGTTGAAATTCTTATTCTTGCTGCCTTTACCTCTATACTTGAACGCTCCTGGCTGATCACGCACATTCTACCCTCCGTAATCTTGCGGTCATTATTCTTAATACAATCAGGCAGAGTCAACATGGTTTTGTGAAGGGGAAATCGTGTTTGACAAATTTATTAGAGTTCTTTGAGGATGTAACAAATGGGGAGGATAAAGGGGAGCCAGTAGGTGTAGTCTTTTTAGATTTCCGAAAATCAATTGATAAGATGCCACATAAAAAGTTACCGCGTAAGATAAGAGCACATGGTGTTGGGGGATGATATATTAGCATAGACGATGAGCTAGCTAACAGGAAACAGAGAGTCGGGGTAACAAATGGAGGGAGTGCAGGGAAGGTTCACTAGGCTAATACCAGGGCTGGCGGAAGAGATTGGTTCGACTGGTTCTCTATTCACTAGAGTTTAGAAGAATGAGAGGGGATCTGATTGAAACGTATAAAGTTTCAGACTAGGTGCAGGGAGGATGATTCCCCTGTTTGGGGAGTCTAGAACCAGGGGCCACAGTCTCAGGATTCGGGATAGGCCATTTAGGTCTAATATGAGGAAAAATTTCTTCACTCAGCGGGTGGTCAACCTGTGGAATTCTCTACCACAGAAGGCTGTAAAGGCCTGGTCATCGAGTATATTCCAGAAAGAAATTGATAATTTTTTGGATATTAAGGGGTATGGAGAGAAAGCGGGAATATGGCACTGAGATAGAGGATCAGCCATGATCATATTGAATGGCGGAGCAGGCTCGAAGGGCCAGATGGCCTCCTCCTGCTCCTAGTTTCCATGTTTCTACGGGCAGGAATTTTCTGTCAGCGTGCGGGGACGGGCCTGACATGCCAACGCGTTAAATGACGTGCAATGACGTCGGGCGTGCGTCCCGACATCATCACGCTGAGTAGCAATGTTTCGGTTGGCGGGCACACACCGGAGCCGGCTGTGTGCCTGCCGATATGTAAACGGCCTATTTAATTAAGATTATTATAAATGCTGCCTGTCAAGCTTAAGGCTGGTGGGCAGGCGAAAAGGCCAAGCGGCCTTCGCGTTTTTTAGGAAACCTCATCCACGAGGCCCCGATTCTCCTGCCTCCCCCTGCCCCCACAGGTGGCGCTAAGCGCTACTGGCCACGTATTATGCTAGGCGGGCCTTAATTGGCCCGCCCACGTTAAATGGTGGTGTAGAGCGGGCGGTGATCAGTTCCGCACCCTCTCCCGCTGAGCCAGTCCGCCATATGAAAAATCCTGCCCTATGTTTCTAAGTTTTAAAGGGTCATTTTCAGGTTGGCAAACTAACTAGTGGTATGGCGCAGAGATCAGTGCTGAGGCCTCAACTATGTATGATCTACATTAATGACTTAGATGAACAGACCAACTGTATTGTAGACAAATTTGCTAATGTTACAAAGATAGGTGGGAGATCAAATTGTGAGGAGATTACAAAGAGTCTACAAAGGGATATAGTTAGGTTATGTGATTGGACGAAGATTTGACAGTTGGAGTATAATATGCAAAATTGTGAAGTTGTCCGCTTTGGTGGTAAGAATAGCAAAGCAAACTATTATTTAAATGAAGAGAGACTGCAGAATACTATGGTACAAAGGGATCTGGGTGTCTTTGTATGTGAATCACAAAAAATAAGTATGCAGGTACCGCAAGTAATTAGGAAGGCAAATGGAAAGTTGGCCTTTATAGAGAGGGGAATGGAGTATGAAAGTGGGGAAGTCTTGATGCAACTATACAGTGCACTGGTGAGACCGCACCTGGTGTACAGTGTACTGTTTTGCTCTCCTTACTCAAGGAGAGATGTACTTGCATTGGAAGCAGTTCAGAGAAGGTTCACTGGACTGATTCCTGAGATGAAGGGGTTGTTTTACGAGAAAGGTTGAGCAGGTTAGGCCTATACTCATTGGAGTTTAGAAGAATGAGAGGTGATTTTTTTTTTATTCATTCATGGGATATGGGTGTCACTAGCTAGGCCTACATTTATTGCCCATCCCTAATTGCCCTTGTTCAGAGGGCATTTAAAAGTCAACCACATTGCTGTGGGTCTGGAGTCATGTAGGCCAGACCAGGTAAGGACGGCAGATTTCCTTCCCTAAAGGACATTAGAAACATAAAAGATTTTGAGAGGGCTTGACAGGGTAAATCCTGAAAGGATATTTCCCCTCATGGGAATCTAGAACTACAGTTTAAAAATAAGGAGCCTCCCTTTATGAGGGAGATGAGGAATTCTTTCTCTCATTAGTGTCTGGAATTCTCTCTCCCAGAGAGCAGTGGAGGCTGGGTCACTGAATGTATATAAGGCTGAGTTAGACAGATTTTTGATCAACTAGGGAGTCAAGGGTTATGGAGGACACGCAGGAAAGTGGAATTAAGGCCACAGTCGGATCAGCTACAAACTTACTGAATAGCAGAGGAGGCTCAATAGGCCAAATGGCCTACTCCTATTTCTATTTCTTATGATCTTATGAAAACTCAACTACCTGTATCTTATTTGTGGAAAGCTCCGTTCCCCTATCATCCCTATGCTTGCTGACCAACATTAGCTCCTGGTCAAACAACATCTTGATTTTAAAATTCTCATCCATGTTTTCAATCCCTCCACGGCCTCGCCTCTCCCTATCTCTGTAATCTCTTCCAGTTCCACAACCCTCTGAGATCTCTCTGCTCCTCTAATTCTGACCTCCTGTGCATCCCCAATTTTAATTGCTTCACCATTAGTGGCCATGCCTTCAGTTGCCTGGGTCACAAGCTCTGGAATTCCCTCCCCACGCCTCTCTGTTTCTCTACCTCGCTTTCCTTCTTTAGTACACCTTTTAAAACCTACCTCTTTGACCAAGCTTTGGTCATCTGACTTAAAATCTCTTTATGCGGCTTGGTGTCAGACTTTGTTTTTAATGCTTCTTGAAGCACCTTGGGATGTTTCATTATGATAAAATTATGATAAATATAACTTGTTGTCTGTATGTAGCTGTGGGAAAACTTCCCTGCTTTCCTATTCTTGCACACTTGCGCTAGTTTTTCATGAGTTGCATCTTGTGAACCCTATATTCTTCCGCTTAGTTACACTCTTAAATTCTTCCCCTTTTAGATGATATACTTAGCTGCTGCTTTTGTGTTCAAGTGCACTAAATCAATCTTCTGTAAGTTTTGCAATCTCAACAATTCATTATACCTCTTAACATGGTGTTTGCTGGAAATGTGGACATATCACCATCTCCCGCAGAGCACCCCTTCCCCATTCCACCAACACCCCTGTGAATTTTTAAATCCGGATAAAATATATTTCATTGAAATTAACTATGGAACATACTATGGAAATTAAAATGCAGTTCATACTGCTTGGATGAAAGTCACTTTTGTTTGTTAGCTATAATTAGCTGACAGAATTTGAGTTTGAGCAGTTTTAATCCAGTTCCTGGTGAACATAGACCCATTGCACAAACCTATCTCTATTTTCACACTTATAAACAATTGCATTCAGAGAAACAGCAGCATCTCTGGTCTGGGAGGTGGAAAATATAACTCTGATTCAGAAGGGAGTGCTCTCCTGTGGGTTAGGCAACTGTTGTATCTAAAGGATGTCCAATAGTATCTCAAACCATTTATATAAATAAACTGCAGATACTTGTTACATAGGCAAATCTGGTAGCCAGTTTGCACACAGGTGATCCCACAAACAAAAATAAGATGTATCACCATTTAACAGTTTTTGGTGATGTTGCAATTGAGGGATGAATGTTGACTAAAACATTGTGATACATCCCTGCTGTTGGTTGAATGGTCTTGTGGGATCTCTTGGGTCCGCTTAAACATGTAGATGGGGCCCCAGTTTGATGTCTTATCCAAAAATCGGGTTCAAAGGGAGCTTTATTCTGCATCTAATGATACAATCTAACCTACAGATGAACATACAAACATGTGTACATACAAATTAGGAGCATGAGTAAGCCATTCAGCCCCTTGAGCCTGCTCCCCTCCGCCATTCAATAAGATCATGGCTGACCTGATTGTGGCCTCAACTCCACATTCTGCCTATTCCTGCCCCCCAATAACCTTTGACTCCCTTGTTAGTCAAGAATCTAAATTATTGATGCTTCATGATGTTTAGACCTGTGCTCAATTGGGTGACCTCAGCGAGGCTGACTTCATGGGTCTCAGCTCCCTTGATTAGGGCGGGTAACAATTAGCCTGGGTTTTCACCTGATCACTGTGCTTGTGCTAATGTTGGACGAGGACAGGATCAAGCCTGACAGTGATTCTCATCACTGTTAAATGTTAAGACCCCTCCGCTCTGAGCACACAAATTTTAAATAAAAATCATGGGGGTTTTCCAGCTTGCAGTTGCTAGCTGATCTTTGGTTTGGGAGAGTCTGTTGACCCATGCCTAATATAGAGGTTTGTTGAATGCCATCCCTTCGTTTTATCTTCATTTGCTTACATGTAAGGTCACAGCGAGGATGTATAATGAGTGTTTATGTGCATGAATTCTGTGTTTTCCATAATATGCTTACTAATGGTTGTGTGCTTATTCAGAAGGTACTATTGTTCTATTTATGGCCTGTAGTTTTTTACTAACCTCCAACATTTCTGCACGTGCTTCAGTTAACTGGAACCAGCCCCAACTAGAGCTGTTTCCTCTAAATCCTGGAAGACACTCACATCCTCCAGCAAAACACTGTAAGAACTTGAATACTAAATTAGTATAGATCTTTATAATAAAATGTCTTATGACTACTATGTGTGGGTCGATCTTCCTTTGTTTAAGCCTGTTTTTCTCCCCTTTCTATTTGATTAACTTGGTAATTTTGTATTTTTGGTATAACACATCCCATGAATGAATGGAGAAAAATACAGCTGTCTTGGCAGTTCTTCACAAAATCCTCTAAATGTTCCTTAAAGTAAAACTTAATGTGTATAAAAACTACACCAAATATCACAAGAAAGAAAGATGTCTCCAACAGCTTTTTCCACCTCTTCTACCAGCACCAAAACATCTTCTTCTGAGATTGTGAACACTTTGAACCCTATCCCATCCACCCATCCGAATACTTCACAATCTCTACCTGGCCCATGTTGGTAGCCTCTTGCTGTTCAATTGCCATTTGCTGTAGAAGGAAAAGGAACATGATAAGTATTAAGAGGGAAGGTGAAGAGGTGCAAAGGTGAAATAAGCTCTACAGGGGAGAGTGAATCAGTAGCAAAGTGATGAGAAAGAGAGGAAAACAAAAGTAAACAGACTGGAGAGAAACAGAGGTGCAGAAGAGAGAGAAACAATTAAGAAGGTTGAGAGAAAACTGATGTCACGAGGAGTGAGACAGAAAAAGCAATAAAGAAGATGCGAGGATAGGAGACTTTGTTTGCAGGTGAGCCAGTGCCTTTATGCTTTGTCAGAAGGGTGTGAGAGACTGTAAGAACCTTTTTTTTTGGAGAAGTCCTGCCTAAAATAAATAGAAATGATGCAACCTTGGCCAAACAGGTCCGAGAGCCACTATTGGACGCAATGAGATGTACAGGAACCCATTTTCAATTAGCAAACCCGTAACTCTCTCTCTCTCTATTTTAGGCAGAGGCAGAGACACAGAAGTGATTGACTGAAAGTAGGTGAAGAAAGTGATTGATGGACTGTTTGTGAATGTAATTGCACTTGCCTGTTGGAGCTAGTAAGAGTGTCCGAGAAAGACAGAGAGCAACATAAAGAGGCAAACAGAGGCTAAGGGGATAAGGAGAGACAGAGATGGAGCTTAAAGGATGCCAGTGTTTATAGTGAACACAAGCCTCCTTCCACTCATCTGACACCAACAACACATCCTTATATTCCTTTTCCCTTCATCTGCTTATCCAGTTTTTCTTTAAATGTATGTATGACATTTGTCTCAGTTACTCCCTGTGGTAGCAAGTTTCATGTTCTAAACACTCTGGGTAAAGAAATTTTCCTGAACTTGCAAGAGGAAAGGCAGAGAGAAAATAGCATAAAAACTGTAACTGCACACCCAGGAAAAGAGGGAAAATGTTATGGAAACTGAAGATGAGGAGAGAGACAGGAGAAAATAGAGTAGAAATCACAGAGAGAAAAACAGGGAAAGTAATGAACGCTCAGAAGAAAACAAATATTAGAATATTGAAGTAAAACAGAACCAGGGAGGGGAGAAAATACAGGTGTTGCAAAAGAGTGCAGGGAGAGAGAGGGAGAGCAGTTTAATGATGACTGCAGAAAGAGACGCAAACGCAGAAGACAAGATGAGAAATGGGAATAAAACAGTACAAAGAGTGAAAGAGGAAGGCAAAATATGGAAGCCGTAGCAGGAGTACAGAAATGAGAGAGAAAATATTGCAAGACATAGTACTGAGACAGAAGATGTAGAAACCATCTGCTGCAATTTGGCTGGAGCAGGATTAGCTGATGCAATTGACGCAAACCACAATGGCATGGTTTTATCCTGTGTACAATTTTGATTGTTAAAATGAATAATCTTTTGGCTACTTTGGGCAATTTTCCACAACATCTGGGCTCAAACAGCCTGGAAATCTGGCAGTACCAATTTCATCAACATTCTGCCCTGATAAATAGAAAATGAAAAAGAATATAAAGCAGACATTGGTTGGGGAAGATGAAAAAGAAGAGAGACCGTAGAGTGGAACTATTCTGTATCTCTGAGTGGAGCAGGAAGGCTGGGAACAGGTGTGTAGTGCCAAATTTTGAGGTGCAGGAGTTCTAAAAAAAAATGTATTGGCCATATCATTTCTAAATCTACTATTATGTTGTTTTCCTATGTATTAATTATTTAAGTCCCCAAATGTCAGTAAAACTATGCTTTTAAAGTGAAAAATATTAATGACAGTAGGCATTTATTTCGAATGATGTGGCATTTTGAATTATTACTCTTTAGCATAGCTAGAATTTTATTCTGCAACAGTCAAATTATTTAACTCAAGCCTATTTAAAAACACGAATTACAGAAAGCTTTACTTACTTCTGACTGGGGAATGGTATGTAGAAGGGGGAAACTGCATCTCTTGATTTATATTTGTAACCTAGACCTGGGTGTACAGGGCACAATTTCAAAATTTGAGGATGAATCAAGATTTGGAAGTGTTGTGAACTGTGAGGAGGATAGTGATAGACTTCAAGAGGATATAGACAGGCTGGTGGAATGCGCAAACACATGGCAGATGAAATTTAATTTAGAGAAGTGTGAAGTGATATATTTTGGTTAGAAGAACAAGGAGAGGTGGCATAAAATAAAGGGCACAATTCTAAAGAAAATGCAGAAACAGAGGGACCTGCGTGTATTTGTGTATAAATCATTGAAGGTGGCAGGGCAGGTTGAGAAAGCAGTTAATAAATTATTCTGAATCCTGGGTTTATAAATAGGGGCACACACTACAACAGCAAGCAACTTCTGAACATTCATTTAACACTGATTCAGCCTCAACAGTAAGGATGTGAAGGTTTTAGAAAGGGTGCAGAAAAGATTTATGAGAATGGTTCTGAGGATGAGAGACTTCAGTTATGCGGATAGATTGGTGAAGCTGGGGCTGTTCTGCTTGGAGAAGAGAAGGTTGAGAGGAGATTTGTTAGACATGTTCAAAATCATGAGGGGTCTGGATAGAGTAAGTGGGGAGAAACTGTTCCCATCAGCAGAAGGTCGAGAACCCTAAGGTAATTAACCAAAGAACCAGAGGCGACATTAAGAAAAACTTCTTTACGGAACAAGTGGTTTGGATCTGGAATACACTGCCTGCGCGTGTGGTAGTGACAGATTCAATTGTGGTTTTCAAAAGGGAACTGGATGATTATCTGAAGCGAAAAGATTTTACAGGGCTACAGGGTCAAGGTGGGGGAATGGGACTAGCTGAGTTGCTGTTTGCAGAGAACTGACACAGAGGCCATGTGCTGAATGGCCTCCCTCTGTGCTGTAACCATTCTATGATTCTAATACATTCAAGGAACTTCATAAACACCTGAGGAAGAAACAAGCTGAAGGTTATCCTGATAGTGTGATCAAGAAGGGTGGGAGGAGACTTTAAATGCAAGAGAGCCAGAGTAATGGAAGATGATTCCCACTCCCCATACACATTGAATGTAGTTTACCCGCCTTAATGCAGGACTCTGAACCCATGAAACAAAGTGGTAAATCTTTGTTTTTGTTGCAAAGCCTTACCAAACAAGCTTTTCTTGTTAATCACTCATTGCTTTGATGGTGGTGTTAGGAGGGAAAGTAAAACAGTTCCAATGAACTATTATTCTTTCTGTCATTCAACAGTCCAGTAAGTTATTTTTTAAATTAAAAAAAACAAAATGCTCCTGATTAAAGTTGCCCAGGAATTTCCTGAATTTGAAACCCTGAAAAGTGGGGAGTGACATTCATCTTCTTTGCCCTGCTCGACCTATCCTGTCCCTGTGAAACTTCTTCACCAATCAGGATGTTCGCAAAAACTTTTTCTGGCCAATCCCGGAGTGTATGTAACTTTCAGACTGGGGTGTAAACTAGGCGGGGGAAAGAGCACGCAAAAAATATAAGGACACTAGTTAAACATTAGGTTAAGTAGCTGCATCCTTCTCCCGCCTTTTTCAGGACACATACAAATTGTTTTACACTGGGCACCATAGTCTATATATTTTTTGCTAATTACTTTAAAAATGTAAATTGCATTCAGGTCCCTGATCGATGAAATTTGTACTCTTGATGCTCAGTTTAGACAGTTATACATTCTAATTGTTGTAGCTTTCCCCTTATTTGGATATTGCTCAATTAACACATTATTGCTGCAGAAAAATGTGCCGAGACATCAGAACAAGTGCAAAGGGATTCCTCAAAGCATGACACACCATGAGATAAGACATAGCAGTGGGTGCAGGAATTGTTTTCAACGCTGATGCTCGATTGATTGATATTAATAAACTTTTCATTAATGATGACAATGACTTCAGAACTACGATTATTTGTGTCCTTCGTTATCATTTTTGTTCACGTGGTTTATCCAGTTTGGGACCCTTTGTAACTTTTCTAGTACTGCCTGATTGTAAATTTAAATTATGAAAAGTGGACAGTACTGGCAATTTTTGCAGATTCCTACTTCTTGGTTTTACAGTCTGAGCAAATTCAAAAGAATGACTTGGTGGCTCACCAGTAAATAAACAGCCCAGCAGTCTGAAAAATCATTAACTACTAGGGATTGCTCATCTGTAGTTTAAAGTGAGTTTAAAAGGATGAGCTGATTCTCAAGGTCTTCCCTTCAAGTCTTTACTTTAATCTTCGATCTTTAAAAAAAATTCTATCAATACTTTTGAGAAAATTACAGAAAACATTTAGTTAATCTGCGATTTGGTTCATTGCAAAGTTGACATTTATGGAACCAAATAATGATTCCTACTCCCCCTCCACTCCAACACTCCTCCAACTTCCTCCCCTCCCCAAAACAACCCCCCACCCGCCCCACCTCCCCACCTCCCCAGCATCAGTGCCACAATGAGTGAAATTCACCTACAGACCGGCTTCAAAAAATTGGAAGTTCTGGTTTTTTTGAGGCCTGCCTGTCAGTTCCTAAACTACGGCTGCTCAGCGTGGAGGACAAGAACTCTGTTTAAAACACCGAGCCCAGGCTTCCCTAGCCCCCAGGTAATGGCGTTTGGAACAGTCTGCACCCCCCTCTCCCGGGCCCTGGTAGGAAGTGCCAGAGGTTAGTGCCCCTGGTTAGCAGTAAAATCTTTTAAAAGTGTATTGTCTGATTCACAGGCCAAGATAAACCTACAAACATTAATAAAAAGCTTGCACATAACAAAATGACTCATGTTAGCAGATCATTTAATATGACGGTGATAATATAACCTTTAACAGCAATCTCATATATGTGTATTTGTTTCTAGGGAGCACTGTTATTTTGGTCCTGGTTATTATCGGAGTCAGTGGAGAGATAATCCTTTTAACTTATGCCAGGTACTTGAAAGGTTGCTAATGGCAGGATATCAAACATGTGGTTCATCTTGCAAGCAGTAATTTGGAAATACTACAGATGTAAGTGAGTGTTGTGAGTCATGCTGGACTGGAATAAGTGGTGTATTCTATCCATGTGTTTTATAACATCTCAACAAATTTTATTTCCTCTGATTTCTATTGTCATATATTAGGATAATGCTGAAGTACTTTCATAGCTCTATATCTACACAAAATGTTTTTTCCCTTTCTCCAGAAGTTTGTGTCTATTTTAGAAGTTATGATCAGGTACAACTTGAACAATCATGTGCTATAATAATTTGCACTACAGCCAAATTAAATTTCCAAACCCTGACATTTAACACTGTAAATATTAAGAATATAAATATCATTTTACAGTTTTGACATTTACTGTCTGCTTTAGCTGCCAATCATGGGAACTCCTTCCTTGCTTCAGTTAATCTCCAAGCTGTCAGCTTTAATGTATTTACAGCTTTAACGTGCCAGAGGTAGAAGTTTAGACCAACATGGAGATAAATTATTAAAAAGATCCTATTTTGGATCACAAATGGACTTTTGGGGAAGGGGAGTTTGAATGCACAGGAAATACATATTTGTCCTCACAAACAAATTCTGTAAATGAGAGATTGTTGACCAACCCATTTATTCAACTGCGCAGTCTCTAACAAGTGGTGTAAAGAACTTTATCACATGGTTTTGACTAAAGTCCAAAGAATGTGTGTGTTTAATTTTTGAGAAAGTGTTTTTTAGGGCTTTAAAAGTAACATTTTGTAACGGTTGGGTTGAAAGGCATAATTTTTAATCATTATTTATTTGTTAAAAGGTTCTGTTGAGGTAATTATTTGCAGCTTTTCAAACCCCTCACAACAATCTGATTACTTTCTCTCAGCCATCCCAGTTGTGCTTACTTCCGAAAGCTGTGTATCTGTTGACTCTGGTCTTTAATAACCTCTTGAACCAAGAATCCACAGTGTGCGACAATACCATTGAATCTCTTCCACAGCATAGTGTTCTAGATGAGATTGCCCTCGATCTATCTTAAGCCGAAATCACCAAGGCCATATATCAATTGTTTATGGATAAGTCTCCGGGAGCTGATGCCATTCCACCTGAAATATTCAAGTACAGAGGAGCTCTCATGTTAGGAAACTCACTAGCCTCTAATCTCCACAGCAGGAAAAATTATAGCAAGAGTTATTATCAACAGGATCGTCACTTAACTTACAGATTTGGTGTGCCCAAAATCAGTGTGTGGCTTTCTTGCCAGACAAGGAACGGTTGATTTGATCTTTGCGGTGCAGCAAATTTAAGAAAAGTCTGGTGAACAGAACAAGGACCTTCATGTGGTGTTCATTGACCTGACCAAGGCCATCGACACAGTAAACTGTGATGACCTGTGGAAGGTATTGTACAAATATGGTTGCCCTGAAAAGGTGATCAGTGTAATCTGCTCACTTTATGATAGCATGATAGCCAGTGTGATGCAGAATGGTGCCTTATCAGATGCTTTTCCTGTCACCAATGGCACCACGCAAGGCTGATTAATGGCTCCATTTATGTTTGCTATTTACTTCCTGGCCATGCTTTTGTATTGTTATGATCCTTGACCAAACCTTCAAGTTTTTGGTAAGATTTGATTAGGGACCAAAATTGTCTTGTTTAAAGTGGACAAAGTTTGAGATTCAAGACACTTACTAAGTGAATAAAGTCACAAGCTTCCATTGGTTTTGAACAAACAAAAATAAACTTTATTATACAAAGTCAGAAAGATAAAACAGTTTACAATATCTATCTTATACTCTAACATTCAGAGTTAATATGAGGTACATCTGAATTAACAGGTGAACTGTTACCAACTGCACAATAAATGGCAGATTCAACCAAGATGGAGTCCATGGATTTCTCAACAACTCACCCACACATCAGTAACCGTTGTGTCAACCAATCTCACTGAAACTCTGTCTGTCTCACAAGGGATTCCAGTCTTCACCTTCGAAGATCTAACCTGGGAATTCTCTCCAAATGTTGCTCCAACTTGGACGGCATCAGTGACAGCACACCTTGCAGGGTTTCAATCTTGCCTCCTGAGATTCCATTCCCCTGGATTCCCAAGTATGCATTCAAGCATCAACTCACAAGTACAACTTCAGTTCCTCGCCTGCGTCGGGCAGAACACTACTGGTCCAAAGAGATACCCTTGCCTTGATGGCCCACAGCATGGAGTCACCAACCTACTGCTGCCTTTGTGGATTTTCAGAGCTTTTCCTGAGCCCTCTTCACTTAAAGTCTGCCAACTACAACCATTTTTCCCACTTGGAGTCTCTTTCTCTGTTCCTCTCTTTTTAATTTGACTGGGACCTGTCTCTGTCCCCTCTCCTTGTCCCCTACCTGGGACTTCTTTTTGGGATCTCTCCCTGTCCCCTCTTCCTGTTGGACATCTCCCTGTCCGCTGCCTGGGTTGCTTATTTTCAATGGTGCTCTGCACTTGGTCCCATGATCCGCATTTATTGCGCCATTTTTCTTAATGCACAGCTGCACTGGGCCCAAACTGAACATAAAATTGCAGAACTGTGCATGTGCAGCCCATTCCCGGTATACACATGTGCAGAAACTCCAAGGTCTGTTAGGATTTGAAGTTCCCAACCTCCGCTCTCCAGTGAGGTAAGTGTAGTTTTTATAACAGTATGCATTCAAAGATTTCAACATAGGAGTATCAACTGAGTTCAGGACAGATGGCAATCTCTTCAATCTGCAAAGGCTCAAGGCTCCCACAAATTTCACAGATCAGTTACTAAGTGAACTCCTGTTTGCTGGCGACTAAAGTCTCATAACACAAACTTAGGAGAACGTCCAGCTGCTTATTAGCCGCTTTGCTCAAACCTCAGGATGCTTCAGCTTTACAATATGTCTGAAAAAGGTAGAGATCTTAAACCAACCTGCCCCTGACCACAAACTCCAAGAACCCATAGTCACAATAAACAATACACAGAATCACAGAATCTCAGAATTTTAATGGCACAGAAGGAGGCCACTTGGCCCATCTTGTCTGTACCGGCTCTCCAAATGAGCATTATGACTGAGTGCCATTGCCCTGCCTTTTCTCCGTACCCCTGCACATTGTTTCTATTCAAATAATCATCCACTGCCTCTTCGAATGCCTCGAGGTACTCGAGCCTTTGCAGGTTGCTGACGGAGCAAACATTTGTGGAAATGCAAGCTGTGAGGAGGACACAGGCTGCAAAGAGATATAGACAGGTTAAGCAATTGGGCATTAAGATGGCAGGTGAAGTAAAATGTGGGGAAATGTGAGGTTATTCACCTTGGTCATTAACATGGAAAAGCAGAATATTTTTTTTAAAAGGCCTGAAACTTGTAAATGTTGATGTTCAGAAGGACTTGGGTGTGCTCGTAAAAGGGATACAGGCAATTAGGATGCAGGTAAAGCAAGCAATTAGGAAGGCATGTTGGCCTTTATTGCAAGGGGATTGGAGCACAAAAATAAAGAAGCCTTGCTACAGTTGTACAGGACTTTGGTGATACTACACTTGAGTACTTTGCACCATGCTCGTATTGAATGGCTGAGCAGGCTCGAGGGCAGCATGGTCTTTCCTGTTCCTAGTTCTTACATTCTTCTGTTTGTTGATATTATTCGATTCAGTCCAACCAATATTGAAAACAGCTAAAGGCATTGGATGCAGCAAAGGCAAGGGGCCTTCAGTCTTTGACTTGTGCTGCAAAAATTGCAGCACCCCCAGCTAAGCTGTTCCAGTACAGACACAACACTGGCATCTACCCGATAATGTGGAAATTTGCCCAGACATGTCCTGTCTACAAAAAGCAGAATAAATCCAGTCTGGCCAATTATTGCCCCATCAGTCTACTCTCAATCATAGCTAAGTGATGGAAGGTGTCATTGACAGTGCTACCAAGTGGCACTTACTCAGAAATAACCTACTCACTGATGCTCAGTTTGAGTTCTGCCAGCGCCACTCAGCTCCGGACCTCATGGACCAAACATGGACAAAAGAGTTGAACTCCAGAGGTGAGATGAGAGTGACTGCCCTTGACATCAAGGCAGCATTCAGCCGAATGTGGCATCAAGGAGCCATAGCAAAATTGAAGTCAATGGGAATCGGGGAAAACTCTCCACTGGTTGGATGAAGAGAGATGGTTGTGGTTGCTGGAGGCCAATCACCTCAGCTCCAGGACATCACTGCAGGAGTTCCTCAGGGTAGTGTTCAAGGTCCAACCATCTTCAGTTACTTCATAAATGACCTACCCTCCATTATAAGATCAGAAATGAGGATAATGATGATTTTACAGTGCCCTTGACTCCTCAGATACTGAAGCAGTCTGTGCTCATATGCAATAAGACCTGCACAACACTTAGATTTGGGCTGATAGGTGGCAAGTAAAATTTGCACCAGACAAGAGACAGACAATAATCATTTCCACCAAGAGAGAATCAAACCATCTCCCATTGGTGTTCAACAGCATTACCATTGATGAATCCTTCACTCAGATCATCCTGGGGATTACTATTGAACAGACACTTTACTAGACCAGCCATATAATTACTGTGTCTACAAGCACAAGTCAGAGGCTGGGAATTGTGTGGCGAATAACTCACCTGACTCCCCAGAGCCTGTCTACCATCTATCTACAAGGTACAAGTCAGGAGAGTGATGGAATACTCTCCATTTTGTTATGACCTACTGAGGATAGTTGTACTATCAAGCCCCACTGTTCCCTGAGCCGCAATAAATGTGAACGAAGTTTGATCAAACCACCAGATTTCCCCAATTCTACCTAACTGTATAATTTAGATTAACAGAATACAAGCACCAGGTTTGTAAACTTAATAAGTAAATAACTGTTTATTGAACAAACTGTCATTAACCAGTGGCAAAAGAAAGAAATATGAACTGCTAATACACACACATTCCAGGACCGCAACATTGTACATATCTCTCACCCTGTTCCAGTGGACATGTCTTTCAACCTGCAGCCATTGTAATTTTAATTCACAGTCCAACTCAGAAAATAAAAATATATGTTCTTTACAACAGTCCAAAAGAAATAAAAAAATATGTTCCTTACATGCCTCCACCCTTAAAAGAGATCAAACACTATTTCAAAAATGCATTTCATCACAAGGTATGTGACACATGGACATCAAAACACAAGACTTACTTTCATTCATCCTTCCTCCCCCTTAAGCTTCAGCATTCCTTACCCCTTTAACTTACTTCAGTATTTTACACCTGGTACAATGCATCCGCCATCACATTATCTTTACCGGCAATATGAACAATCTTTACATTGAATGGTTGAAACAATGGACTTCATCTAACAGGTTTCGCATTTCGAGTTTTAAACTTTTCAATGAATGCCAGTCGATTATGGTCAGTGTAGATTAGTGTTTCTTTGTTATCGTGTCAGTCATAAACTTCAAAGTGTTGAAGAGACAACAACAATATTAGAGTTTCTTTTTCTACTGTAGAGAACTTCCTCTGATATTGATTTAGTTTCTGTATCCCTAATATATCATCTTGTAATAGGACTGCACCTACCCCAAGCTGCTAGCATCAATTGCCATTTTTAAAGTCAGTGGCGGCCAACACTGGTTCATTTATTAAGATTGCCTTCAATTTTTCAAAGGCTGCTTGGCATTCTGTTGACCATACCACTTTTGCCTGTTTCCTTATCAAATTGGTGAGAGGTACAGTTGTTGGGCTGAAGTTAGGCACAAATTTCCCATGTAACCTTATTAGATCTTTCCTTGGGTCCTTCCTCTAAATGTGAGAACACCGTGTCTAACTGTTCCAGTATTGCTGTATTGGCTAGTTGAATAGTAGGAGGTTCGCTTTGGGCACTGTCTACTTCTCCTTCTACCTTGTCCTTACTGTCTCTGTCATTCTCCACTACTCCTACCACCTGGCACACTTGCTCTGTCTTATCACCTTCTCTGTGATGATATTGCTTCAACATGTTTATGTGACATAACCGTTTCTTCTTCCTACACTCAGGAGTATCTATCAGATAAGTCACTTTACTAACTCTCCTAACTATCTTATAGGGGCCACTGAATTTCACTTTCATTGGTTCACCCTGCAAAGGTAATAATGCCAATACTTAATCTCCTGCTTGGAATGTTCTGGTTGTAGCATGTTTGTCTGCCCATTCTTTCATTTTGGCTTGGGAAATTTTTAAGTGCTGTCATGCTACTTTACATGCTCCTGTGAGTCTTTCAGGAAACATGGACGTGTAATCCAACATGGAAGATTCGCCTTTCTGCTTTATAAACTTTTCTTTAATCACTTTTAATGGACCTCTTATTTCATGACCATAGATCAATTCAAATGGACGAAATATGGTAGATTCATTCAGAGAATCTCTGGTAGCAAATAATAAGAAATCTAATCCTTTGTCTCAATCCTTTGCATATTCAAGGCAGTAGATCTCAATCATGGTTTTGAGAGTCTGATGGTATCTCTCCCATCTCCCTGTGTCTGTGGGTGATAAGCGGTAGACTTTAGTTGTTTGATACCCAAATTGCTGATTATGTCCTGGAAAATTTTAGACATGAAGTTAGAACCTTGTTCAGATTGTATTTCAATTGATAGTCCATAACGAGTGAAAAACTGAGTTAAATTTTCCAATACCACCTTAGCTGTAATTGTCCTTAAAGGAATAGCATCTGGAAATCGGGTTGTCATATCCATGATTGTAAGGATATACTGATGTCCTGCTTTCATTTTGGGTAATGGTCCTACACAATCTACTAATACCCAACTGAATGGTTCTTCAAAAACTGGTATGGGTATTAAAGGTGCTGGATTGATTACATGTTGCAGTTTACCTACTACCTGACATGTATGACACGTTTTACAAAATTGCACTATGTCCTTATAAAGTCTTGACCAGGTAAAATGCCTGTTTATCGATGCTTGGGTTTTCTGTATTCCTACATGTTCTGCCAAAGGGATTTCATGTGCTACTCACAATATCTCCTTACGATATTTGGGCGGTACCACTATCTAATGAACAGCTGTCCATTCCTCATCCATAGGTCTGTGAGGGTGTCTCCACTTCCTCAACTGAATTCCGTTTTTAAGGTAATGGCACTCCAGAACTCCTTCCGCCTCAGCTTCAGTGTGAGCTGACTGTGCTAACTTGTTTAACTCCTGGATCTGCTTTCTGAGCCTCAATCAATGCAGACATACCTAACACTTTCTTTGAATTATCCTCATCTTTAAAGAAAGTTTCAGCTACTCTAACATCTGCTCATGGTACTACTTTGACCTCTGGTGATGGACTTTGTTTAGCCATTGCTCTGGTCAGCACACACGATGGAAAAATACCAGGAACTTGTTCTTATAACTGCTCCATCTCTTTAACCTCTCTTGGACTTTCCATAATTATGGACGAAGCTATAACCTTCATTCCTGCCAAATCATTCCCCAGGAGTGAATCAACTCCATTCATGAGGTAATTTCTTAACCACTCCTACAGCCACCGATTCAGATGACAAATCGCACTCCAATTGCACTTTGTACAATGGAACCTCGATATACTCTCCACTTATCCTGTTTACTAATACTTTAGCTTTCGTTGAACTCTCTGGAGGGAAAACTAGGTCCCTCTCCAGCAAAAGAGTTTGAGTAGCTCCTGTGTCCCTTAATATAGTTATGGGTTTAGCTGCATCATTTGATGAAAAAGGGGTTATCTTCCCTTTAGATAAAAACCCTATATATCTCTCATCTACCTTATTCACTTCACCTGCATTCACAGCAGTGGTTACCTCCAGACCCTTATTTGTAGTTAAAGCTACAATTTAATCCATGGCATTTTCTTTTTGAGTTCCCTTTTCAGACTCACTCTTACAAACTCCAATAAGTCCCACGGGCTTCCCTCGCAACTTCCAGCATTCTGAACGAATGTCCCACTTTATTACAATGGAAACACTTAGGCCTTCGAGTTTCACCTCCACCCTCAGTACCTTCCTTCCTAATCTGGGGAGGAGATCTCAAGGTATTCCAAGCTATCCATTCTTTACCCTGGCTACTTGCCTTCCTTTCACTCTCCCACTTTCTATCCTTTTCAAATTCATAGGGGTGATGGAAAAAAATGTTTAGTTTTATGGATCAGCTCATAATCGTCAGCCATCACTGCTGCCTGCCTAGCAGTTGCAACCCTTTGGTCTTCGACATGGGTTTTTATTACAGAAGGTAGGGAGTTTTTAAATTCTTCAAAAAGAATGGTCTCTTTGAGAGCTTCTTAGGTAGTTTCAACTCCTAATCCCCCTATCAAAACTACTTTCAAATTCAATGTAAATTTGCCCAGGCTGTTTCCTTAAATTTTTTCTGTATGCTTTAGGGACCAACTCATGTGCACTCAAAATGGCCTTTTGCACACATCATAATCCCTAGAAACCACCTCTGACAGTGAAGCATAAATTTCCTGTGCTCTACCTGTCAATTTGCTCTACATAGGCAATGCCCAGTTTTCCTTTGGCTAGTTCATCTGTTTAGCTACTTCTCAAATGAAATAAAGAATGCTTAAATATCCCTTTCCTCAAATTTTGAAAGAGCTTCCACAAATTTAAACATTTCCCCACTGGGCTCTGATCTGGAAATAAGTCCTGCCTCACCTACTGGTGTCTCTTTTTTAACTGCCAACATTTTAAAATGGAATCCTCTGTCTTTCTCTTTTTCTCCTTCTGTGCTTTCCTGTTCGAGTTTATGTTTCTCCATTTCTAACCTCACCATTTCTCACTCCATTTCTAACTCCCACACTGCTGTTAGATTTTGACCCAGTGACAGTGAAGGAAAGGCGGTATATTTCCAAGTCAGGATGGTGAGTGACTTGGAGGGGAACTTCCAGGTAGTGGTGTTCCCTTCTATCTGCTGCCCTTGTCCTTCTAGATGATAGTGGTCGTAGGTTTGGAAGGTGCTGTCGAAGGACCCTTGGTGAATTCCTGCAGTGCACCTTGTGGATGGTACACACTGCTGCTACTGTGCATCGGTGGTGGAGGGAGTGAATGTTTGTGGATGTGGTGCCAATCAAGTGGACTGCTTTGTCCTGGATAGTGTCATGCTTCCTGAGTATTTTGGGAGCTGCACTCATCCAGGCAAGCGGGGAGTATTCCATCACACTCCTGACTTGTGCCTTGTAGATCCTCTTTCAAGTTATCAACAGTCACAGATTGCAACTCTGTCGAGTACAATCACAGTTCTTGGTTTTCCGGGAGTGGGACATGAACCCACAACCCTCTGATTCAAAGGCGAGGATGCTATGAACTGAGCCACAGCTGACACCTCTGCCTTGTAGATGGTGGACAGGCTTTGGGGAGTCAGGAAGTGAGTTACTCATCGTCCGATTCCTAGCATCTGACCTGCTCTTGTAGCCACAGTTTTTATATGGCTAGTCCTGTTCAGTTTCTGGTAACCCCAGGACATTGATAGTGGGGAACTCAGGGATGGTAATGCCATTGAACATCAAGGGGGAATGGTTGGATTCTCTCTTGTTGGAGATGGTCATTGTCTGACACTTGTGTGGCGCGAATTTTACTTGCCACTTGTCAGCCCAAGCTTGGATATTGTCCAGGTCTTGCTGCATTTGGACATGGATTGCTTCAGTATCTGAGGAGTCACAAATGGTGCTGAACATTGTGCCCCACTTCTGACCTTATGATGGAAGGAAGGTCATTGATAAAGCAGCTGAAGATGGTTTGACCGAGGACATGACCCTTGGCCCAAGCTCATTCAAGCATCTGACACAAGCTAAGTGAGTGGATGTCCCTAAAGGAAGCAGTAAACTTCATTTGACAGTCAGTAAGGGCCTTTGAAGCCAATTTATATTCCAAGCTTAGTGTCGTCACAAAGTGGTTTTGGTTTGTGGAATGTGAAAGAATTCCAGGTTGCACAACATGGGCCATGTGTAATCAGTTACAGTATGCGCTACTGGATCCCAGGAATACTTTTTTTTAACCATTGAGCATTGCTTTTTGCTGATCCCTATTTAAATTAAACTACTGTACCAGAGATAGCTCAGCTGGTAACACTCTTGTTTCTGAGTCATAAAGTCATCGGTTCATTTCCCACTCCAGAGACAAAATCTATACTTCTTCCCCTTGCTCCAGAGGCCCCCACTCAGCTCATGTCAGAAGTTTGATTCATTTACACATATAGTGCACAGATATTTCCCTTCTGAGAATCAGCGAGACCAACAGGGCTTGAAATGTGATGACAGAAAGAGTAGGACTTCTCTTCTCTTCCGAGAATTGGCGAGACCAGTGGGGCATAAAGAGCGGCGAGAGAGAACAGGACTTCCCTTCCCATAATCGGTGAGACCACCAGGACTAGCTGCTGCCAATGCCTGTAAATAGGAGCAAGTCAGAACCCACGTTCGGTGAGAAAAATTGAGGTGTGATGTCATCTTGAAACAAGTAGTTGATTGGCTGATGAGTGTTTCCTATTTATCTTAACTAGGGAATTTCAATCAGGGTAAGTCGAACATATATTGAAACAATAAGAATGTAACACATGCAGGACTAGAGACATTAATTAACATATAATCACTAAAGTAATGCAGCTGCAGAATGTGGGAGCTCCTGAACACCAGTGTGATCCAGGGTAAACGTGTCTGCAGTAAGTGTCTGCAATTCAAGGAGCTTTGGCTCAAAGCCATTGAGCTGGCGGCCGAGCTGCAGACACTGCAGTGTGTTAGGAATGTAACTCCTCTTTAAAGAAAGTAGGGAGACAGAAAGCAGGAAATTGCAGGCCAGTTAGCTTAACATCTGTTATAAGGAAAATGCTGGAATCTATCATTAAGGTGCTTATAGAAAGGCATTTGGAAAATCACAATGCAATCAGGCGGTGTCAACATGGTTTTATGAAAGGGAAATCGTGTTTGACTAATTTGTTAGAGTTCTTTGAGGAAAGAACAAGCAAGGTGGATAAAGGGGAACATGTGATGTGGTTTATTTGGATTTCTGAAAGGCATTTGACGAGGTGCCACATCAAAGGTAACTGCACAAAATGCTCACCATTTGAGGGTAACATTAAATGGATGGAAGATTGGTTAGCTAACAGGAAATGGAGAGTAGACATAAATTTTTGGCTCGACAAGCTATAACAAGTGGGGGGTCTCAACCATTTCCAATCTATATCAATTACTTTGTTGAAGGGACCAAATGTATGATTACTAAATTTGCTGATGACACAAAGATAGCTGGGAAAGTAAGTTGTGAAGAGGGGATAAGGAGTTTGCAAAGCGATGTAGTTAGGTTAAGTGAGTGGGCAAAAATTTGGCAGATGGACTATAATGTAGGAAAATGTAAACTTGTCCACTTTGGCAGGAAGAATAGAAAAGCAGCGTTTTATTTAAATGGAGAGAGACTGCAGAACTCTGTGGTACAGAGGGATCTGGGTGTCCTGGTACATGAAGCAGGAAAATTTAGGTACAGCAAGTGATTAAGAAGGCAACTGAAATGTTTTTTGCAAGGGGAATGGAATATAAAAATACGGAATGAAAACAAAAATGCTGGAAAAACTCAGCAGGTCTGACAGTACCTGTGGAGAGAGAGAGACAGAGATAACGTTTCGAGACTGTATGACTCGTCTTACACAAAACTGTACACAGTTTTAGTCTCCTTATTTAAGAAAGGACATAATTGCATTAGAAGCCATTCAGAGAAGGTTTATTAGACTTTTTCTTGGGATTGGGGGGTGGGTGGTGTTAAATTACGACAAAAGGCTGGACAAGTTGGGCCTGTATCTATTGGAGTTAAGAAGAATGAGAGGTGATCTTATTGAAATATATAGGATCCTGAGGAGTCTTGACAGGGTGGATGATGAAATGATGAAAACATGTTTCCCCTTGTGGGAGAGACTAGAACTAGGGGACACAGTTTAAAGATAGAGGATGTCCCATTTAAGATAGAGGTGAGGGGAAATTTTTACTCTTAGAGGGTCGTTCGTCTATGGAAGCCTCTTTCCCAGAGAGTGGTGTAGGCAGTGTCATTGATTATTTTTAAGACAGAGGTAGATAGGTTCTTGACTAACAAGGCAGTCAAAGGTTATTGGGGATAGGCAGGAAAGTGGAATTGAGGCCACAATCAGATCAGCCATAATCTTATTGAATGACGGAGCAGGCTCAAGTGGTCGAATGGCCTACTCCTGCTCTTAATTTGTATGCTTGTATGTACTAAACTATTTTGCATCAATTCTGCAGCTGCAATGTGAATGCAGCATCAGCAGCCTGCAGCAGACAAAGGCTGCAGTAGAATCAGGAAGTTTAGTTTCAAAGGAGGTAGCCTGGTAATTTTGAGGAATATAAACCAGGCAGCAAAACCCTGTGTGCATTTACGTGGAGGGGTAAGTATTTGTTCCCCAAAACTACTCACCTCAACATCCAGAGCGGACTACCTAGCCCTCCCTTTAACGGAACTGTACAGTGCAGTACTGAGGTATTGCTGCTCTGTCAGAGGTACTGTCTTTGGTTAAACCGAGGCCTAATCTTCTGATGAAGAGTCATATGGACCCAAAATGTCAACTGTGTTCCTCTCCACAGATGCTGTCAGACCTGCTGAGTTTTTCCAGCTATTTTTGTTTTTGTTTCTAATCTTCCCTTTCAGGTTGATCTTAAGAATCCACAGCATTATTTGTAGAAGAGCCAGAGTTTTGGTTAACAGATTATCTGGCTGTTTATTTCCTTGTTGTTTGTGTGACATAAGTTATGGTGCAGATCTATACTGAGTCTTGATTCAACTTACCATGCAGCAACTTTTGTTGCTACAGTTCCTATGTTACAGTTTAAAAATACTTAATTGTCTCAAAATCACTTTGAGATATCCTGAGATTGTGAAAGGCACCACGCCAATAATAATACTTGCTTTGAATCAAGAGTCAACATAGATCTGTACCATAACTTATGTGATTGCAACTCCCATTGCAACTAACTACAGGAGGTATGAAATCTGACAACACACACCGAGATCACAATAGAAGATGTAGGTGTAGCCGTAAATGTTTCCCTGCAGGACCTCGGCCAAAGATGGCCCCCAAAGATGAGTTTCAGAATGGAGGGATTGTCGCCAGAGAAGGCTGACACCCTACCTGGTAGAAGAGAAGATATCATGCATTTGCATAGTGAGATTACAATATCAAACAACCCTGGTATTTTACTTTGAATAATGACAGAATGATACTTATACATGTTGAGGCTGGAGAAAAACCCTGCAGCTACAGGTACAACTACACTTACCATTGTTGAAGTGGACTAAGTAACAGTGATTTCTGCTTACATATTACCATTTTCTTGGCCAGCTGATCATCTCCAGCCAGAAAATCCATGCTTTGCAGCCACAAACTCCAACAATGACTAAGTCACAAATGGATGGCATTGACTTTGGTCTGGAATCCGAGGAGAAATGTACCTTCCAATGCGCACAATGGAACAAGAATACAAAGTGCTGGCAACTTGGGAAGGGAGGTAATGGTAACCATTTGAAGATTGCAGCATAGACCAATACAGGTGACAAAAGAGGCTGCAGTCTGAGCGAGAAAAAGGACACACCTGCTGCGATTCAACTTAACAAGACTGACTGGGGAAAGCTTTACCTCTGAATTGGATACATCTATCTGTAATATTGCTCTGACACCTGAGTCCAGTGAAGGAATGTCTCCCTGGTGTGGAGCACTGTATCTCCAAAGGATGTTGGAAACTATGTACCCAGACTTTTAGAACAAATGCACCAACTATATGAGAACTGTTTGATTTGGATTGCTTTGGTGAAGAAACTATTTGGTCTGGGGAAACCACTCGCTTATAAGAAATTGGTCAGGAGTAGTATGAATGATGGAGAGAGTTAATTGAAACAACATGGAGATGATGCAGATACCCAGGGTACTTGCAGATAGCCAAGATATTCAAACCACAAAAGGAGCATTGCTGCCCAATCACCTTATTCTGCTCAACTTGCCAGAAACATGAATGGATGATAATGGGTAGAGGAAGGGCAGCTAACTGATGACGAAGTTGTTTATTTCCCAGGACATGTGAACAAGTTACAAAAGTAACTGAACATCAATGATGGTTTTGAAAACTGCAGAATGTTGGTGACATGCCAAGGTATTGTGATGTTTGTGAAATAGCAATATGGTCCAGATCATCTGGTTCAGAATTGGTGTTTGTTTATTGAGATGGATGACCAGAAAGGTCTGTGGCATATTCAGTGGATAGATTGCTCCAAGGCTTAGTGCATGCCCCTGTTGTTCATTTCTAGACAAATGTCCAAACAGAATTCCCCAAACTGCAAAGATTTACAGAGGTGTGCTCTGAATAAGGTATGAGTACATTCAGCACGTCCTAATGGACTGATTGAGTGTATTTGGAGAATATTGCTGTGCATGGTGCCTGAATGCTACCCCTGCCAAGATGGATATGTTGCTTTCCATGTTAAATACTGTCAGGCCAAGCAAAAACACTGGGTAATATGTGATGGTACAATCCTCAAGCTCTCTGAGTATCTGATGTACCTTGGAGCCATATAGATTTATTGATGACATTCATAGAGCACTTTAGGATGCTGAGAAAGAAAGTGATTTTCAGGATTTATGCACTCCATAACTATCTAACACTAAATAGAAATTGACCCTAAAACTCTTTGACCAACCAGCTGTGCCCAACTTTACTGAATTGTTGGGCACTGTGTCCCGGTATGCTTGTACTCGAGCTGGGCACACAACATTGATACAGAACAATTCAATCAATCCTTATCATGGGATCCTTACTTTCATACTGCCATTATACTGCCTGGGAGGGATTCTCCCACCATCAGTGAGGGGGAAACCTTTAGTAGAAGTGATAGACTAAAACAAGTGCTTGAACCTAGACACCTACTTCATGCATCCACTGTCCACATTTAAGAAATCCAGAAAGAGCTTTTCCATGAAAAATTCCTTAGCCTAAAATATCACCGTGGAAGGCTATGGAGCAATAAAACGGAAATGCTGGTAATCTTGGAATACTTAGTTCCTTCAGAATAACTCCCTGCAAACACTGATCTCAAAAAAGAACACTGGTGTAGTCTCAATCGAGTGAGAAACTGGGATAGCAAAAATTGCTGACAGTATGACCTAGTAGAAGTTGAAAAATGACCCTAGACGTGAATGTGAAGAGCTGAGGCAAATACTTTAATGTAATGACCCCGGTCAACATCTTATACTGCTGGGGAACGATTTGAGATAAATGACCACACCAAATCCTGATTGCAGTTTTGGAACGACCAACTATAAATGAAGTAATATGAAATATGATGCACATTCAACCAATTTATCTGTGGTGGGAGCCAAGTTAGAAATGGAAACTTTGAAAGAAGTGAAGATCTGCATCCATCAATTGTCTTCATTGCCCAAATAAGAGCAGAAGAAATAGGAGTAGGGGTAGACCATCTAGCCCTTTGAGCCTGCTCCACCATTCAGTATGATCATTGCTGACTGCCTGTCCAGATATGCATAAATCTCAAATATTGAGTGTGAGATTTGAGGCCACTGAACTGCCTGCACCATAGCATCTTATAGAAATTCAGCAAGGTGTAATGCTACACCTAACTCTCAAAAATCAAGCTTTAAACTCATCAAGTTTTAAAATTCAATCAGTTCCAATGATAAGAAAACATTAATGTTGACAGGATTTCTGTCACATTGTTGAAACAATTAATTAGGGTGACAGCTCCCTTAAGTTGGCAAATCTTTTGTGAAACTTGCCAATTTCTGACTGCACGTCGTTCGTGGATATCTCTTGCACATCTTATATTTGACAGATTCATGATTTCTTTGAAAATGTGAAAACACAAGTTTTTTTTCAACTTGTTTGTTTTTCAATGTCAACTTGGCTTCAAAAACTACAAAACAGTGAAACAGATGAGGTGCAATCTTATCTTTTCTGCTTTTGATGCTATTGTCTCCAGCAAAACCTTTTTCTCTCTTCCATCTTTGCTCCTTAAAGTTCAATGCGTACTAGAATTGGTTGAGCATAAATGGTGTTGAACTGGCAGGACCACATCAATTGCTACTGGGTCTCTTGCTCTGCCAAAACAGTCCATTATTCCAAATTATTCTGGAGAGCAAAGATGGCCCCTGGTTTCTTTTCTTCCTCATCACGTCTCCTTAAACTCCTCTTCCCTGGCCTCTTCACCCTCACTTACAATGACAAATGCAAGGAGCTCATGCACTCCTTTTGTCCCTAAGGTTGAGGCTATCTATTCAGCTGACTCTGTGATGGTAACTTTCACAGATTCCTTCACATCTGGGAACTTTAGTTTGGAACCTGATATATTCAGTCATAATTTTGGCTAAGGCCTGTTAGCTGATAGTATTTATTTATGAACAGGTTAACTATTTTATCTCAAAACATTTGAATACCAGGTTAGATTCATTTGATTGGTAAGGAAAACGTTTATCTGAAATCCACTGACATGTCTAGAAATCTCTGTGATATGATTGGTGCAGTATAAGCCACATACATCGGCAGAACACGGGTTGGGTTTCTGGTTCTTGGGCTGTGTTCTGTTTGATTGTTTCCGTTTGGGGTCCTACCATGTCCTATAGGCTCAGGAGGGGAAAGAAATCAGATTGATTTTTGAACCATAGTTGCCCAAGATGTAGTGAATGTGCATGTGTGGCTATCAGATTACAATAGAATTGGGCTTGACTGGGCCGCATTCCACGTTTGATTGACTTACTGATATTTATTGCTTTGGCTACTTGGGCGAGATGCCCGTAGGGTTGCCAGTGTTCACAGAACTACCATGAGTCAACAGTTTTAAGAATAAAAGAACGTAAGAAATAGGAGCAGGAGTAGACCTTTGAGCCTGCTCTGCCATTCAATACAATCATGGCTGATCTACCTCCGCCATTCAGTACAATCATGGCTGATCTACCTCAGCCTTAAACATACTTGGCGATGGAGCATCCAAAGCCCTCTGGAGCAGACAATCTCAAAGAGTCACAATACTCTGAATGAAGAAATTTCTCCTCATTTCAGTCCAAAATGATTGAGCCCGTATCCTGAGACTGTGCCCCAGTTTCTAGATCTCTCTAGAAGAAGGGACAGAATTGGTGGTAGGGACAGTGTAGGCAAGGAATTTTTTATAGATTAATCAGTCGGAACCTGTCTGAAGAAGGGAAGCCTTTAAGTATGGAAGAGCTTAAAACCAAGGCCAGTAAACTTCCTTCATAAATCAATGATGCGAGTAAAAAAACAAAAAAAAATGAACAAAAGAAGAAGCAAAGAGGAAATGTTAGTTTTTGTTCATAATATAATGCAGCAAAGCCACAGCATTGTGGTGTTTCAACCATAGATTCACCACAAATTTCTCAGCGTTGTTATTTGAATTTAATAAGTACCCACACATGTTATTTACTGTTGAGTGAAATTCAAATTACACCTGGACGACATATTCAGATTAAAGGTAAGCCACTGTATGATTCTAATTATGACTATCAATAACCAACAGTTACCTTCGCTTGCAAAGACTTATCAGTGGATTATATGACAACACGGGCATAAAATTAATATACTCATCAAGTCATTGAGCATTCTGTGCTATTTTCAGTTGAAACTCTCAGCAGGTCCCAACACCTACTGGCAAGCTGTTTGGTGCAAATGTAAAATGCAATGACACACAAATTTAAATAGCTATGACTATCTAATCAAGCAGAAAATTAATTTTGCTTGGCTGAGGGGTTAGATATTAACCTGAGATGCACTAACCATAATCAGAGTTTGATCCTTCGTCCAGTAACCCTGCACTCACTTGTATGGTTCTCATTCAAAAGCCAGCATGGACAGCCATTTGAATCTCCTGGTGGTAGATATACCTATCTGCTTCACAGAGAGTGAAGTCTAGAAGATGTTTCTTGTAGATTTTAATCCATGGGTTTACCATTTGTATATTTCACGGCTGGAAAGTATTTCAGTAATTTCAAATGTACTATTGCAGTAACCAAGAAAACTACAATGAATAGAGGAACATTAGTTAAGAATTGGCTGGCAAGATAATGGTGAGTTTAATGGAGCTTGCCGTTGGTGTGTAAATTGTCCAACGATTTGTGGCAAGGAAAAAATTCCCCATGTATTATGAATCAGTGCAAACTGCTGGATGATTTACACTGTTTCATCATTAGCCTTGCAAAAATGGCAACTTTCCAGTGAGTTACATGAAATTGCTGCATTTTCACATTAATCTCAAATGATACTTATCATAGAAAATTGGGACTGGTAATTAACAGCATAGGGGCCTTTTTAATTGGAATTATCTTCTTATAATGGCTATCAACATCTTCAGTCCAGAAAGGGAACCATTTAAATGGAGGCATGAATACATGTAGTAAATTGTCATTAGAGATTTACAAAATTAAAAACTTTAATATCGGTTTCTGAATTTTCATTGTCACATTTTTCTTTCTCTTTTAATCCTATATTTCTATCCCTTTATTTTCCTTTGTGTACCTGTTCTGGCTCAAATTCACACTATTTACTTCTCTGACATTCACGGATATTCCTCTGTTTCTTTTTCAATCTTTAAATCTCACTGGTTAAGGAGATAGACTCGTGGTCCCAACATTCACAAGGTTCCAGGTTCCCCATTTCCTTACTGCACTATTATCAGTTTGCACTTCCAGTTACTTACAGAGTGTAAGGGAATCTATATTTTTGGATTTTTGTCTGTATTTTTTGTAAGTTAGCCCCTGTGGGGAGTGACCTTTGACTGGAGATTGTAATATTTGAGATACATAATAGATAAATCAGTTGCTACTTAAGGGCAGGGCAGAACCCTGTTGGAAGATATTAACAGGTCACAAGGATCAGTTCAAGGGGCAGAGGGAACAACAACCTGTGGTGAGCAGGGGTTACTCAGGTGAGTCCAGAGCTGGAGGAGGCAGCAAAATGTTGCTAGCTTCGTACTGCTGGGGTGATTTGGGCTAAGAGAAGCCTGAGGCAGTTATCAGCCCAGTGAAGCTGAAGTGAACAGCAGCTGTTGGCTCTGTGAAGCTGTGAGTTGGGGCAAAAGAAAGCCCACGACAGGGAGAGTTCTGTTCAGAGTAGCTAGAGAGCTGGAATTGTGTCAGTAACTAGATGCTGGGGTGCAGCCTTATGAATCCAGTGGAACGTTGTCTCGGGAAAACAGATTGAGCAACTGGGAGATGAACAGTCATTGGGGCAGTCTGAGTTGGAGGAAACGTGGACTAGCTGATCTAATGCCAATTGAGGACAAACTCTTAGAATTCGTAATTCAAGATAAAATTGGTGAGCATTTAGAAATCATAGGTTAATCAAGGATAACCAGCACAGATTTATTAAATGTGGCATGTTTGACAAATTTATTTGGGATGCAAATTATAGGGATTTTTTCAAAAGGTGTTTGATAAGGTGTCTGATAAGGTGTCTGAAGAAGCTTGTTTGAAAAATTCTGCTCAGTGGTATTGGGGCATGTAGCATTTGGAAAAAGGGTTGATTCAATAAGGAACAAAGAATTGGGTAAACTAGTGTAGCTTGGATTGGTGAAGGATTTGAAGTATTGTAGCAAGGAGTCTACTGGGTCACTTCTGTTATCGGTACATAATATATTTTCATATGGAGGATTTGGATTTGCTGATGCATAAATGGGTGATTAGGCTGACAGCTTGAAGGGCTGTAAAGATTTCAGGAAGATGTAGATAGAAATCTTTGAAGGTGGCAGGACAAGTTGATAAGACATTTTAAAAATAACATGGGGTCCTTGGCTCTATAAATAGAGGCCTAGAGTACAAAAACAAGGAAGTTATGATAAACATTTATAAATCATTGATTAGGCCCCAGCTGGAGCATTGTGTCCAATTCTGAGCGCTATACTTTAGGAAGGATGTCATAGCCTTAGAGAGGATGCAGAGGAAATTTATGAGAATGGTACCAGGGATGAGGGACCTTGGTTATGTAGACAGACTAGTTGCAGTTATTCTCCTTGGAGCTGAGAAGATTAAATGGGAAATTTAATACCAGTGTTCAAAATGATGAGGGATTTTGATAAGAGCAGACAGAACAAATAGAGAAACTGTTTCCAGTGATAGGATGGTCAGTGATCAGAGAACACAGATTTAAGATAATTGTCAAAAAAAAAATGTGGGGGAGATGAGAAATTCCTTTACACAGTGAGTTGTTATAATCTGTAATGCACTGCTTGAAAATACATGTAAAATATGATTTATTTCACTGACAATATTACAAGTCCCACTCTCTTTAGCGCAAGGATGTTAATCTGATAATTAGTAGGTTTCTTGCAATGTGTACACTACCATAGAAACAGGAAACTGATAACACCAGTGACAGGTACAAAACCCTCACCTGCTGTTTTGGCTGTTGGTAATAAAATGTACAGGTCTCTTTCAAGGAATCGGCAGAGACACGATGGGCTGAATGACCTGCTTCTGTGCTTTTTGATTCTGTGATAGCAGCGGACCGACAGGTGGGAGAAGCAATTTAATGTAATTGTGCGGTGATATATTTTAGAAGAAAAAGAAATCAGGGAATGGGATAAGAAAAATGATACTGAAGGTCATTTTGGGGATTCCAATACATAATACTTTTAAAGTACAGGCAGATAAAACTATTTTACAAATAGCGGCATTGAACACAAAAGTAATGATGCATTTACAAAAACCTGTTAGGCCACATTTAAAACAACAACTTGGATTTATTTGGCACTGTTAATGTAGCAAAACCTCCCCAAGGTGTTAGCAATCAAAATATTACACTAAACCACAGGAGATATCAAGGCAGGCAACCAAAAGCTTGGTCAATGAGCTGGGCTTTTAGGAACATCTCAAAAGGCGAGACAAAGGTAGAGAGGCAGAGGGTTTCAGGGAATTCCAAAGCTTTGGACCATGGCAACTGAAAGAATGGCCATCAATGGTGGAGCAATTAAAATTGAGATTGTACAAGATGCCAGAATTGGAGGGGCATAAAGACCTCGAGGGTGTGTAGGGTTGGAGCGAGGCCATGAAGGGATATGAAAACAAGGATGAGAATTGTAAAATTGAGGCATTGCTAGACTGGGAGCCAGTGTAAGTCATTGAGCACAGAGGCTATGGATGAATGGGAGTTTGAGTGAGTCAAGACATGAGAAGCTGTCAAGGAGAGCATTAGAGTAGTAACAAAGGCAAGGAAGAGGGTTTCAACAACAGATGAGTTGAGGCAGGGTCAGAATCAGAGGAGGTTATGGAGGTGGAATTTTTGACGATGGTGCGGATATGTAGCTGGAAGACCATTAGTCAAATTATTATACTATGTGCAGTTTTGAGTGCTCTGTGCATGAGTGATGTTAGGATGGGAAAACAGTGAAGGGGAGAGACAAGGCATACTAGTTCCACTGTGACAGAGAAGGCAGAGATGAAAGTTGATAAGAGGATTGTGAATAGTTTTGGTAGAGTGATATAGAAAGACTTTTCATTTATGTTTATGCTGATTACACCAAGGAGAGAGATTAGGAGACATTTCTCTAAATATATGGTTGTGAGAGCATTGGATACTTTGAATGCCACAGGAAATTACTGAGGTAGAGGCCACAAATTATTGCTTCAAAGTTTTATCCAATTTTCCCTGAAAAGAAGCAGAAAAAAATACAAGACAATGGGTGCAAGAGGGGCAGCAGGATTAGTGTGGCTCACTCTAGTAAAAAATACAGTCAGAGACACAACAGACTTCGATGCTGTAAACTTCTGTGGTAATCTTAATATGAGAACAGGGAGGGGAAATAGCCAATGACATCACTGAGACATACAAGATTCTGAAGGGTTTTGAGATGGTAGACACAGACATTGTGTCCCCTGGCTGGGGAATCAAGAACACAGGGCACAGTCTCAGGATAAGGATTTAGTTATCTAGGACTGAGATGAGAAGAAATTTCTTCTCACAATGTGTTGTGAATCTTTGAAATTCTAGTGGGTTGTAGATGGTGCATCACTGAAGGCTGAGTTAGCCAGATTTTGATATTTCAGGTAATCAAGGGATATGGGGAGCAGGTGAGAGAGTGGAGTTAAAGCAGAAGATCGGCCATGAATCATATTAAATGGTAGAGTAGGCTTAAAGGGCTGTATGGTCTACTGCTGTTCCTGTTTCTTATGTTCTTCAAAACCCATTTCTTTTACCAATCTTTTGGTCACCTGTCCTAATATCTCCTTCTGTGGCTCAGTGCCACATTTTGTTGAATAATCTCCCTGGGAGTATCTTGGGAAGTTTTACTATTTTGACGGGACTGTATCAATGCAAGTTGTTGTTGACAACATATGTACCTTTTTCATTCTTAGACTGCCATTCTGCTTTGTGCTTATTTCCTCCAATTATAAATTTCACAGCTTTACACTCTGCACTCTTGTAACTGGTTACTCCCATAAATGGGCTTTGTGTCCCCAATGATTAGGGCGCACCTTTATTGCCTGTAATCTAGTGAAGTGACAACATGATCTAGTGTTCATAACATTGAATGCTCGTTGATCTTAAGTGCCATCACATTGCTGAGGTATATTTTCTGTAAGAAGGCAGGTAGCACCTCCCATGGTATAGCGCTCTCTCAGTAATGCATTGAGGTGTCAACCTAGAATGTGTGCTCAAGTCATTGGAGTGGAGATTGCATTACAACATTATGGATGGTATTTCATTGAGGCAACACAGATCTCACTGCTGGCTGGAGAGCTGGTGAGAATCCCGCTTTCCCTCTTTTCAGGAAGGCCTGCTGCATTAAACAGGGATGGCGAAAGTCCCACCTGCCGGCCAGAGGCCAGCAGCTCTTTATTGCTCGACAGTGACACCAGGAATGCAGCTGCTGGCACTACATCCACCCAAGGCCCAGGATCACCAAGGCCAGAATTTTCATGTTGGCGTGTGGGGGCGGGCCTGGCACGCCGACACGTAAAATGATACGCGGTGACGTCAGGCGTGCGCCCCGACGTCACCACACGTCATTCAGATCTTTTGTTTGACGGATGCGCACTGGAGGTGGCTGCGCACCAGCCGAACTGTCAAACGCCTGTTAAGGCCCTTAAGAAACCAATTAAACTAATTATCAACGCTGCCCGTCCAACCTTAAGGTTGGTGGCAGGCGAAAAGCCCAAGCAGCCTTCGTGTTTTTCAGGAAACCTCATCCACGGGCGGGATGAGGTTTCCTGAAGGTTTTATTAAATAAATAAATATTTCTTTCACAATTCATAAACATGTCCCAGCTTATGAGGGGATAAATAATTTTTATCTTTCTTTCTTTGAAATCTTCAATATGAACTTTGTCTCCCTGAGGCAGCTCTGTGCCTCGGAGATTTCCACGAGATTTCACATGCGTGAAAGAGTGCAGGCCCCGACTCTCCCTCCTCCCCCCCTCCGCCCACACAGGGAGCGCTGAGCGCTAACGGCCATGCGTCACGCTGGGTGGGCCTTAATTGGCCCGCCCACGTAAAATGGCAGTGTGCAGCCGATCGCGGGCGGTGATCAGCTCTGCGTCTTCCTGCGCCTGCTCCTGACTGGCCCGCCCAACAGGCAGAAAATTCTGCTCCAAGGGACCCAGGCCACAGGTAAGTGATGGCAGTTGGGGGTTGTGGGGTGGGGGTCGTGGGGGGTGGGGGGTCGGCAGTGAGGTGGTTCTCACTGGGCCTCCACATCCTGATGTCAGATCCCTGAATCAGGCACTCAGCCTGTCAACAAGGGTCTCCCTCCCAGGTGGCCACGAGCAAACACACCAGGGTTTGTTTTTTTGGGCTTACCGCATGGTGAGCCTCCTGCCTGCCGCTGGGTGAATACCAGCAGAGGCAGATGAGGCCCTTAAATGGGCATTAATTTCCCATTTAAGGACCTCAATTGGTGTCAGGGAGGGAAGGGCGTCTACAGGCCTTTAAGCCACAGACTTAATTGAGGCAGGTGGCAGGAAGGTGGCGGGGTCCGCACCTGCTACTCACCATCTGATTAAATGCTTCCCCCCACCCCCCCCACCCCCACCAGACTCACCATGGAGGAGGGCATTAAATTTCACCCTTTGACTGAGAGATGAAGTGCTATTGCTGACGCCTCTGAAGGGAGATGCTGCACAATGGGTAGTTGAGAAAGAAGCTGGATATTGAGGCTCTGAGTGGGTGGGGTGCTTTATTTTACTATAAAAAAACATCCAGGTGCCCAGTGTGCATTTTATCACTCACTAATTATCTAAATAGATATTTATTTAAAGTGTTGCATTTCAAAAAGTATTGAGGGGGAAAAAGAAGCGAGAATAACTACATGGTTCATAACTCAGAATGTCAGTGTGCTCTAATTAACATCGATTGACAGATCATTTCAGTATGAGCCTCCTATGAGAAAGGAGTGTGCGCAACATCAACCTATTTCCTCATGAATATGTTGGAATGATACTCTTCCAATATTAGCAATAGTACATTTTTTTTAGTAATACTGGGTCCACTTGGTCTGAAATATGGAAACATTTCACATGTGTAAAGTTTACTGAGCAAGCAATAATTTAAGCTGTGATTGAACCTAGGCTGTAACTACTGTGTTTACCCTGTTGCATTAATGGGAATAGTACTGTACCATGGCAGCATATTAAACATTGTGCAGTACCTGGTACAACATTTCTTACAAAGCAACATATGATCCTAATTAACAAGGACAAGCCAGAGGAGATTCACTTTAAAAAAAACATATTAAACAGAGGTTGACTACACAAAATAAAATCCTTGTGTTGTGAGAGCAACAGTTGCCCCTAAGTAAATTGCAAGGCAAAATTGCAAATCAAGGATTCAATTTATATCCTAAATTTGGATAATGAACTTCATAATTCGTTACATTTATTTTAAAAGGAAGAACTTCACATTTTATAGTATCTTTCATGACCACAAGATATTCTAAAGAGCTTTACAGCCAATGAAGTATTTTTGAAGAGTAGCCACTGTTGTAAGAGCTGCAGTGGTTGATTTGTGCACAGCAAGGTCCAAAAATGCTGTTTTAGTGACGTTTGTGTATGAATAAAAAAAATCATAATTATTCTCCCTCTGAGTTTCCTCACTCATGTTATTTAAAAAGAGCCAATAAAAAATTTCTGTTTTGACTCATCGACTCTCATCAACTAAATCTCATTTCTCAGTGCTGCCAGATGCTGGCTTCACCAGATGATAGTTGATAAATCAGCACCTGTGACACTGGCATCTGTAGTGGACTGAACACTCCTTTACTTAAAAGACATTTGAATCATGGTTGAGCCAACTCCAGGGTATATCAATCATTATGTAAATGTATCTCCATTTGTGTAATATATGTTAGCATTCCGCCACCACCCCCTTCCTTCCCTCTGACCGCTGAAGCTGCTCAACGTGATCTCCTCTTTCCATGGCAACATGATGGGTGAGGTCAGCTATGAAGGGGCAACATTGGAACCCTTTGAGATCCATGGTGCAGCCAAACAGGGTTGTGTTATGACACTGACACTCTTTGGGGTTCCTTGTTGTTGAAGGAGGGGCCTGCTGTGAAGCAACACTCTCTGGTGTATTCTTCACTTTGCTGGTGTCGTCAGGTCTTTGCCTTCAGATCATCTACAGAGGGGATCTACTAACATGCCAGGACTGATGGAAAGCTGTTCAACCTTGTCTGCCTGAAGTTCAAGGCAAAAGTGCTCCAAGTTCTCATCAGATAGTTGCTCTTTGCTGATGATGCTGCACTAACAGCCCATACCAAGGAACAGCTTCAGTAGCAAATGGGATAGACTCTCTCATGCCTGTAAAGGGTTTGGTTTGACCTCCTGCAGCAGGAAGATAAATGTCATGGCCCAGGATGTTGCCATACCACCATCCATTGACAATGTGACGCTGGAGATTGTTGATAGCTTCACATATCTAGGCTCTGCAATCACCAGCAATCTGTCACTTGATGCTGAAATCAACACATGCATTGCAAAAGCTGCAGCTGTTACATCCAAACTGATTTTAGAGTGTGGAACAACAGCAACCTGACCTGAGAATACCAAACTGTGAATCTACCAAGCCTGTGCCCTCAGTGCACCCCTGCTACACTGGTGAGACCTGGACAACATATGCTAGGCGGGAGAAAAGGCTGAACAGTTTCCATTTTTGCTGTCTCGGATGTATCCTTGGCATCTTTTGGCAGTACAAGGTCATCAACTCAGAGGTCCTGAGTGTGCTAATTCCATCATGATGTACTCATAACTAAACCAATGAGTCTGCACTAGCTCAGCCACGTTCATTCGATGGAAGATATCAAAGTTAGGGATGTTTTGCCACAGTTATATGGGCATTAGTGATACCACCCCTAGAGTACTGTGTACAGTTTTAGTGTCCTTATTTAAGAAGGGACATAATTGCATTAGAAGCACTTCAGAGAAGGTTCACTCGACTGATTACTGGGATGGGAGGGTTATCTTATGAGGAAAGAGTTGAAAGGTGGAGACTGTATCCACTGGAGTTTAGAATAATGAGAGGCGATCTTTTGAAACATACAGGAGGGGACTTGACAGGATGGTTGCTAAGAGGCTGTTACCCCTTGTGGGAGAGACTAGAACTCAGTTTAAAAACAAAGGGTCGCCCATTTGAGAAGGAGATGAAGAGATTTTTTTTCTGAGGATCATGAGTCTGTTGAACACACTTCCGCTGATAGCAGTAAAGGCAGGGTCACTAAATATTTTCAAAGCAGAGGTAAATATATTCTTGACTACCAAGGGAGTCAAAGAATATTGGGAGTAGGCACAAAAGTGGCATTGAGGCGATAATAAGATCAGCCATGATTTTATTGAATGGTGGAGCAGGCTCAAGGAGCCAAATGGCCACTCCTGCTCCTAATTTATATGTTTGTATGTTCGTATTTGAATAATTTAAACATATATCAGTGCCCCTTCCCAGACAGCTAAAGATGGTGTTTCAAGTTCTTCGTGTCCGTAGAACAAGCTCAGTTACACCTACTGTAATCGAAGCGCTATTTAATGGTTCATTAGGGAATACGGTCAATACCCTGTATTTGGTCTGTGCAGAGGATCAGATCAGCACAGATGACCTAATGCTGGGAAGGAATTTTAAGCTGAATTAATGTAGGACACTGTTCATGTGTGGGTGACTAAGCTTTTATGATTTTCTCTAGGGATGACCAAATCATCACGCTGTGTGTTGTTCCGCAGTGACATTTCTCATATCAGCTGTTCCCATGGTAACTCCCAGGAATATCTGGCCTTATTTTTTTCCCCCAGAAGAGATTGCAGATTTACCATTCTAATTGAATTTGCTGTCCTGAAAATTATCCTTCCTTAAAGAACAGATCCAAATATAGCAATACTCTGTAAACTCCAAGTTATTTAGCGGGGAGGAGGGAAAGAAAGATTTTAAGCATTAGAAAGAAAACTAACATCGCAGAACTATGTGGACTTGTTTTCTGCATCCTGGGTTCAACTGGTATATTTTTAACAATATCACAAAGTATAACGTGGAAGGCTATTTGGAAGTTCAACCACAAATAAAACCCTACAGCTACCCCCTGCATTGCAACATTTGATTATTTCTTGAATTATTTGTTTAAATATCATTTATGTGTCAATCATATACTGATGTCAACCCTAAAACCTTTTGGTTTATTCATTTTGAAGTCATTTTCCTTTCCAACTTACATACTGTGCCAAAGCATTTCAAAGACCATGAATTAGTTTGGAAATGCAGTCATGGTTGTTTTTTAGCTAAGCACAGCAACCCCTTAGCTTGTTTGTGGATCATGGTTGCTTAACTGCACTAGAGAAGTTTTTGTCTTTATGGGGTAATATACTGGTTTTGAAATGTACCAAATCTTTGAATACTTCCCACAGTTAGTTCCGAGGTTGACCGATCAACAGCTCAGCCCAGTTTACTCTGGTCAATTTATTTCTCATAGCTTTGAAGTTTGCCTTACTTAAATCGAAAACTTTGGTTTGGAAGCCTTGTTCCTTTCTCTCAAACCTAATATCAAATTCAATCTCTTTTTTTATACTTTCATGGGATGTAGGCATCGCTGGCAAAACCCATTCCTAATTGTTCTTGAGAAGGTGATGATGAGACACTTTCTTGAACCACTGCAATTCATGCGGTGTAAGTTCCACGCTGCCCTTGTCCTTGGTGGTGGTAGAGGCTACGTGTTTGGAAAGTGCTGGTCATAGGTCACTCATTATTAGTTTAATGACTTTCCTGCAATCCTAATTATCCTTTCTGTTAGGTCTATTCATGTAGCACCTATATTGCCCATATTTCCTTCCTATGTGCAACACTTTTCACTTGTCTTTATTGAATTTCAAATGTAATTGTTCTGCTGACTTGTATATTTTTGGCCAGTTCTAAGCCAAGCTGAATATTTACTTCAGGACAGTTTTTGCACCAAGAATCATAATCTAATGTGGATCCCTGTGACACAGCTCCATAAAATGTGGAATTTCTTCTGAATCCCATTTTTAAATTGCATCTCCAAATCCTTGTCGCTTTTTTTCAGGAATTAGCCATTCGAAAGCACCATCTAATATAAATATTTCATCTTTTTTGGTGTAACTCTGCATCCTAAACAAAATTTCCATCTGATTAGATCACCTTGTGTGCAAACTAACCTACTTATGGATATCCAGCTTTTGCCTTCTCGTATTCTTCAAACCCAATTTCAAACTGAGTTTCCTTTTCAAAACGACTGTTTATAGTTGGATTTTGAAAGCTTCCAAAGTAAACTCCCCTATTTGGTTTGATGAATCACGTGACCTAATGAACGAGAAACATCAGAAGTTCCAAACAATGACTTCTTGGTAAAATCAGGCAGCAGAAAAATAATTGTTCAAAGCACTTTTTTGCTTTGTTTCTGCAGGGCAGTTAGTAAATAAATATCAGCCTCATCATACTTCTGGTGACAAGTTTGATGCTCCAAAGTTAATACTGAAAGCAAATGTTTCTAAAGACATTGACTTTCCAAGTTTCTTGTGAGGCTGTTCAGGTGAGGCTTGGATCAATCTTGTGTTCTATCTCTGTAAGATCATTTGTTTCCATCCATGCCACATTTATCTGCTGCTTTAACCCTCATCCATGCCTTTATTAGCTCTAGACTCAACTGTTCCATTGCACCCCTTACTGGCCTTCCTCTTTGCACCCATCATAAATTTGAACTCATACAAAACTCAGTTGCCCTTTTCATAACTTGCAACAAGTCCCATTCACCCATTGTCCCTGTGCTCACTAACCTACCTTGGTTCCTGGTCTGGCAAAACTCCATTTTAAAATTATCATATAAAAATAAAAGGCTGCAGAAGCTGGAATTATGAAATAAAAACACAAAGTGCTGCAAAATCTCAGCAGGTCTGGCGCCATCTGTGGAGAGAGAAACAAAGTTAATGTTTCGAGTTTGAAGAAAAGTCATATTGGACTCGAAACGTCAACTCTCTCCGCAGATGCTAGCAGACTGCTGAGATTTTCCAGTATTTTGTTTTTATTTAAAGTTCTCATCCTTGTTTTCAAAATCATTCCAAGACCTTGCTCCCCACCCCCATCCCTGTAACCTCTTTCAGCCACATAACCCTCTGAGGTCACTATGCCCCTCCAATTCCAGTCTGTTGCACATCCCAAATTTTAATTGCTGTACCATTGGCGCTGTGCATTTAGCTGCTTCAACCATAAGCTCTGGAATTCCCTCCCTGTACCTTTTTGCACCTCTTCCTCTTTTTTCTCCTTTAAAACATTATTTAAAACTTACTTCTTTAATCAAGCTATTAGTTATCTGCCCTAATAACTACCTATGTGGTTTATGTCAAATTTTGTTTCAGAGTACCCCTGTGAAATAACTTAGGATGTTTTACGACACTAATGGGGTTACAAGTTTTTGTTGTGTTGGCTATTAAATTACAGAATCAATGAGGTGTACATCGAATAATTTTCAGAGTATGAACATACAAATTAGGAGCAGGAGTAGGCCATTCAGCCCCTTGAGCCAGCTCCACCATTCAATAGGATTGTGGCTGATCTGATTGTGCTCTCAACTCCGCATTCTACCTACCTCTGATAACCTTTGATTCCCTTGTCAGCTAGGAATCTATCTACCTCTGTCTTAAAAATGTTCATTGGCCCAGAATCCACCGATCTCTGAGGAAGAGAGCTCCAAAGACTCACGACACAGAGAAAAAATTTCTCCCCATCTCCATCTTAAATAGGACACCCCTTATTTTTAAACTGTGTCCCCTAGTTCTAGTCTCTCCCACAAGGGGAAAGATCGTTTCATCATCCACCCTGTCAAGTCCCCTCAGGATCTTGTATGTTTCAATAGGACTACCTCTCTATCTTCTAAACTCCAATTGATACTGATTCAGCCTGTCCAACCTTTCCTCATAAGATAACCCTTCAATCCCAGGTATCAGTCAGTGACCCTTCTTTGAACTGTTTCTAAAGTACTTAAATCTTTTCTTAGATAGGGAGACCAAAACTGCACACAGTACTCTAGATGTGGTCTCACTAACAACTGTAGCAAAACATACCGATTTTTACATGCCGTTCCCCTTGCAATAAATGACAACATTCTATTTGTCTTCCTAATCACTTGCTGTTCCTGCCTACTAACTTTTCCTGATTCATATATCAGGACACCTAGATCATTCTTTATCTCAGAGTTCTGAAGTCTCTTTCCATTTAAATAATATGCTACTGTTTAGTTCTTCCTGCCAAAGTGGACAAATTCACAACTTCCCATATTATACACCATCTGCCAAATTTATGCCCGCTCACTTACATCCCTCTGCAGACTCCCTATGCTCTCTTCACTACTTACTTTTCTATCTTTGTGATATTAGCAAACATACATTTGGTCCCTTCATCCAAGTGATTGATATAAATTGTTATTTGATGAGGCCCACCACTGACTGGTGGGGGAGTCCAGAACCAGGGGTCACAGTGTGAGGATACGGGGTAGACCATTTAGGACTGAGATGAGGAGAAATTTCTACACCCAGAGAGTGGTGAGCCTGTGGAATTCATTACCACAGAAAGTAGGTGAGGCCAAAACATTGTATATTTTGAAGAAGGAGTTAGATATAGCTCTTGGGGCGAAAGGGACCAAAGGTTACGGGGAGAAAGCGGGAGCAGGCTATTGAGTTGGATGATCAGCCATGATGATAATGAATGGCAGAGCAGTCTCGAAGGGCCAAATGGCCTACTCCTGCTCCTAGTTTCTATGTTTCTATGATTGCTTTGGCACTCTACTGGTCACATCTTGCCAAACCGAAAATGACCCATTTATCCCTACTCTCTGCTTCCTGTTAGCTAACCAATCCTCTATCCATGCTAATATGTTAACCTGGCCTACACCATGAGCTCTTATTTTGCATAACCTTTGATGTTGTATCTTGTCAAATGCCTTCTGGAAATCCAAGTACAGTACATTCACAGGTCACCAATGCTTACTTTACTTACTCTTTTCCTTTATAAGTACCTGTAGAAACTCTTACTATCTGTTTTTATGTTTCCAGCTAGCTTTCTCTAATACTCTAATTTCTCCCCCCTTAGTAATCTTTAATTCATTCTTTGATGTGCTTTATATTCAGTCAAATCTTCTGACCTGCCTCTCATCTTTGAGGAATTATCTTTCAATTTGATTCTAGTTAGCCACGGATTATGTGCCCTTCCCTTAGAATCTTTCTTTCTTACTGGAATGTATCTTTGCTCACTGTTATGAAACATCTCCTTAAATGTCTGTCACTGCATCTTCACTGACCTATCCATTATTTAAGCTTAAAAGACTAGTCTTAGATCCATTCCTCTCTCCCTCGAACTGAATGTGAAATTCAATCATATTATGACCACTGCTACCTAGGGGTGCCTTCACTATGAGGTCGTTAATTAATCCTGTCTTATTGCACATTACTAGATCGAGTATAGTCTGCTCTCTGGTTGGTGCTAAATTGTGCTTCTCTAAGAAACTGTCCCAATAACACTTTATGAATTCATCTTGCAGGCTACTTTTGCCAATCTGATTTGTCCAATCTTTATGTAGATTAAAATTATCCATATTTTTGTTGTGCCTTCCTTACAAGGCCCCATTATTTCTTCCTGTTAGAGGACCTTTAAACCACTCCCACAAGTGACTTATCTTTACTATTCCGTATCTCTACCAAAACTGATTCTACATCTTTATCTCCAGAACTATGGTCATCTCTCAATATTATACCAATTTATCCTTAATTAACAGAGCTACCCCTCCACCTTTTCATAGCTTCCTGTCCTTCCTAAATGTCATGTACCCTTGGATATTTGTCATTCTGCAGCCATGTCTCTGTAATGGCTATCAGATTATACATATTTATTCCTATTTGTGCCGACAATTCATCTGTTTTGTTACGGATGCTATGTGCACTCAGATACAGAGTCTCTGGTGCTGTCTTTTTACTTTTTTTGTTACTTCTAGCCTTATCTGCAGGTGCACTCTGAGGTTTGTACACCCTGTCCCTTCCTGACACACTCTGATCATCATTTCCCTTATCCCTACCTTGCTCTTTTGCCTTGTCTTTTCTATTTAATTTATCACATCTTCTCAAACTTGATCCCTCACGCCCACTATTTAGTTTAAAGCCCTCTCTACTGCCATAGCTATATGACTTGCCAGAACTCTTGTCTCAGCACAGTTCAGGTGAAGACTGTCCCATGAATTGAAACCGATTCTCCCACATCAGTCTTTGAGCCACGCATTTAACTCTCTAATCTGATTTAGTTTATGCCTATTTGCTTCAGAGGTTATTACCTTTGAGGTTCTGCTTTTTAATTTAGCCCCTAGCTGCTCATACTCCCTTAGCAGAACCTCGTTCCTAGTTCTACCTATGCCATCGGTACCTATATGGACCATGGACACTGGATCCTCCCTCCTCCCACTGTAAGTTCCTCTCCAGCCCAGAACAGATGTCACCTGGCACCGGGAAGGCAATACAGCCGTCTGTACTCCCGCTTTCGGATGCAGAGAACCATGTCTATCCCCTGATTATACTGTCCGCAGCTATCACTACATTACTGTTAACTCCCCCTGCTTGAATGGCTTCCTGTATCATGTTGCCATGGTCAGTTTGCTGATCCACCCTGCAGCTATCACTTTCATCCATACAGGCTACAAGAACCTTGAACCTGTTGGACAACTGCAAAGGCTGAGGCTCCTCCACTTTACTGTACAGGATAGATTTTCAGTTATGTTCAACCAAGTTAATGAGTACCTAGCCATCTTAAATTTTATAAGATGTATCAATGGTCTAAGAATGCAATTGCTTTCAAAATATTTTGCATTTTCTACTTTTTAGTTACTTATTTGATGGGATTTGTTGGACTTAGCACTTGTTTCCTTCTCTTATGATTCAGAGACTGTACTTTTTGTGTATTCTGACTTCACCTTGGGTATATGAAGTCCTTAAGACCATTCAAAGCACTTCACAATCAATGAATCACTTGTGTATTGCATTTGTTATGTAGACAAATGTGGCAGCCAGTTTGTGCACAGCAAGGTCCCACAAACAGCACTTGAGATGAATAACTGGTTAACCTTTTTGTGGTGTTGGTGGAGGAATTAATGTTGGTTAAGACCCGAGGAGAACTTCCTGCTCCTCTCTGAATAGTCCCACGGGATCTTTTATGTCCACCTGATCAGATAGGTGAGATGTCAGATTGATGTCTCACCTGGAAGCCAGCATCCCCAACAATTACAGAAAGGAGAACCCTGGATGTCCAGGGCCATAAAAGTCAGGATTAAGAAAAAAAGAGAAGCTTATGCCAGATACCGAGGCCGCAATACGGCAGAGTCCCTAGACGAGTGTAAAAAGTTCAGGGAGGAACTTAAAAAGGAAATTAGGAAAGCTAAGCGAGTGCATGGGAAAGCTTGGGTGGGTAGAATAAAGGAAAACCCAAAGAGCAAGACAATGACTCGGGAAAGAGTAGGGCCAATTAGGGACCACAGAGGTAATTTGTGTGTGGACCTGGAAGACGTGGGTACAGTCCTCAATGAATACTTTGCATTCGTCTTCACAATGGAAAAGGATGATGCAGGTATAGACATCAGGGTGGAGGACTATGAGATATTAGAGGAAATTAACATAGAGAGAGGGGAAGTGTTAACGGGTTTAGCGGCCTTAAAAGCAGATAAATCCGCAGGCCCGTATGAGATGTATCCCAAGCTGTTGAGAGAGGCAAGGGAACAGATATCAGGGGCCCTGGCGGTAATTTTCAAATCCTGTCTGGCCAGAGGTGAGGTGCCAGAGGACTGGAGGACTGCTAATGTTGTAAAAAAGGGAGGAAGGGATAGACCAGGAAATTACAGACCAGTCAGCCTAACCTCGGTGGTGGGGAAGTTACTAGAAAGAATTCTGAGGGACAGAATATATCTGCACTTGGAGAGACACGGATTAATCAGGGATACTCAGCATTGATTTGTTAAGGTAAGGTCGTGTTTGACAAATTTGATCGAATTTTTTGAGGAGGTAACCAGGAGTGTTGATGAGGGTAATGCACTTGATGTGGACTACGTGGACTTTAGCAAGGCTTTTGATAAGATCCGTCATGGCAGACTGGTTAAGAAAGTAAGAGCCCACAGCAAAGTGGCACGTTGGATCCAAAATTGGCTGAGAGGCAGGAATCAGAGGGTGATGGTAGAGGGATGTTCCTGTGACTGGAAGTCTGTTTCCAGTGGGGTTCTGCAGGGCTCAGTGCTGGAGCCCTTGCTATTTGTGGTGTACATAAATGATTTGGACTTAAATGTAAGGGGTGTGATCAAGAAGTTCACGGATGACACGAAAATTGGTAGGGTGGTAAATAGTGAGGAGGGTAGCCGTAAGCTACAGGAGGACATCAGGGACTGGTCAGGTGGACAGAGCAGTGGCAAATGGAATTCAACCTGGAAAAGTGTGGGGTAATGCATTTTGGGAGGGCTAACAAGGGAAGGGATTGCACTATGAATGGTAGGACCCTGGAAAGTACTAAAGATGAGAGGGACCTTGGTGTGCATATCCACAGATCCCTGAAGGTAGCAGGGCAGATAGATAAGGTGGTTAAGAAGGCATATTGGATACTTACCTTTATTAGCTGAAGCATAGAATATAAGAGTAGGGAGGTTATGCTGGAACTATATAAAATGCTTGTTAGGCCACAGCTGGAGTATTGTGTGCAGTTCTGGAATCCACATTATAGTAAGGATGTGATTGCATAGAGAGGGTGCAGAGGAGATTTACCAGGATGCTGCCTGGGCTGGAGGGTCTGAGCTATGAGGAAAGATTGTTTTCCTTGGAGCAGCAAAGGTTGAGAGGGGTCCTGATAGAGGTGTATAAGATTATGAGGGGCATAGATAGGGTTAATAGGAAGGCACTTTTTCTATTAGTAGAGGGGTCAATAACCAGGTCGCATTGATTTAAGGTAAGAGGTAGAAGGCTAAGAGGGGAGTTGAGGAGAAATGTTTTCACCCAGAGGGTGGTGGGAGTCTGGAACTCACTGCCTGAAAGGGCGGTTGAGTCAGAAACTCTTGTAATATTTAAGAAGTATTCAGATATTCACTTGCCATAGACTCCAGGGCTATGGGACAAGCACTGGAAAAATGGGATTAGTGTAGTCAGATCTTTGTTGGCCAGCGTGGACACGATGGGCCAAATGGCCTCCTTCTGTGCTGTAAATGTCTATGAGATTTACATTTATATAGCGCTTGCAGCATCCCCTTAGTACTGGAGAGAAGTGTCAGCCTTGATTATGTGCCCGAGACCTGGAGGCAAGTTTGAACCCACAAACTTCTGAATCAGATGAGAGTGTTACCAACTGAACCAAACATGCAATTGGGAAATTTAAATCAGTAGAAGGTCTTATGCTCCTGAATTCCTTCCTTAAAACTTTCCACCTCTCTACCTCCCCTCTTTTAAAATTCTCCTTTAAATCTACCTGTCTTAATATCTACTTCTGTGGCAAAGTGCCAGATTTTCTTTGATAACACTGCAGTGTCCTGGGACATTTTACTACACCATCAGTGCTATATAAATACAAGTTGCTGCTGATAAAGGGGAGAGATTGTGAGAAAAAGAAACTACGTACTTCTGGAAAATCTTGTATGATACAAATGTAAAAATTGATGGGCAGGATACAACCAGCTGCTCGTTAAATGCAAGTTTGTAAAGTAGTTAAAGCATTATGTGATGGCTTCTGTTCGAAGGTTTCTGTGGTATATTTAGATCTGGGTGCTTTTTTTTGTGTTTTTCTTAATGCCATGTTCAGGCTCCATGAGCTATATTTTATATCTAAAATCTTTTTTAAAATCCCTCAGATGCATGATGTTCTGTGACCATTTTAGTTTTGATTTTTATAATGAATTTCATAGGAGCCTGCCAACATTTAAAACTGAAGAAAATGTACGTGAATATTTGTCACTTTAGCTGCAAGGCCTCTGGTTGCTAGATGGTGATGGGACATGAGAGTGTAGCTGCAGACTTTCTTAATTGACCACGCTATGTAGTCCAGCTCCACATGCAATTTTACTTTCCCTCCCAAATATTTATAGGATCCATGTTTTTTGAGTGTTTAAAACTTGCTTTCTTTCTCACAAAAACCATGACACCAAGGAGCCTCCTGTCTGCATGCAGGCTTACCACTGTACCCCCCCCTCCCTCCCCCGCACCCAGCGAATCTGCCCCATTTTTGTGTTTCTTGTGTTTCTCTGTTTGCTCCTGTTAGGATCAGGTGAGGAAAGGTAGAAATTTCCACTCTTTTCCCACTCCTCATTTGACTGAAACAGAATTTTTTTTCAAAAAGGATTTGCTTGTCAATTCAGTGGGTGTTTGACAGTTTAAGTGCTGTGACTGTAAAGGATGTGCAGACAGGGTTCCTTGAGTTTTAAAACCTGATCTAAGTAAAAATAACAAAAATGCTCCAACTTTCATGCATACACACACTTGGGGCAGAATTTTTAGCTCAGTGTGTGGGTGGGTGCTCGTCTGACTTGCTCAAGCGTGAAATAGCGCCTGATGACATCGGGTGAGCGTCCCGACGTCATCTTGCGCTCACGCAATATTTCGGTAAGCGGGCGCGCTTCCAACAATTGTGTGTGCTCGCTGACAATTAAGAGGGCAATTAAACCCATTAAAGTTCCAATTGTCCCTGATTTTTAGTGGTCCATCCAACCTTACAGTTGGTGGATGGGCAAATCTGCCAGGCGGCCTTTGTATTTTTGATGAAACCTCAACCAAGGGTGGTATGAAGTTACCGTTATTAAATTTTTTAAAATGGACAGAATTTTCATCATCTATATGTTCAGATGACTGATTCTGATGCACGGACGTTTTTTTCTGGATTTTAAAATCTTTATTGATTGCATTTAAAGTCTTCAGCTTCCTGAGGCTGCTCTCTGCCTTCTGGGAGCTTTCACTGCACGCTCGTCCATGCCTGCGCTTACCTCAGCACTCGCCCTCCCACCCCAGCAGCACTGAGCATTTCAAGGCATGTTTCACGCTGGCCGGTCGGCAGTTGATCACGGTCGGCAGTTGATCACGGTCGGCAGTCCATTCCCTGGCCTCTCCCTGGTGCGCCTGCCTAACTAAAAATCCTGCCCTTGAAGTTCATACACACAAATGCACACCAGTAACTTAGAGTGGGAGGATCGATTAAACAGACTTTTTAAAGTCCAATAAAAGTTGAAGGTATACCATCTTGTAGATTGATGACTGGGATGGTTTCAGGCTGAGCTTGAAGGTCCGCCTCGTCTGGCATTAAGACTATTTAAACATGTTGTCCGACGATTTATCTTTTCTGGAAACATCAGCTGCTGGGTTGAATTTTCAAAAATCTCTGCCTTCTGGCGTGTGGCTATTCAAACAGCAGACAGGGTTGAAGCTTGCAAGATGGGTGGAGAGAGAGCATCCCCTTGGAGAACTTCTGTTCTGTTCATTTCCAGACTGGCTTGTTTCTCCCTGGTTCTTGGAAGAATAGATTTGTTATCTGAAGTCAGTTTCGATCATGTAATCACATGATCAATACCTCTATTGTCCACACAAATGATTTGAAGTTAGAAGCCATTGCTACACAATGGGGAATGCATGGTGATTGTTCACACCTGCTTATGAAAAACTGGTTTCTCTGCAGCTCTGTTAATTATCGGGCTCAGAGACAGAGAGCCTGGGAGTCCATGGATTTTGAGCTTTGGTAAGTACACAGAGAAAAGGAGGTGTACATTCCCAAAGTGATTTTGTCGTCAGCTTGTCCAATCAAGGGAGGGCACCCCAACTGTGGTCATTTAATTAAGAATTTTACGGAGACTTGGGGTGGAATCAGCCCAGATTTGCACTAAGTACGGTAGTGGGTGGGTAAAATGACGTTTTACCTGCTGGCCGTGATGGCGGGTTTTCATGCCATATTGTCCTAAACCCACCGTATTACTTATGCGTTCACATGGTGGGCGGGCTCTCATTCACCCGCCATGCCATCACCTCGCTGCTTCAGCGCACTGGGCACCACATTTAAAGTCTAGCCCACGAAAGGCAAAAAGACCGCAGCCCCCAGGTTTAGCAACGTGTCACCAGAACACCTTTTGGATGCTGTGGATGCCTGCCGCGATGCTCTCTACCCCTGCTTTGGCCGCAGGATAGGCAGTGGCATGACCAACCAGGCTTGGGAGGTGGCAGCAGCAGTGGCCAGCACCAATGCCCTTCAAAAGGGGACAGCCACCCAGTACTACAAGAGGATGATTGATCTCCTCCGTTCTGCACAGGAGTGCTGTGTTTGGCTGCAGTAGAGAGCTTCAGTTGGAGATTGGTGACTGAGGGAGTTGAAGGGTTAAATTCTGTCTAAAGTCTAGTCTATTTTAATTTAGCAATTAACTAAAAGTTGCTGTTAGGGTTGGAAGGTGAGTTTTAGTCCAGCCTTAAAGCAGGGCTCATACAGGCTCCGCTTGCAACTGTAACTAGTTAATTAGATACCTGGCTTAATCAGGTTTTCAGAGGCTTCGTTCAGAGAGTATAAAAGTAGAATATCTTATAGTGCTGACTTTGTCTGCACTGGAGTGCCATGTTTGGCTGCAGTAGAGAGCTTCAGTTGAAGTTTGGTGACTGAGGGAGTTTAAGGGTTAGATTCTATCTAAAGCCGAGTCTTTCTTTAATTTAGCAATTAACTAAAAGTTGCTGTTAGGGTTTGGAAGAAGGTGAGTCTTACACCAGAGAGGAGAGGCCAGCGAAAGTGGTATAACAGGGCGCAAGAAATAAGAGGCCGAGACCGGAGAGGAGAGGCCATCGAGAGCAGTATAAAAAGGCGCAAAAAACAGAGGCCGAGACTGGAGAGGAGAGGCGTAACCTTGGGACCTTCAGGCGGTGGAGTTCGAAGTGATGTCATGATTCAAAAAGTGATGCAACGTAGGGGAGGCAGCAGATTGGTAAGTAGGGTCAGGTGAGTACTTCTACTTCTACATTTTCTACTAATTAAACTGCTGCAGTCCATTAGCTTAAACAAAATAAAGTGAGGACTTTGGACTGTAGTGGGAATGTTTGGAGTGGAATTATGCACCTAGTGTAGTTAGTATTCTTTAAAGGGAGTAACTAACAAGCTTAATCTAAAGGGAAATCATGGCAGCAGAGCTCACACTCGTGATATGCTCCTCCTGCACTATGTGGGAAGCTATGGACACTTCCCAGTGTCCCTGGCGACCATGTCTGCAGGAAGTGTGTCCGGTTGCAGCTACTGGCTAACTGCATTTCGGAGCCGGAGCTGCGGGTGGATTCACTGTGGAGCATCCACGATACTGAGATTGTCATGGACAGCATGTTCAGTGAGGTGGTCACACCACAGGTAAAAACTGAACAAGCAGTAAGGGGATGGGTGACCACCAAGGCAGAGTAGAGGAAGGCAGGTAGTGCAGAAGTCCCCTGTGGCCGCCGCCCTCTCTAACAGATATATCGTTTTGGATACTGTTGGGGGAGATGACTTCTCAGGGGAAAGTAGCAGGAACCAAGTCCATGGCACCAAGGGAGGCTCTGCTGCACAAGAGGGGAGGCAGAAGAGTGGCAGGGCTATAATGATAGGGGATTCAATAGTAAGGGGAACAGGGAGGCGTTTCTGCAGCCATGAAAGAGACTCCAGGATGGTATGTTGCCTCCCTGGTGCCAGGGTCAAGGATGTCTTGGACAGGCTGCAGGGCATTATGAAGTGGGAGGGCAAACAGCCAGTGGTCGTGGTACATATTGGTACAAACAACATAGGTAAAAAAGGGATGAGGTCCTACAAGGTGAATACAGGGAGTTAGGACATAAATTAAAAAGTAAGATCTCAAAGGTAGTAATCTCAGGATTGGCACCACTGCCACATGCTAGCGAGAGTAGAAATAGCAGGATATATTGGATGAAAAGGTGGCTGAAGAAATGGTGTAGAGGGGAGGGATTCAGATTCCTGGGACATTGGGACCGGTTCTGGGGAAGGTGGGGCCAGTACAAACAGGACGGATTGCATCTGGACAAGACCGAGACCAATGCCCACGAGGCGGTGTTTGCTAGAGCTGTCGGGGAGGGTTTAAACTAGAATGGCAGAGGGATGGGAACCCGAACAGGGAAATAGAGGAGGGGGAAACTGGGATAGAAATAAAAGACAGAAAAGTAAGAAGCCAAAGTGGAAGGCAGAAAAACAAGAGTGAAAAACAAATGGGAGCTTAGCTTTATTTTGCACTAAAAAGGTTAAAAAGACAATTCTAAAGGCATTGTATCTTAAGGCGTGGAGCATTCGCAATAATGTAGATGAACTAACAGTGCAAATAGATATAAACGGTTATAATATAGTTGCAATTATGGAGACATGGCTGCAGGGTGACCAAGGATGGGAACCGAACATCCAGGGGTATTCAATATTTAGGAAGAACAGGCAAATAGGGAAAGGAGGTGGGGTAGCACTGTTAGTAAAGGAGGAAATCAATAGTGAGGAAGGATATTGGCTTGGAAAATCATAATGTGGAATCTGTTTGGATGGATTTAAGAAATACCAAGGGCAGAAAACGTTGCTCGGTGTTGTCCATAGGCACCCAAACAGTAACAGTGATGTAAGGGAATGCATTAAACAGGAAATTAGAGACATATGCAATAAGGGTACAGCTGTAATCATGGATGACTTCAATCTACATATAGATTTTACAAACCAAACTAGCAATAATACTATGGAGGAGGATTTCCTGGAGTGTGTACGTGATGGCTTTTTAGACCATACAATGAGGAACCAACTAGAGAGCAGGCTATCCTAGACTGGGTATTGTGTAATGAGAAAGGATTAATTAACAGTCTTGTTGTGTGGGGTTCCTTGGGGAAGAGCGACCATAAAATGATAGAATTGTCCATTAAGATGGAGAGTGAAGAAGTTGAATCTGAAACTAGGGTCCTGAATCTAAATAAAGGGAGCTACGCGGGTATGAGGTGCGAGTTTGCAATGATGGATTGGGGACCCTTACTGAAAGGGTTGGCGGTGGATAGGCAATGGCTAATATTTAAGGAACCTATGCATGATTTACAACAATTATTCATTCCGGTCTGGTGCAAAAATAAAACAGGAAAGGTGGCTCAACCATGGACTACAAAAGAAATTAGGGATAGTACTAGATTCAAAGAGGAGACATATAAAATTGCCAGAAAAAGCAGCAAGCCTGAGGATTGGGAGCAGTTTAGAATTCAGCAAAAAGATTGATCAAGAAGGGGAAAATGGAGTATGAGTAAACTTGCAGGGAACATAAAAACTGACTGTAAAAGCTTCTATAAATATGTGAAGAGAAAAAGATGGGTGACTTTAATCTACATATAGATTGGACAAACCAAATTAGCAAAAACACTGTGGAGGAGGATTTCCTGGAGTGGGTACATGATGGTTTTTTAGACCAATACATTGAGGAACCAACTAGAGAGCAGGCTATCCTAGACTGGGTAAATAGCAAAGACAAATGTCGATCCCTTACAGTCGGACAGAGGAAATTATAATGGGGAACAAAGAAATGGCAGAAGAATTGAACACATATTTTGCTTCTGTTTTCACAAAAGAGGACACAAATAATTTCCCAGAAATATTAGGGAACCAAGGGTCTCGTGAGAGGGAGGAATTGAAGAAAATAAGCATTAGTAAAAAAATGGTGCTTGAGAAATTGATGGGGTTAAAAGCTGAAAAATCCCTAGGGCTTAATAATCTACATCCCAGAGTACTAAAGGTAGTGGCTCTGGAAATATTGGATACATTGCTGTTCATCTTCCAAAATTCTGTAGACTCTGGAGCAGTTCCTACAGATTGGAGGGTGGCAAATGTAACCCCACTATTTAAAAAAGGAGGGAGAGAACAAACAGAATTACAGACTAGTTAGCCTAACATCATTAGTGGGGAAAATGCTAGAGTCTATTATAAAACCATAGAACCATAGAAAAGTTACAGCACAGAAGGAGGCCATTCGGCCCATCTTGTCCATGCCAACCCGTGTACACCCAGGTGCCCTTTCTAATCCCACCTTCCTGCACCTGGCCCATAGCCCTGCAGCTTACAGCACTAAAAGAGTTTAGAGTTTCTGCCTCTACCACCAACTTGGGCAGCGAATTCCAGACACCCACTACCCTCTGCGTAAAAAAGTTCTTCCTCATGTCCCCCCTACACCTTCTGCCACTTATCTTGAATCTATGTCCCCTGGTTCTAGAATTCTCCACCAAGGGAAACAATTTTATCCTGTCTACTCTATCTATTCCCCGTATAATTTTGTACACCTCAATCAAGTCACCTCTCAGCCTTCTTTGTTCTAAGGAAAATAACCCCGAACTATCCAATCTCTCCTCGTAGCTACACTTTTCTAACCCTGGCAACTTTCTTGTAAACCTCCTCTGCACTCTCTCCAGATCTATTACGTCCTTCCTGTAATGTGGTGACCAGGACCGCAACACAATACTCCAGTTGTGGCCTCACCAGTGTTTTATACAATTCCAACATTATATCCTTACTTTTATATTCTATACCTCTGCCAATGAAGGAGAGCATTCCATATGCCTTCTTTACAACCTTGTCTACTTGAACTGCTGCCTTCAGGGACCTGTGTACTTGTATGCCAAGATCTCTCACTTTATCTACCCCTCTTAGTATAATTCCCATTTATTTTTTAATCCCTGTAACTGTTTGACCTCCCTAAATGTATGACCTCACACTTCTCTATGTTAAAATCCATCTGCCACTTTACCGCCCACTCCACCAACCCATCTATACCGTTTTGGAGATTATGGCTATCCTCTACACTATCCACTACTCGGCCAATCTTTGTGTCATCTGCAAATTTCCCAGTTGTGCCCCCCCCACGTTCACGTCCAAATCGTTAATATATAACACAAACAGCAAGGGTCCCAACACCGAGCCCTGTGGAACACCACTTGAGACAACTTTCCATTCGCAAGGGCATCCATCGACCATTACCCTTTGTTTCCTGTTACAAAGCCAACCTTTTAACCAGTTTGCCACATTACTCTGAATCCCATAGGCTTTTACTTTCCTGACCAATCTGCCATGTGGGACCTTGTCAAATGCCTTACTAAAATCCATGTACACAACATCCACTGCACTACCTTCATCAACCCTTCTTGTCACTTCGTCAAAGAATTCAATCAAATTTGAGCGGCAAGACCTTCCTTTAACAAATCCATGCTGACAATCCCTGACTAGTCTATGCCTTTCCACATGACAGTTAATCCTATCTCTCAGGATTGATTCTACTAATTTGCTCACCACCGTTGTAAGACTAACTGGTCTATAATTGTTTGGCATTTCCTTTGATCCCTTTTTAAACAATGGAACTGCGTTTGCATTTCTCCAGTCCTCCGGTACCTCCCCTGTATCTTGTGAAGATTGGAAAATCATCCTCAGAGCATCTGCTATCTCCTCCCTGACTTCCTTCAGCAGCCTCGGAAACAATCCATCTGGCCCTGGTGACTTATCAACCTTCAAGGATTTCAACCCTTCGTGTACTTCCTTTCTCTTTATGACTATCCCATCCAAAATCTTGCAGTGTTCCTCCTGGACTACGATATCTACCTTTCCTTTGTAAACATGGAGACAAAATATTCATTCAAAACTCTTCCCACAGCCTCTGCATCTACATACAAGTTTTCATCTTCATCTCTGATAGGTCCCACTTTTTCCTTAACTAACCTTTTAGCATTAATGTATTGGTAAAACATCTTTGGGTTATCTTTAACTTTACTTGCTAATCTTTTTTCATGCCCTCTCTTTGATTTCCTTTTTTACTTCGTCCCTGCACTTCCTATATTCGTCTAGGCTATCTGCAGTGCTTAGTTTTTTGTGCCTATCGTATGCTTTCTTTTTCTGTTTGATCTTCCCCTGTATTCCTCTAGACAACTAGGGGGGTCTAGATTTGGCAGTACCACTCTTATTTTTGCAGGGGACATGTCTACTTTGTACAATTAGGATCTCGCTTTTTAGTGCTTCCCACTGGTCTTCCACTGTTTTATCCTCCAGCAGTGCTGTCCAGTCCACCTCAGCCAAGTCCCTTCTCATTTCTGCAAAATTTGCCATCCCCCAGTTCAAGACTTTTACTCCTGCCTTATCTCTGTCCTTTTCCATGGTAATGCTCAATCTAACTGAATTGTGATCATGGTCCCCGATAGGGTCGTCAACTGTCACTTCACCCATTTGCCCTTCTTCGTACCCCAAGGCTAGGTCTAGAATTGCATCTCCTCTCGTTGGGTTTGTCACTAATTGGTTGAAAAAATTTTCCTGGACACACTGCATGAATTTTTCTCCCTCAGTGCCCCTTATATTGTTTGAATCCCAGTTGATATTAGGATGGTTGAAGTCTCCTACTATTATTGCCCTCTTGCTCTTACGAGCAGAAATTTGCCTACATATTTGTTCTTCTATCTCCCTTTCACTATTTGGGGGTCTGTAGTATACTCCCAGTAGTGTGACTGCCCCTTTTTTATTTCGAAACTCAATCCATAAAGCCTCGTTTGTTGACCCATTTAGTATACCATCCCTTCTCACAACTGGAATTGATTCTTTAACCATTAGTGCTATCCCCCCTCCTTTTTTATCTCCTACTCTATCGTGTCTGAAGACTCTATAACCAGGGATATTTAGCTGCCGGTTTTGCCCCTCCTTTAGCCAGGTCTCCATTATAGCAATGACATCCTGCTGCCACGTGTCTACCTGTGCCCTTAACTCATCTACCTTGATTGTAATACTCCTTGCATTGAAGTATAAACAGTTTAACTCCGTCAATTCCCCTTGCTGGACAGTTTTTAAACTTTGCTTCTCCTGTAACTCTATGTCTATCACAACGTCCCTAGCTAATGTTCTACCTCCATTTTTCTGATCTGAATCTGACCTATCTGATCCTACTCCTGAGATCCCATCCCCCTGCCACACTAATTTAAATACTCCCCAACAGAACCAGCAAAAGCCCCCGCAAGGACACTGGTCCCAGCTCTGCCTGGGTGCAGCCCGTCCAGTTTGTACAGGTCCCACCCTCCCCAGAACTGGTCCCAGTGCCTCAAGAATCTGAATCCCTCCCAGCTACACCAGCTCTCCAGCCACATGCTCATTTGGTCTATCCTTTTATTCCTGCTCTCGCTAGCACGTGGAACTGGGAGTAATCCTGAGATTACTACATTTGAGGTCCTGCATTTTAATTTATCTCCTAACTTCCTGTACTGAGCTTGCAGGTCCTCATCCCTTAGTTTACCTATGTTGTTGGTACCAATGTGTACCACGACCACTGGCTGTTTACCTTCCCTCCCCAGAATGTCCTGCAGCCGCTCCGTGACATCCTGGACCCTGGCACCAGGGAGGCAACATACCATCCTTGATTCACATTTGCGGCCACAGAAGCGTCTGTCTGTGTCCCTAACTATTGAATCCCCTATCACTATAGCCCTGCCACTTGTTTTCCTTCCGCCCCTCTGAGCAGCCGAGCCACCCACAGTGCCGTGAACTTGGCTGTTGCTGCTTTCCCCTGAGAGGCCATCCCCCCAACAGTATCCAAAGCGATATATCTGTTAGAGAAGGGGATGACCACAGGGGACTCCTGCACTACCTTCCTGAGTCTTTTACTGTTCCTGGTGATCACCCATTCCCTTTCTGCCTGTGTAATACAGGGATAGAAGGTGGCTATTCAGCCTTCGTTGGTTTATCAGCTAGATCATGGCTGATCTGTATTTAACTTTATTCACCTACCTGGTTCCATGTCCCACAGCATCCGTGCCTAACACAACTATCAACCTCAGTTCTGAAATTTTCAGTTGATCTAGCCTCAACAGTTATAGACTTCCACTACCTGTGTGTGAAGAAATGCTTCCTAACTTCACCCCAATAGTGTAACATTTTGGAGAGCTCAGAACATGGTGAGAATTTCATATAATCTCTGGTGCATTATATTGCCATTCAGCAGTAACTGTTGGTCTGTGTGTCTCTCTCTCTCTCTCACACATGCACACAAAGGCACAGAATTCACTCATTTGAGAGTTTGTTTTCTTAAAAAACTACCTCTTTGTCATGAGAACAAGTGTTTGGTGAAAGCCTGTGAGCCATAATAGCAGGGTCCTAAATCATTAACTTAGTTTTACCCTTTAGTTGCATACTGATTATTAAGGCTGGATTTTTGCTATAAGAATACTAGAATATTAAAGTAAGTGGCTGCAGAGATAGTGGAGGCATTGGTCGAAATATTCCAGAACTCACTGGATTCCAGGAGGGTCCCAGCAGATGGAAAACTGCCAATGTGACGCCCCTGTTCAAGAAGGGAGGGAGACACAAAGCAGGAAACTATAGGCCAGTCAGTCTAACATCTGTCATTGGGAAAAATGCTCGAGTCCATTATTAAGGAAGAAATAGCAGGACATTTAGAAAAGCTTAACAATCAGAGTCAACATGGTTTTGTGAAAGGGAAATCATGTTTGACAAATTTGCTAGAGTTTTTTGAGGATATAACAAGCAGAGTTAATAAATGGGAACTGGTAGATGTAGTGTATTTGGATTTCCAGAAGGCATTTGATAAGATGCCACATAAAAGGTTATTGCACAAGATAGGAGCTCATGGTATTGGGGGTAATGTATTAGCATGGATTGAAATTGGTTAACACAAGACAGAGTCGGGATTAATGGGTCTTTTTAAGGTTGGAAAGAGGTAACTAGTGGAGTGCCACAAGAATCAGTCCTAGGGCTTCAATTATTTACTATCAATATTAATGACTTGGAAGAGGGGGCAGAGTGTAATATATCCAAATTTACTGATAATACAAAAATAGGTGGGAGGGCATGTTGTGATAAGGACATAAGGAATCTGTGAGGAGATATAGACAGGTTGAGTGAGTGGGTGAAAACTTGGTAGATAGAGTTTAATATAGGAAAGTGTGACCTCATGTGCTTTGGTAGGAAGAATCAAAAGGCAGGCTATTATTTAATTGGAGAGAGACTCCAAAAAGTGCAGCACAGAAGGATCTGGGTGTTCTTGTGCATGAAACAGAAAAAGTTAGCATGCAGATGCAACAAGTAATTAAGGAGGCAAATAGAATTTTGGTGTGTACTGCTAGGGGGTTGGAGTTTAAAAATAAGGAAGTCTTGTTACAACTGTACAGGATGTTGGTGAGGCCGCACCTGAAGTACTGCGTACAGTTTTGGTCCCCATATTTAAGAAAGGATATACTGGTATCGGAGGCAGTTCAAAAGATATTCACTAGGCTGATTCCTGGGATGAAGGGGTTGACTTATCAAGAACGGCTAATCAGGTTAGGCCTTTATTCATTGGAGTTTAGAAAACTGAGAGGTGATCTTATTGAAATGTATAAGATTGAGGGGGCCTGATAGGGCAGATGTTGAGAAGATGTTTCCACTAGTGGGCGAATATCAAACTAGTTACAGAATAAGTGGACACTCATTTAAAACTGAGATGCAAAGGAATTTCTTCTCTCAGTGGGTAACGTCTGGAATTATCTACCTCAGAGTTGTGGAGGCTAGATCACCGAAAGTATTTAAAGAGGAGGTATAGATGTATCGGAGAGTTGAGGGCTATGAGCAGGAGGCACTAAAGAGGAGTTGAGGCCTGGGGCAGATCTTATCTAACGACGGAGCCGAATGGCCTACTCTTGCTCCTATTTCTTACGTTCTTACGTAGAACTGTTACAGAATAGGAGGCGGCCATTTGGCCTGTTGTGTCTGTGGTGGCTCTCTGAATGCGCAATTCACCAACTGCCATTCCTCCACCTTCTCCCTGAAATCCTGCACTTTCTTCCTTTCCAGGTAATAATCCAATTCCTTCTTGAATGCCTCAATTAAACCTGCCTCCACCAGACTCAGGCAGTACAATCCAGATCTTAGCCACTCATTGAGTGAGGAGGTGAGAAGGTAGAGTTGGGATATTTCCTGAGACCTGTCTCCTTTAAAAGGGTCCCGTTTAATTCTAAGAAGGCCGGGGCAGGATGGAGGCAGGGGCAGGCTGGAGGGGGAAGTGGGATGAAGTTGGGTCTGCCGCCTCTGGAGCAGTTTGGAGTCAGCCACAGAGGCAGGCAAGCGCTAGGGCAGGCTGGTTCGAAGGCCCAACTCAGTTCTTAGCCCAGTTCATTTAAAGGCTGTTTGGCCGTCTAAGCCCTCACCCCAACTCAACACCACCCCCCACCCCACCTCAACCTCCACCATAGTCCCTTACCCATTATGGACACCTTTAGTAGGTAAGTGGAGATGAAAATAAAATTAAACTTCTAACAATCTAATACACTCAACCACACTTGATACTGAATAAAAACTCTCATTCATAAAACCAATTCAAAAAATGACCCACTTGTGGGACATGCAATCTGTTGGAAAAACAAATAAACATCTATTTCACCATCCACATCAAAGAAAGCTAATCGTTTAATAGCCTCTTAAAACTGTCAATCAAAAAGTCTATACAACTCCCTGCTGAGGTAAGTCATTCTGGACCTTTTGAAACTCAGCTAAATGGGCTCAGCTATAATAACAAACATTGGGAAATATAAACAATGGAATCTACTGAAATTGGAATTACAGATGGCTAATTTTATTTTCTAAGCTATACCAGATAGCCTGTCAATCGGTGTACTCCAACAGTTGTTGTCTGCTGTTTTATTCCAAATGAAAGTTGCAGACTGCTTTTTTCCCTCAATTGTAAGAAGCTGTGGATTTAAATCATTTTGGATAATTGACACTTAAACAAACATTAAATCCATCCTTCACAAGTGTTTATGCCTCTATTAAATTGTGGTTCCCACATTGCAGGTCAAGGCCCTTGGAACAGCGAGAATGGGGAGTTTGAACCTGGCACTAATTTAAAGGGTCCAGCAGATTAGTGTTTCTGTCTGCATGATTCACTCCCTACACCCTTCCCCCCCCACCGGCCGGCAAAATGGGATCTGACAGAAATGGGGGCAGGACTTCTACATCAGGATCCTGCCTGTCATTTTCAAAGGTCCGCCAAGTTGTCGCAAATCGATGAAAATCCAGGCCCACATCTCCAGAATATTTTGTTTTTAATCTTAATGTTCTTACATTAATATCATCAAACCATCATAAGCTCACTGAAACTTACAAAAGAGTTACTTGCTAGGACAGAATATTGAGTTATATGGAAAAGCTTAATGAAGCGTTGTAACATATCAGGCAATAATATAGAGGGCAGAATTTTAAGTCCCGCAGGTGGGCGCGTGTCCATCTCAATTGGGAGTAAAATAACAATGATGTTGGGCAAGCATCCTGACGTCATCGCGCAATATTTCGGTCAGCACGCGCAAGAGTTGGCAGTACACCAGCTGACAATTAAGAGACCCATTAAGGACATTAAACTAGCAATTAATTTGGATTTTCCACTGCCAGTCCAACCCTACAATTGGAGGGTGGGCGAATAGGCCAGGTGGCCTTTGCATTTTTTAGGACACCTCATCCACGGGCAGGACGAGGCTTCCAACAGTAACATGTCCCTGTTTATGTGACTGAATCACATGTGGGGACATGTTTTCCTTATTTTTAAAATCTTTATTTTTCATTATAAAATTCATCACCTCCCTGAGGCAGCTCTGTGCCTTCAGGGAGCATTAAGTGTGCACCCCCCTGCGCATGCGCAGACTTTAGTGCTCACGCTCCACCCACCCTCACCCCGGCAGCACTGAGATTCTCAGTGCGCGTTTCACGCTGGATGGCCATTAATTGGCCAGCCAGCATGAAATCGTGATCGGGGCAGTCCATTTCGTGGCCGCTCTCCATAAGACCATAAGACGTAGGGGCAGAAGTAGGCCATTTGGCCCATCGAGTCTGCTCCAGCACTCAATGAGATCATGGCTGATCTGATAATCCACAACTCCACTATCCTGACCTTTCCCCATAACCCTCGATTCCCTTACTGATTAAAAATCTGTCAATCTCCGCCTTGAATATACATAACAACCCAGCTTCTACAGCCCTCTACAGTAAAGAATTCCACAAATTAACCACCCTCTGGGAGAAGAAATTCCTCCTCATCTCTGTTTTAAATGGGCGCCCCCCTAATCTGAGATTATGCCCTCTGGTCCTTGACTCTCTCACAAGGAGAAACAACCTCTCAACATTTACCCTGTCAAGCCCCCTAAGAATCTTATATGTTGCCTCTCATTCTCCTAAACTCCAATGAGTACAGGCCCAACCTACTCAACCTCCCCTCATAAGAAAATCTCTCCATACCCTGAATCAACCTCGTGAACCTTCTCTGGATTGCCTCCAATGTCAGCATATCTTTCCTTAGATAAAGGGACCTAAACTGTTCACAGTATTCTAGGTGAGGTCTAACTAGTGCCTTGTATAGTTTTAGCAAGACTTCCCTATTTTTATACTCCATTCCCTTTGAAATAAAGGCCAGCATTCCATTTGCCTTCTCTATTACCTGTTGAACTTGTATGTTAGCTTTTTGGGTTTCATGCACAAGGACTCCCAAATCCCTTTGTGCTGCAAGCCTTCTGCAGTCTTTTTCCATTTAAATAATATTCAGCTCCTCTATTCTTACAGCCAAAGTGCATAACCTCACATTTTCCCACATTATATTCCATCTGCCACTTTTTTACCCACTCGCTTAACCTGTCCATATCCCTCTGTAGACTCCTTGTGTCATCCTCACCACTTGCCTTCCCACCTATTTTTGTATCATCCACAAATTTGGCGATAGTACATTCACTCCCCTCATCGAAGACTTTTATACTGTAAATAATTGAGGCCCCAGCACTGATCCCTGTGGCACTTCACTAGTTACAGGTTGCCATCCCAAAAACGCCCCACTCATCCCAACTCTTTGTCTTCTATTAGTTAGCCAATCCTCTATCCATGCTAATATACTACCCCCAACACCATGGGCTCTTATCTTATTAAGTAGCCTAATGTGCGGTACCTTATCGAATGCCTTATGGAAATCCAAATATATTACATCTACTGGTTCTCCTTTATCTATTTTGCTTGTTACCTCCTCAAAGAATTCTAATAAATTTGTCAGGCATGATTTCCCCTTAATGAAGTCATGTTGACTCTGCTTGATTAGATTATGTAATTCTAAATGCTCTGCTATTACATCTTTTATAATAGACTCCAATGACAGATGTTAAGCTAGCCGGCCTATAGTTAGCTGTTTTTTTGTCTTCCTCCCTTTTTGAATAGGAGGTTTTTGCATTGGCAGTTTTCCAATCGTCCAGGACTTTTCCAGAATCTAAGGATTCTTGGAAGATTACTACTAGTACATCCACTATCTCTACAGCTACTTCCTTTAATATCCTCAGATGCAACCCATCAGGTCCAGGGGAATTATTGGCTTTTGGCCCCATTAGTTTTCCTAGTATATTTTCTCGAGTAATAGTTATTGTATTTATTTCCTCTTCCCCTTTTGCCCCTTTATTATTTAGTACCTTTCGAATGCTATTAGTATCCTCTACTGTGAAGACTGAAGCAAAGTATTTATTCAACTCCTCTGCCATTTCCTGGTTCCCCATTATTTCCCCAGCCTCATTATTTAAGGGGTCTAATGTTCACTTTGGTCTCTCTCTTCCTTTTTATATATTAAAAGAAGATATTACTTGCTAGTGTACCCTCAAAGTTTATTTTCTCCCTTTTTTTTTGGTCATCTGTTGTTGGTTTTTAAAATGTTCCCAATCCTCTGGCTTACCACTAATCTTTGCCACATTGTATGTCTTTTCTTTTAGTTTGATACTGTCCTTAACTTCCTTGGTTAACCATGTTTGGTTTATCCATTCCTTGAATCCTTCTTCCTCACTGGGATATATCTTTGTTGTGAGTCATAAACTATTTCCTTAAACGTTTGCCGCTGTTAATCAACCATTTTTATCTGCTAAACTACTTTCCCAGTCCACTTCAGCCAACTCTGCCCTCACTGCTTTGTAATTACCCTTATTTAAGTTTAGCACAGTTGTTTCCGACCCAAGTTTCTCACTCTCAAACTGAATGCTAAATTCTACCATATTATGGTCACTGTTTCCCATGGTATCTTTTACTTTGAGATCATTTATTAAACCTGCCGCATTACACATTACCAGATCCAAAATAGCCTGATCCCTGGTTGGATCCACAACATATTGTTCTAGGAAACTGTACTCAAAACGCTCTATGAATTCTTGTTTGTGGCTACCTCTGCCGATTTGATTTGCCCAATCTACATGAAGATTAAAGTCACCATGATTAATGTACTGCCTGTTTTTACATGCCATCATTATCTCCTGATTAATCTCTGTCCTACAGTGTAACTACTGTTCGAGGGCACATCTTCCGATCCAAGATCATTTTGTGCTATCGTACTTATTCCATCTTGTACTAACAAAGCTACCCCACCACCCTTTCCTTCCTGCCTGCCCTTTCGAAAAGTCACATACCCCTGAATATTTAGTTCCCAGCTTTGATCTCCTTATAACCATGTCTCCGTAATGGCTATAAGATCATACCCATTAACAACAATTTGTGCCGTTAATTCATTTATTTTGTGCTGAATACTATGTGCATTTCAGAGCCATTAATTTTGCCCTTTTACCATTTCCCCCCCTTTGACCCTTTTTGCTGCTGTTTTTTTAAATGTTTGTACACTCTGTCCCTTCCCGTCACACTCTGGGTATCATTACCTAAATAGCTGCCTTGCAAGGCTGCCATACCCTTTTGCCTTGTATGCCTATGTATCCCCTTTCCAGAACCCTCCCCCCCTCTATTTGGTTTAAAGCCCTCTCTATAGCCCTAGTTATTCAGTTCGCCAGGATACTGGTCCCAGCACAGTTCAAGTGAAGCCCATCCTACTGGAACAGTTCCCTTTTACCCCAGTACTGATGCCAATGCCCCATGAACTGAACCCTATTCCTCCCACAGAAATCTTTGAGCCACGCATTTAACTCCTTGGCTCTATTTACCCGATGCCAGTTTGCCTTTGGCTCAGATAGTAATCCCGAGATTATTCCTTGGAGGTTCTGCTTTTTAATTTAGCTCCTAACTGTTTAAATTCTTCCAGCAGAACCTCCTTTCTAGTCCTATCAATGTCGCTGGTACCAACGTGGACAACTACAACTGGATCCCTCCCCTCCCACTCCAAGTTCCTCTCCAGTCCTGAGGAGATGTCCTTAACCCTGGCACCAGGCAGGCAACACAGCCTTTGGGGCCCACAGCTGCAGAGAACAGTATCTATCCCAATTATACTGTCCCCTACCACTACTACGTTCCTATTTTCTCCCCCTGCACTTGAATGGCTCCCTGTACCATGGTGCTGTGGTCAGTTTGCTCATCTTCCCTGCAGTCCCCGTTCTCGTCCACACAGCTTACAAGAACCTAATAACTATTGGACAGTTGCAGGGGCCGAGGCTTCTCAAACTCTACCCCCTGGGCCCCCATACCTGTTTTACCTGCAGTCACACCCTCCTGTCCCTGATCACAGACCTAATTTGAATTACCTAATCAGAGGGGTGTGACCGCCTCCTGGAGCAAAGTGTTCAGGTAATTTTCCCCCACCCTGATGTGGCGCAATGTCTGCAGCTTGGACTCCAGCTCCTTAATTCAGATCCGAAGTTCCTCGAACTGCAAACACCTGGTACAGATGTGCTCGCTCTGGGTCACCTTGGTGTCCAGCAGCTCCCACATGTTGCAGCAGCAACACATCACCCGTCCTGCCATTGTGATTATATTTTATTCAATTTATTAATTAATTACTCTATTTTCCCTGCTCTTCACACTTCATTAAAATTATTTTTTATACACACCAGTATTGATCTTATACTTAACAAGCTATCTGTAAGAAAAAGAGAAAAAAATACTAGAGGCCTAAACACAAACTAAAGACCTTAGTTTTACTTTAAAGGCTAGAAATACTCACCAATCAGCTGCTCTCCACACTCTTTTCCCTCTCGTGCTCTTTAATGGTCTATCACTCTTCTTGCACTCTCTCACTGGTAAAGGCCACTCTCTTCTCACTTTCAAACTGTTAAAGGCCCCACTGATTCTCTCGCCTTCTCTTGCTGTAAATGGCCCTGCTGCTTTTCTCAAGCGTTCTGGCTATAAATGGCCCTGCTGCTTTTCTCAAGCGCTCTCTCTGTAAATGGCCCTGCTGCTTTTCACAGGCACTCAGGCCTGCCTGCTGTGCCTGCCCGACGAAGAGAAAATCCTGCCCAGAGTTTCTGCTTTGATGCAATCCAGGCACAAATTACACTAGTTTTCTGAAATGCTGTTATGGTTCAAGTTTACGCTCAAACCTATCTGCATAATCACAAAACTAAAGTCTTCCATGAAGCAGTGCAATCAAGCAGTTTTTTTTTAAAGCAAGGAGAGAAAAAAAGTGATGTGTTTAAAAGTGGTAACTTGGTGCGGTTTTATTAATATGCCTGAAAGTGGATCTATCACAAAATTATAAGGATTTTGAAGAATGCCTCGCCCAACACCTTTGAGTTCCACCACCTGTGATTTTAAATACCTGAAATGACTTTAAAAAGCTAGACTGAACACACTTATTAGTTTCATTGGTGTACACTAGTCAGCTTCTTAGTAACTTTTACTAAATGACAATTAGAGCCCTTGCGCCTTAAACAAAGCTTAATCTTAAGAATCTCCTTGAAGGGCTGTGGGTGAACATATTAGGTGGAAACTTCCAGTGGAATTTTCTTCAGACTAAAGCAAAGGATTGCAGAGAAAATCTAGTATCTTTAATAGTGCCCATGTAACTACCAGGGATTGTCATGAAAATCCATCTGGTTCACTAATGTCCTTTAGGTGAAGGAAACTTGCTGTCCTTACCCAGTCTGGTGTATACGGGACTCCAGATCTATAGCAATATGCTACACTCTTTAAATGCCTGCTGAAATGGTCTAGCAAGCCACTCAGTTGTCAAGAAGTGGTTCACCACTGGAAAGCATTAACGGGATTAGACAAAGTCAGCTTGGGTTTATGAAAGGGAAACTATGCTTAACTAATCTGGAGTTTTTTGCGGATGTAACTAGTAGAATAGGTAAGGGAGAACCAGTGGATGTGGTGTATTTGGATTTCAAGAAGGCTTTCGATAAGGTCCCACATAAGAGGCTAGCGGGCAAAATTAAAGCACATGGGATCGGGGGTAATATACTGGCATGGATTGAGAATTGGTTGACAAACTGGAAACAGAGTGGGAATAAATGGGTCTTTTTCCAGATGGGAGATGGTGACTAGTGGTGTACCGCAGGGATCAGTGCTTGGGCCCCAGCTGTTCACGATATATATAAATGACTTGAATGAGGAAACCAAATGCAATATTGCCAAGTTTGCTGATGGCACAAAATTGAGCGGGGTTGTGAGGAGGATGCAAGGAGGCTTCAGGGCGATTTAGATAAGGAGTTGTGAGTGTGAGCAAACACATGGCAGATGCAGTATAATGTGGACAAATGTGAAGTTATGCGCTTCGATGTGAAAAACAGAAAGGCAGAGTATTATTTAAATGGTGATATATTGGGAAATGTGGATGTACAGAGGGATCTGGGTGTCCTTGTACACCAGTCAATGAAAATACACAGGCAGGTGCAGCAAGCAATTAGGAAGGCAAATGGTATGTTGGCCTTCATTGCAAGAGGATTTGAGTTCAGAAGTAGGGATGTCTTACTGCAATTATACAAGGCCTTTGTGAGACCACACCTGGAGCATTGCGTACTTAGGTCTCCCTACCTAAGAAAGGATATACTTGCCATAAAGGGAGTGCAGTGAAGGCTCACTCGGCTGAAACTGAGGATGACAAGACTGTTGCATGAGAAGAGATTGGTTCGACTGGGCCTGTATTCACTAGAATTTATAAGAATGAGAGGAGATCTGATTGAAACGTGTAAAATTCTAACAGGGCTAGACAGACTAGATGCATGGAGGATGTTTCCCCTGGTTGGGGAGTCCAGAACCAGGGGCCATTTCAGGCCATTTAGGACTGAAATGAGGAAATATTTCTTCACTCAGAGGGCGGTCAACTTGTGGAATTCTCTACCACAGAAGGCTGTGGAGGCCGGGTCACTGACTATATTCAGGAACAAAATTGATAATCAAGGGGTATGGAAAGAAAGCGGGAATATGGCGTTAACAAAGAGGATTAGCCATAATCATGTTAATGGTGGAGCAGGCCCGACGGACCGAATGGTCTACTCCTGTTCCTAGTTTCTATGTTTCTATGTTCCGCCAGAGTAAGTCACCCTTCTCACACTCTCAACTCACATACTCACAAACCCATCACACTTTCACAGTGATCTCACTCAGTGCCAGTTCAAGGGACATCACTTTCGTTGCCATAGCCTGCGGGGCTATGGGCCAAGCGCTGGAAAATGGGATTAGTGTAGTCAGATCTTTGTTGACCGGCGTGGATACAATGGGCCGAGTGGCCTCCTTCTGTGCTGTAGACGTCTATGAGCCTATCACCATTCACTGCCTAACACGCACCTTCATTGTCCTCATCCCATCCATGAGACCACTCACCATCCATGCATACCAAGCATACTTATCATCTTCCCTGCCAGGTGTCCTGCTTAGACACTCTCCATCTCTATTCATGCAGGACAAGCTGGCACACAACACCAGGGAGAGGTTGCAGACCGGTGGAGGAATGACTGAACTCAAGGTCCTCACGGATTTTGAAAAACCCATCCAGCTGGCCGGCAAGGAATGATGTGTCCTGTTTCACAGGCCACTGCCATGCACTAATTATATCCCCTTGCTTCCGCAGGCACATCTGGGAAACAGCCGATGGAGTCTACGACCCACGTCCTCCAATCAAGCCCCAAAGAAACCTCTGAAGAGGAATCTGAAGGCACCCTCCTTGAAGTCCCGTCACAGCGCTCACCCACACCCTCCACCAGCGCAGAGACACACATCTCGGTGGGACCTAGCTTTAGAACCGCCTCGGTATCACAATCTGGTGAGCACGTCGCACTGTCTGATCCACAGCAGGTGGTGGCAGGGACTTCTCAGCTTTCCGGCACTCAGAGGATTGCTGGAGGCCAGAAATTTGCTGAGTCCAAGTCAGATGACGAGCCTCTGGAGCCGCAAAGGCAAGCTCAGGAACATCAGGAAGGGATGTCCGCTGCACTCCTCAGATTGCAAGGCATGGTGGAGTAGTCCGTCCGCCTTCAGGCTAAGGTGATAGCACCAGCATGCCAATGCACCGAGGTCAACGCTGGTAGGATGGCGGTCGCCATAGAGACCTTGGTCCAGGACGTCGCTCCTGCACTGTTGCGCTGGCTGAACTCCACCAATGATGCCACAGTTGGTCTCCAACAGTGTGTACGCGAGAGGGGTGTGGGGCAGCTCGATCTCACTCCAGCTCTCCCTTTTTCCTCAAGGAGTCAGCCTGGGGCCCCCGGGCACCCATAGGGAGGAGGATCAGCAGGTGGCTCTCCATGGGGCCATCCATCCAGGTAACTCCGGGAGTGTCCGGCCCATCCGAATGTCCTCTTCCTGTGACTTCAGCAGCTCCAGTTCCACAGGCCGAGGAGGGTTCCACTGCCACACAGCAGGTCCCCGAAAGCAGGACGCGGCCCTCCAGGTCTCAGCTCTCCAGAGGATGCCCGCCAAGGTCATCACAAACAGAGTGTAGCAGTCAGCAGGCTGCCTCCCTGCCTTTGACTCCTCGTTTGGATGAGCAGTGTTCTTGTCACTCAGATGTGAAACCTTTCTGCACAAGATAAAGGCAGGTGTCTCAGTCCAGGACCTCTTCCCTGTGCTTCATGCAGCCTTCAGACCAAAGTGATGGTCCAGCCTCACACTCCCTGGGCACATTACTGATCCCTGCACCTCGATGGTGCTGGTCATTGCTGCCAGAATGTAGTGAACAGACTTCACAGAGTTCCCTCATTCTCTCTGAGTGCTCTCAGCATCTTTAAGGCAGGGCTGGCCAGTGATGCTGTGCTCCTGAAGGGCTCAGTTACTGAACGTGGACAAAGGAAAATTATGAAAAAACTGAAAAGAAAGGAGAGCCCAGGAGAGGCTATTAAATTCTCCAGAACACAAAATAGGACAGAGTGTTTGGAAAGGGCTAGGTATCTAACTTCAAGCACATCAGATAAAGGGACGACAAAATGAGAAAGGGGACGGGAAATACAGGACTGAAGGTGATGTATCTGAATGCACGCAGTATACAAAATAAGGTAAATGAGCCTGTGGCGCAGATCGAAATTGGCAGGAATGATGTGGTGGGCATCACGGAGACATGGCTGCAAGGGGATCAGGACTGGGAGCTAAATATCCAAGGATATACATCCTATCGAAAAGATAGGCAGGTTGGCAGAGGGGGTGGGGTTGCTTTGTTAGTAGGAAATGAAATTAAATCGATAACAAGAAACGACATAGGATCAGATGATATAGAATCTGCATGGGTAGAGTTGAGGAATCGCAAAGGTAAAAAAGCCATAATGGGAGTTATGTACAGGCCTCCGAACAGTAGTCAGGATGTGGGGCACAAGATACACCAGGAGATAGAAAAGGCGTGTATGAAAGGCAAGATTACAGTGATCATGGGGGATTTCAATATGCAGGTAGACTGGGAAAATCAGGTTGGTAGTGGATCCCAAGAAAAGGAATTTGTGGAATGTCTACGAGATGGCTTTTTGGAGCAGCTTGTGGTGGAGCCCACTAGGGAACAGGCAATTCTAGATTTAGTGATGTGTAATGAGGCAGATTTGATAAGGGAGCTTAAGGTGAAGGAACCCTTAGGAGGAAGTGACCATCATATGATAGAATTTACCCTGCAATTTGAGAGGTAAAAGCTGGAATCAGATGTAACAGTTGAATAAAGGCAATTACAGAGGCATGAGGGAGGAGCTGGCCGGAATTGACTGGGAGATGAGCCTAGCAGGAAAGACAGTGGAACAGCAATGGCAGGAGTTTCTGGGAGTAATTTGGGAGACACAGCAAAAATTCATCCCTAGGAAGAAGAAGCATACTAAAGGGAGGACAAAGCAACCATGGCTGACAAGGGAAGTCAGGGACAGCATAAAAGCTAAAGAGAAAGCATACAATGCGGCAAAGAGCAGTGGGAAACCAGGGGATTGGGAAGCCTACAAAGACCAACAGAGGACAATTAAAAAAGAAATAAGGAGGGAGAAGATTAAATATGAGGGTAAACTAGCCAGTAATATAAAAGAAGATTGCAAGAGTTTTTTTAGATATAGAAAGGGTAAGAGAGAGGCAAAAGTGGATATTGGGCCACTGGAAAATGACGCTGGAGAAGTAGTAGTGGGGAACAAAGAAATGGCGGAGGAACTGAATAGGTACTTTGCATCAGTCTTCACAGTGGAAGACACGAGTGACATCCCCAAAGTTCAAGAGAGTCGGGGGGCAGAGGTGAGTATGGTGGCCATTACCAAGGAGAAGGTGCTAGGAAAACTGAAAGGTCTGAAGGTGGATAAATCACCAGGACCAGATGGATTACACCCCAGAGTTCTGAAGGAGATAGCTGAAGAGATAGTGGAGGCATTAGTGGTGATCGTTCAGGAATCACTGGAGTCAGGGAGGGTCCCAGAGGACTCGAAAATCACTAATGTAACCCTCCTGTTTAAGAAGGGAGTGAGGCAAAAGACGGGAAATTACAGGCCAATTAGCCTGACCTCGGTCGTTGGTAAGATTTTAGAGTCCATTATTAAGGATGAGATTTCAGAATGCTTGGAAGTGCATGGTAAAGTAGGGCAAAGTAAGCATGGTTTCATCAAGGGGAGTTCATGCCTAACAAATCTGTTAGAATTCTTTGAGGAGGTAACGAGTAGGTTAGATAAAGGAGAGCCAATGGATGTTATCTACTTGGACTTCCAGAAGGCCTTTGACAAGGCGCCGCACAGGAGGCTGCTCAGTAAGATAAGAGGCCATGGTGTTAGAGGCAAGGTACTAGCATGGATAGAAGATTGGCTGTTTGGCAGGAGGCAGAGAGTGGGGATAAGGGGGTCCTTCTCAGGATGGCAGCCGGTGACTAGTGGAGTTCCGCAGGGGTCAGTGTTGGGACCACAACTTTTCACTTTATACATTAATGATCTAGATGAAGGAACTGAGGGCATCCTGGCTAAGTTTGCAGATGATACAAAGATAGGTGGAGGGACAGGTAGTATTGAGGAGGCTGGGAGGCTGCAGAAGGATTTGGATAGGTTAGGAGAATGGGCAAAGAAGTGGCAGATGGAATACAACGTGGGGAAGTGTGAGGTCATGCACTTTGGTAGGAAGAATAGAGGCATAGACTATTTTCTAAATGGGGAGAGAATTCAGAAGTCTGGAGTGCAAAGGGACTTGGGAGTCCTAGTCCACAATTCTCTTAAGGTTAACTTGTAGGTTGAGTCGGTAGTTAGGAAGGCAAATGCAATGTTGGCATTTATTTTGAGAGGACTAGAATATAAAAGCAGGGATGTGTTGCTGAGGCTTTATAAGGCTCTGGTCAGACCACATTTAGAATATTGTGAGCAATTTTGGGCCCCGTATCTCAGGAAGGATGTTCTGGCCCTGGAGAGGGTCCAGAGGAGGTTCACGAGAATGATCCCAGGAATGAAAGGCTTAACATATGAGGAACGTTTGAGGACTCTGGGTCTATACTCGATGGAGTTTAGAAGGATGAGGGGGGATCTGATTGAAACTTACAGAATACTGAAAGGCCTGGATAGAGTGGACGTGGGGAAGATGTTTCCATTAGTAGGAGAGACTAGGACCCGAGGGCACAGCCTCAGAGTAAAGGAAGACCTTTTAGAACAGAGATGAGGAGAAACTTCTTTAGCCAGAGAGTGGTGAATCTATGGAATTCATTGCCAGAGAAGGTGTGGAGGCCAGGTCATTGAGTGTATTTAAGACCGAGATAGATAGGTTCTTGACTGGTAGGGGGATCAAAGGTTACGGGGAGAAGAAGGGAGAATGGGGTTGAGAAACTTATCAGCCATGATTGAATGGCGGAGCAGACTCGATGGGCCAAATGGCCTAATTTCTGCTCCTATGTCTTATGGTCTTTTGGATCAGATGCTGCAATAGTTCCATGGCTGCGTCTCTATGATATGACCCTGATCACAGAGCGCAAGTGAGCTGCCCCCGGCCAGACAGGAGTCAGACATTCTCAGAGGCTATGTGAAGATCTATGGAGTATCCTCACTGCATGTTGTCATCATCCACCTGCGATCGAGCGACTATTAGGGCCTCCACTGCATCTCCATGACAGGAGCATTATCACAGAGGATATGTGCACTGCCATAAGCCAGACTGGAGTCAAACATTCATAGATCCATGTGGGGATCTATGGGGTCACCTCACTGCATGTCATCATCATCCTCCACAAATCTAGCAGCTGTGAGGGCCTCCTGAGCATGCCTGTCCCATCTGCGCAGCGCGAGGGCCTCATCCCCGTCATCATTGCCTCCGAGGACCTCCTTACCCTGATCCCCATCCGCAGTGTCCTCATCTGAGGAGACCTTCAGCCCCTCCATCTCCTCCTCAGTCAGCCCCTCCATCTCCTCAGCCAGCCACCTCCATCCCCAGCGCCAGCGCCAGGGCCAGGCTGTAAATGACGCAGCAGGAGACGACGATGCATGACACCCTCTGGGAACTGTATTGCAGCAATCAAGCAGACCAGTCCAGGCACCGGAACTTCATCTTCAACATCCCGATGGTCTGCTTTCGCTCCACTATGAGCGTCGCTCTCCTGCAGTCTGAGGCCACTGCACGGGCGTCAGCAGCCACACCCTCTACGGGTAGCTCTTGTCCCCGAGGAGCCATCCCTGCAGCTTCTGTGGACCCTGGAAGATGTGGATCTGTGACTGACTGACTGAGAAAGGAGGTGTCATGCACACTCCCTGGAAACTGTGCGCACACCTGCAGGATGTGTTTCTGGTGGTTGCACACCAGCTGCACATTCAGCAAATGGAAGCCCTTGCAGTTGATGTAGTTAACCACGTGTTGTGATAGAGATCTGTGTGCCATGGGAGTGCAGTCAATGGTACCCTGCACCTCTGGGAAACCTGAGATCTGGGCGAATCCAATTGCTCTTTCATCCTGGCTGTCCCGGTCCCAGGCGAAATGCACAAAGTTATGTGCCCTCGCGAAGATGCTGTTGTGAAACATGTCTGTGTTGTTTTCCCGCTGATGTGGGCAGACAATCTAGCTGGGAGGGAAGATTTCGGCAGGCTGGCCTAATAATGATATGTGGATGTATTACGGTGAGGTTCCTGATGGCAGGAAACATGGCCCACCGTCGGTGGGTTGAGCGGATAATCACAAACTTGTTTCACACCTTTGTGAAACCTTTGTGAAACCAATCATGCCATATTGTCCGCTCACGCCACCGAACACTCCCGACTCTGGTGGGCACAGAAAATCCTGGCCTTGAAGTAATTTGAGTCTGTTTAGAAATTACAAAAATCACCTGACTTTTGGCCATCTTACCAGCTGCTGTTTTAGTCTTTTAAAGCTCCATCAGTGGTTTTCAGCCAGGAAATACATGAAGCCATTTTTGATATGAAGCTCCCCTTACTCACTGTTTGTTTTCCCTGGCAGTTTTGTGGCTAAGCACCCAATTCAACCCCTGATTGATTCCCCTGGTGGTTAGTGATTGTCATTTTGACGGATCCACCTCTCCCTTTATTTTCATGACCTTAACATCTAATCCCTGAACCCACAAGTCTCTGTTGTCCCCTTAGCTTCCCCAATACTATATGTATATTTCTTTTGTTTAAATGTCTTAGCAAACTTTGTGAAACATTAGAGTCTTTTATTTTCTCTGATTTTCTTTACAGTCAGCAAATCCGTTAGAAATGCTCACAGCATTTTTGAAGAGATAGGGAAGGTATACAAATTCACTGCCTCCCGCTGTTCCATTGAACTACTGATGTTGCCCATATTAATTTGTGTGTCCAGTGCTCCACTAATTATTGACCTACCGGAGTGCCCAGCGCTTTATGAATTTATTAAATCACTGATGTTTGTTATTCATTTGCTGGTACCTGCTGCTCCATTCAGTTCATTGACATATTAGTGTACCTGCTGGTCTATCACTTTATTAATTTGAGTTGTATTCAGTTTTGCTGGTGCTCACTGCTGTATTACTACATTCATTTTCTGGTGCCTACTGCTCCATGAATTTACTGACTCAGTGGTGTCTGGCACTTCAATTTATTAATTTGCTGGTTCCTGCTTAGCTCTGTTGTCATGTTCATCAATAATGTTTCATTAATATCGGTGGGTGGTTACGCTTGTTGGTTTGTTTTCTTTTCTGCGGAATACGTTTTCCTGTTGTTAAAAAAAGCATATTTTATTTTAATTTATGCTCTTCAATTTATTCACTTAGTCGCCGCATGTGACTTCTTACTTTTGCTATTTTTGTTTATCTCCTAAACTGATTCTACATCTTGATCTTTAGAACTAACGTCTCCTCTCAATATTGTACTAATGTGATCCTTAATTAACAGAGCTACCCCACTGCCTTTTCCTAGCTTCCTGTCCTTCTGAAAAGTGAAGTACCCTTGAATAATCAGGTCCCAACCTTGGTTATCTTGCAGCCACATCTCTGTATTGGCTATCAGGCCATACATATTTATTTCTATTTGAGCTGTCAATTCATCCGTTTTGTTACAAATACTACATGCATTCAGGTACAGAGTCTTTAGTTCTACCTTTTTACTATTTTTGCAAACTCTGGCCTTACCTGCTGTGGCACTCTTAAGTTTGTACACTCTGCCCCTTCCTGCCACACTCTGATGGTTGTTACCCTTAATGTTATCTTGCTCTATTGCCTTTTAATTTACCACATCTTCCCTCATGTGATTCCTCCCCCTTACTACTTAAAGCCCTCCAATGTTCATTGTCATGGGAGATCAACTAGTTGTTTAAAATGTTTCATATGTCCATAGGGAAGAGAGTATTCACTTCATAGAATCACAGGAATTTACAGCACAGAAGGAGGCCATTCAGCCCATTGTGTCTGTGCAGGCTGAAAAAGGGCCATCCAGCCTAATCCCATTTTGCAGTCCTTGGTCCGTAGACCTGTAGGTTACGACGCTTCAAGTGCATATTCAAGTGCTTTTTAAATGTGATGAGGGTTTCTGCCTCTACTACCCTTTCAGGCAGTGAGTTCCCGAACCCTGCCACCTTCTGGGTGAAAAACTTTCTCCTCAACTGCCGTCTAATCCTTCTGTCAATTAGTGTTAATCTATGCCCTCTGGTTATTGACCTCTCTGCTAAGGGAAATAGGCCCTGACCATCCGCTCTATATAGACCCCTTATAATGTTATACACCTCACTTAAATCTCTGCTTAGCCTCCTCTGCTTTGAAGAAAACAACCCCAGCCAATCCAATCTTAGGCACTGCTAAACTTTTCCAGTCAAGTTCTGCAAGTCATTTGTTCAGCAATATTTTGTGACTGTTGCACGAGGAGTTTTTAATGCAATTTTGGTCAGCTTTGTGTGGCACCCACCATTAGCTTGGCAGAAATTGCAGTGCAATCACTGTTAAATAAATCCTACTTTAGTTACTACTGGCCTATAAATAGCGTATTCAGTAAGAAATTAGATGATTGAAATGTTCTAACATTCACTAAGCACATGAAATCTTGTAGCCCAGGGGTTAATGTTGTCTTCTTGAATGGGTGGTCATAGATTGAATTGCCACTGCTGTCTTGAATCGGTTGTTTGGGGTTAGGACAAATTTTCCTCACTTCAAACATTCTTCCATAAGCTGATCATGCAGGCAAGATTTTGGAAACAAATGAGTGGAAGCACTGCAGAGAAGGAAGAGGCCTGAGACTAATTTATAATTTCAAAAGACTGAGTTAGGGGGAAAGTTTACAAAAACTTAGATAGTTCATCCTTTAAAATTAAGTAAATTAGAGGGCACGGAGCTGCCTCAGGGAGATTGAATGGATATTAAAATGATTGAGTAAATGATTTTAAAATTTATTTAAACTTGTCACCTCATGTGGCAGCTGACTTTGGCACGTACCCGCCGAATGAAATATTGTGATGGCGTGCGGTGACGTTGGGACGCACGCCCAATGTCATCGTGTGTCATTTGACGTGTTGGTGTGTCGGGCCTGCCCCCACACGCTGACTGAAAAATTCTGCCCCTGATGTCATGGTGAACATTTATCTCTCAACCATCGTCAACACCATGGGCTAAATGTTTGTAGGACTTGCTGTGTCCAAATTGGGTGCCACATTTACTTAACAGCACTCATACTTCAATTGCGATTGGTTATGACATGCAAAGTCCTGGTTTGTTCCTATGGAAACATTGAATTTTGATCATCAAGGTCAGTGACTCCCTACCTTTTTGCTTTTGAGGCCACCTCATGTTATAAAAAAATCCATGGAGCCCCTGTAATACAATAATTAAACATATATTTATTATTACTATATTTGTCTTACCTAATGTGAAACTTGTTGCTGGTGCTGAGCGACAATTCTGCTATGCTGTGGAGCTATCTTTGACAAGCACAGGAGCAGAACACCACTAAGCACAACTTACTCATCAAATTGAGCCTTTTGTATAGAGCGACTTCACTCCTGAACACAGTGTTACTTCAGCCACCAGGGTAAACATCGGATAGAATCTTCCATCTGAATCTTAGGATTTTTGATCAGGATCTTAAAACTCATATATTTTGGCAACCAAATATGTTTGAGTTTCATAATGTTTATGTGGAGGGAAGGGAGGCGGGGTGGGATTTAACCAAAGACTACTTTTCAATACAGTACAATGTACTGCTGGTAAGGTGACAGGAGTTGAACTATGCTTATTAATCAAGTCAACAATCAACAAGTTGTCCCTTCAAAAGCAAATATTTATTAAGAAATGGGCAGAACTCTGCAGTTTTTTATTTTTATTCCAGTTTAATGTTTGCCCTTTTATTCTGATTTACCATAACTTTTTATTAAATTCAGGCACCTCATGCCCTGTGCAGATTTTCAAAAAAATCAATGCAAGCACTCACCTGCTTCAGTGCTTTTACGAAGTACAGACTGAGTCTGGTTAATAATATTGTGCAATCATGAATTTGTGACTCCTCTAATGGTGCTTTTCTAGCCAAGTGTCATCTTTATAATGTGATTTTAATGAACAAGACCTCAGTGCCTGGATCAGATACAGGAGCCAATGTCTTTTCTCATTTGCAAATGTGACAGGAATGGCAAGTAACACAAAGGGAATGATCTGCCAAAGCTTTTATCAACAACTTGCTTCTGTTCTTAGGAGTATCTGTTGGTTAAATACAGTCTCATAGCACATGTTTTCCGATAATTATTGTGCTCTGTTTTGTTACTGAAATGTAATTACAGCCCTTTTTAAATGATTACAGCAGATGAAAAGTGAGCAATTAAATAAATTCATAATCTGACTCATTAGTTTGTAATGTGTTTCAAGGTTTTGTAGATAACTGGAAGTCTTGGTTGGAAATGTAGATATAACTACATTAGGAACAGAGATAAAAAGAGGTAAAATGAATTTTGAAAACATAAATGACTTATGCCATAGTTTCTATTCCACACAAGCCTCTAGGTACTATTACTGTGATAAAACCAAATGAGTGGAATTTCATCCTCACTACTCTGACTCTTAAATAATTGTACTTTAGACTTGTTTTTCTTTACCAACTAATGAACTGATTGCTAACAAGTCACCAGATCAATGCCTGCATATGTGCAACATGTATGGAGCCCTGGGAATTAATCCCTTCCATACCCATCCTTGATCTTCCCCTTATCTCCCCCAGTCATGTGGAACACTCTCCAGCCATCAGTATACTTTGTGTCACCCTCCAGAATGTGATTGGGGCAGACTACAGACAAAATTACATAGAATTAGCAGCACAGAAACAGACCATTCAGCCCAAATAGTCTATACAAGTGTTTATGCTCCACTTGAGCCACCACTCCTAGTTCATCTCATGCTATTATCAAACTCTTCTATCCCTTTCATGCACTTTTTTCCTCTATTTAACTCTCTCTATTTTCTGCAGATACTTTGGTATTCGCTCCCTTCCTTGGACACGAGCATATAACCTCCCCTGGCATCATGAGGGTGTGTTGCGTTGTTGGAAGTATATATGAAAGATATATCATATTTCAGATGATATATCTTTGTCGTTTAGGTGAATGGCAAAGGCCCCGTGACAGTGTTCATAGGGGGTCTTCTGATCAATGGTTTATTATCAATTTTTCCTCAACGACCAAATTAGGAACATAAGAATTGCTAGACAACTGGTCATCTAGTTTGATTTCTGTCATCCTGTTGGTCGCATGATCCAACAATAATGGAATTATTATTTTTTAATTCATGGGCATCGCTGGTTAGGCCATTTATTGGCCATCCCTAATTGCCCTTGTTCAGACATTGCTGTGGGTCTGGAGTCACATATAGGCCAGACCAGGTCAGGACAGCAGATTTCCCTAAAGGACATTAGTGAACCAGATGGGTTTTTACAGCAATCGACAATGGTTTCATGGTCATCATTAGACTTTTAATTCCAGGTTTTTATTGAATTCAAATTCCACCATCTGCTGTGGTGGGATTTGAACCCAGATCCCCAGGGTATTACCCTGGGTCTCTGGATTACTAGTCCAGTGACAATACCACTACACCATCACCTCCCTGAATTGCTGAAACATAGTAATCAATCTCCATTAGTTAAACTACAACAGACCGAGAAATTATGAGGGAAATACCAGTGGTGGGAGCTTTGGGAACCACAGGTACAAAATTATCTGTTCCTTCAAAACACAGCATTTATCACATGTCATTACAAATCACTCATGTACTGAAAATATTATTTTGATGAAAAAAATCTATCTAATTTGCATTTGAATAAATCAATACAAACTGCTTCCACTGTCTCCCTAGAGAGTCTATTCCATAGATTGACAACTTGAAATATTGTTTCTGCAGATTAATTTTGAATTTGTCCCCTTCAACTGCAGGCTGCTACTGTTCTGGACAAGGTGAAATAACTTGTTATGATCAACATTATCTAGACCTTTTAAAATCTAAAAAAGAATCATATCACTGCTCAGCCTTCTCTTACCAGTGAAAACATGCTCAAATTACATAATCACCCCTCATATTCTAGTTCCTTCATCCCCTCAATCATTCTGGCTTATGTTAATCATTCTGATTTGCTTTTTTCTGTAACTTTTCAATAGCTGTCGTGTCCTTTTTGTACTGTGGGGTCCAGGACTATTTGTTGGTGCACCACCGATTTATAAAGTTGCAGGATTACCTCACTATTAATATGTCCCACTATCTGATTTGCTTTATTCACAGCCACTGAGCATTGTTGCTATAGCCTCAATTCATTGTCAATCAGATTACTTACATTTTTTGTGCACGTAATATTCTTTACATTTATGTGATCTTCTCTCTTCCTGGATTTTATGTCCCCATGTGAAGAACTTTGCATTTCTCTACTTTGAATTTTTATCTGCCACCTGTCTGCCCAATCCCCAAGACTATTTGAATCCTCCTGCAGCTTTGTATAGTACCACATTCATGAGATTTTCTCCATTTACAAATAAAGCTACTGTGCTTGTGACTTCTAACTACAGAAAATTTCTAAAGATGTTGAACAAAAGCAGTCCCTGTGGAACGTGCTGGTAACATTCTCCCAGGTTGATGACAATCCCTGTACCACCACCCTCTGGATTCTAATGGCCAACCAATTACTTATCTATTGTAAAACATTTCTACTTATTCCTTCTTTCCGTAGTTTCAGCATCAGCCTTTCCAGAGGAACATTACCAAGGACACTATATTAACTGCGTATCAAGATCCTTTGTCACATCCTCAAACAAAACAAATATATCGATTGACAAGACCTCCCTTTCATGAACCCAATTTCTTATGATTTTCCTTCTACCCAGATGCTCTGTGATCAATAAGAGTTTCCATAACTTTGCCCACAATGTCCGTCAAACTCACTGTCTGTAATTTCCCGGTACACTTTTTCTCCCTTTTTAAAAATAGGGGTAAAATCTGCCTCTCTCCAGTTTGACATGCACCTTTCCAATATTTAATGATAGCTGGAAAATTTGTGACAGAGGTGCCACAATTTCTTCCTGCACTTCTTAAAGAATCCTCAGATACATCTTATCCAATCCCTGATATTTATTCACCTCAAGTTTGCAGAACCGTTCAGATTACCATAATGAATCGTGTCACAATTTACCTCCGCAACGCCCTTTCCAGATTAAATAAATGACCTGTCTCCTCCTGGGCAAACACTAATGCAAAAAGTTGATTTAGCACTTTTGCAGCCTGTAACATCGGTTTTCTTAGCCTCATATGATCATTTCAGTGGCTCCACTCCATCCCTATTTTTTTTCTCTTTTAATTAAAAAACACAATATTGGCCTTCACTTCTCTTTGCCATGTTTGATTCAAAAAATTTCTTCGCCCTTTGGTTTTCATTCTGTGCTATTTTCTATCATGGCCTTCAATGCTTTTTTTCTTTGAGTTACTTGGTAATCCCATTCAATGAAGCAGGAGTACCTTTACGAATGTTATGATCCAGCAGTTGGTAAAGCGGAATTATTTAAAAATCCCAGAGGGAAACTTCAAACAACTGCCAAAACCTATATTTTTAAGTGGTTATGTTTGGGATGCAGCTCTAAATTCAGGAATCAGACCACCAGTTCTCAAGAGGTTTTATATCAAAATACATGAGACATTTATTAATCTACACAAGTTAAATGTATACATGTGGCTACAAATTATTACTCTCCTAACTTTTAACAAATTCCCAAACTAATCTCCATTAAGGCAACAGCAACCCATAGACCTAACCAGACACCAGACAAAGCGTTTTCACCTTACGAATTCAAAATAGGGTTCCTTTCACTTTGGTTCCTGTAGAGTTAGTTGGAGGCTTACAGCTACTTTGATCTTACATTGTCTTTGCTCTGCACATGCAAAACTGCTGTCTGTTTTCCCTAGCACAGATCATTGAAAGTAAATTCTCATTGTATCACCAGCCACTTTGATCACCAACCTCTTCTAACAATAAAAACCTTTCATAGTACCAATTTTATTGGTAATATAAACATATTGCTTGCTAGGTGCCAGATTTCACCCCACTTCTTGAATGCTCTATTCAAAAAATGCAAATGCACTCTATGTCTCTTACATCTCAAAACTAGTACACATCAAAGCACCCATACTAGCTGGCTTTAAGCCAATTAAGACACATCCACAGACTAAACCTCTATTTTAAAAGAAAAAGATTTTCCAATAATATATATATTAATAGCTTCATGACAACGAACATATGTATTGGAGGCAGGAGTAGGCTGCTCAGCCTGCTCCACCATTCAATAAGATCATGGCTGATCTGATTGTAATCTCAACTCCACATTCCCACCTACCCCTGATAACCTTTTGCCCCCCTTGTTTATCAAGAATCTATTTACCTCTGCCTTAAAAATTTTCAAAGACTCTGCTTCCACCACCCTTGGAGGAAGAAAGTTGCAAAGACTCACAGCCCTCTGAGCATTTGACACCTTTGCTTCGCATGGGCACACATTGATTCATTGCGTTCAAAATCACTTCCTTGAAAGAACTCCCCAGTTCCTCCACACCCCCAGCCATTGTAAAGCTTCTAGACCAATTCTGACAAGGCTTATCAAATGCTTAAAGTTGGGATTCTTAAAATCTGGAAACTGTGTCTGGGTTTTAGTAACCGCTCCAATTCTTGTATTGTTAAATATTATGATCACTGGCACTTAAAGCCTCACCCATCTTTTGTGTTGGAGATTTGACCAATCGTTCATAATCAAATCCAGAGGCCAGCATTTTTACTGCCAAGTCGGGAGAACTTGACCCAGGAGAAAATGCCCCATAACTTCGGATTTTTGGATCGTTGGTTTGGGGGGGGGGGGGGGGGGGGTGGAGGGAGGGGGGTGGGGTGGGGGGCAGGGGCGGTGGCGGGGGTGGGGGGTGCTGGGTGAAAATGGAAGTCTTGGCGGGCAACCCCAGAATGAGTTTGAATGCTGCGGGCGCAGAGGCCAGGCTGGGCAAAAGGCCAGCTTTGATGCACTTGTCGAAGTTATAAAAGAATGAATTAAACAAAAAAAAAACCCCTCACCGCTCACACCCCCATGCCCCATCCATGTCAACATGTATCCCCACCCAGCCCCATGGCCCCTCATATGCTCCATGCCAACCTATACCTCTCCATGCACCCCTCACAGCCCCTCATATCCTCCATGCCAAACTATGCCCCTCCACCAGCCCCTATGGCCCCTCATAGCCTCTATGCCAATTTAGTGCCAACTCATGCCAATGCATACCTTCCACCCACCACCCTTTGCCCTTACAGCCTCCATGCCAACTCACCTAGTATCCATCATGGGCAGACCTCAAGGCCTATGCTGAGATTAAATAAAGTTGTTAAGAGTCTATTGATGATTTCACTTTTAAAAAACACTCTCATTAATAAAAAAAAACCCAATCACTACATTTAACACCGTTCAAATGCTTAATCCCTTATAACACAAGCATTTATATTCATAGTCCCACTTCAAAAACTGTATAACTGTATAAACTGTATAACTGTCAAACTGTGAACTTAAAGTGATCCCACTATGATGATAGGTTGTGAATGGTAGCTCATTCAGCGCCAATCCTATAATGCTAGCTTGTGTCAACAGACAGAGTGAAATAGTTTGCATTGATTTTTTTTTACACTGTAGAGAGTTTTTCAAATATTTAAAGGGCAAGAGATTTAAATGCTTTGACAGTTCCCTTTGACAATTCATTTTGACTTAGAAACATAGAACCTAGGAGCAAGAGCAGGCCATTCGGCCCTTTGAGCCTGCTGCGCTTTTCACTATGATCATGGCTATCCTCCTCCTCAACTTTCTCTCCATACCCCTTGATGCCCCTAATGTCCAAAAAATTATCAATTTCTTTCTTGAATATACTCAGTGACCTGGCCTCCACAGCCTTCTGTGGTAAAAAATTCCACAGGTTGACCGCCCTCTGAGTGAAGAAATCTTCCCTCGTCTCAGTCCTAAATGGCCTGCGCCGTATCCTGAGACTGTGGCCCCTGGTTCTAGACTCCCCAACCAGGGGAAACATCCTCCCTGCATCCAGTCTGTTTAGCCCTGTTAGAATTTTATACATTTCAATCAGATCCCCTCTCATTCTTCTAAACTCTATCGAATACAGTCCCAGTTGAACCAATCTGTCCTCACATGGCAGTCCTGCCATCCCCAGTATCAGCCTAGTAAGCCTTCGCTGCACTCCCTCTATAGCAAGTATATCTTTTCTTGGGTAGGGAGACCAAAACTGCATACAATACTCCAGGTGTGGTTTCACCAAGGCCTTGTATAATTGCAATAAGACATCCCTACTTCTGAACTCAAATCCTCTTGCAATGAAGGCCAACATACCATTTGCCTTCCTAATTGCTTGCTGCACCTGCCTGTGTACTTTGATTGACTGGTGTACAAGGACACCCAGATCCCTCTGTACATCCACATTTCCCAATATATCACCATTTAAATAATACTCTGCCTTTCTGTTTTTCACACCGAAGCACATAACTTCACATTTATCGACATTATACTGCATCTGCCATGGATTTGCCCACATTCAAAACTTGTCTAAATCGCTCTGAAGCCCCCTTGCATCCTCCTCACAACTCACAACCCCGCTCAGTTTTGTGTCATCAGCAAACTTGGTAATATTGCACTTGGTTTCCTCATCCAAGTCATTTATATATATCGTGAATAGCTGGGGCCCAAGCACTGATCCCTGTGGTACACCACTAGTCACCACCTGCCATCCAGAAAAAAGACCCATTTATTCCCACTCTCTGTTTCCAGTTTGTCAACCAATTCTCAATCCATGCCTGTATATTACCCCTGATCCCATGTGCTTTAATTTTGCCCGCTAGCCTCTTATGTGGGACCTTATTGAAAGCCTTCTTGAAATCCAAATATACAACATCTGCTGGTTGTCCCTTATCTATTCTGCTAGTTACATCCTCAAAAAACTGCAGTAGATTGGTTAAGCATGATTTCCCTTTCATAAACCCATGCTGACTTTGTCTAATCCTGTTAATGCTTTCCAAATATCCTGTTACCATGTCTTTTATAATAGACTGTAGCATTTTCCCCACTACTGATGTTAGGCTTACTGGTCTGTAATTCTCTGTTTTCTCTCTCTCCCCTTTTTTGAATAGTGGGATTACATTTGCCACCCTCCAATCTGTAGGAACTACGCCAGAGTCTACAGAATTTTGGAAGATGACCACCAATGCATCCAATATTTCCAGAGCCACTTCCTTTAGTACTCTGGGATGTAGATTATCAGGCCCTGGGGATTTTTCACCCTTTAACCCCATTAATTTCTTGAGCGCAATTTTTTTACTGATACTTCTTCAATTCCCCTTTCTCACTAGACCCTTGGTTCCCTAATATTTCTGGGAAATTATTTGTGTCCTCTTTTGTGAAGACAGAAGCAAAATATGTGTTCAATTCTTCTGCCATTTCTTTGTTCCCCATTATAATTTCCCCCGTTTCTGACTGTAAGGGACTTACATTTGTCTTTGCTAATCTTTTTCTCTTCACATATTTATAGAAGCTTTTACAGTCAGTTTTTATGTTCTCTGCAAGTTTACTCACAAACTCCATTTCCCCCTTCTTGATCAATCTTTTTGTCCACTTTTACTGAATTATAAACTGCTCCCAATCCTCAGGCTTACTGCTTTTTCTGGCAATTTTATATGTTTCCTCTTTGAATCTTGTACTATCCCTAATTTCTTTTGTAATCCATGGTTGAGCCACCTTTCCTGTTTTATTTTTGCACCAGACAGGAATGAATAATTGTTGTAATTCATGCATACGTTCCTTAAATATTAGCCATTGCCTATTCACTGTCAACCCTTTCAGTAAGGTTCCCTAATCCATCATTGTCAACTTGCGCCTCACACCCTCATAGCTCCCTTTATTTAGATTCAGGACCCTAGTTTCGGATTCAACTTCTTCACTCTCCATCTTAATGGACAATTCTATCATTTTGTGGTCGCTCTTCCCCAAGGAACCCCGCACAACAAGATTGTTAATTAATCCTCTCTCATTGCTCAATACCCAGTCTAGGATAGCCTGCTCTCTAGTTGGTTCCTCAATGTATTGGTCTAAAAAAACCATCATGTACACACTCCAGGAAATCCTCCTCCACAGTATTATTGCTAGTTTGTCCAATCTATATGTAGATTAAAGTCACCCATGATTACAGTTGTACCCTCATTGCATGCATCTCTAATTTCCTGTTTAATGCCTTCCCTTACATTTCTGTTACTGTTTGGGGGCCTATAGACAACCCCTACCAATGTTTCCTGCCCCTTGGTGTTTCTTATCTCCACCCAAACAGATTCCACATCATGATTTTCTGAGCCAATCTCCTTCCTTGCTATTGCACTGATTTCCTCCTTTAGTAACAGTGCTACCTCACCTACCTTTCCCTATTTGTTTGTCCTTCCTAAATATTAAATACCCCTGGATGTTCAGTTCCCATCCTTGGTCACCCTGCAGCCATGCCTCCGTAATTGCAACAATGTTTCCCTGTTCGGGTTCCCATCCCCCCGCCATTCTCGTTTAAACCCTCCCTGACACCACTGGCAAACACCACCCCCAAAACCATTAGCAAACAGCAGCCCCCCCGACACCACTAGCATACAACACCATCCCCCCCACCCCTTCCCCTTGGCCATTGACCCCTGTCCTGCCTAGATGCAACCCATCCCGTTTGCACTGGTCCCACCTTCCCCAGAACTGGTCCTAATGCCCCAGGAACCTGAACACCTCCCCTTTTACACCATTTCTTCAGCCACACATTCATCTGATTATTTCTACTCTCGCTAACACGTGGCACTGGTAGTAACCTTGAGATTACTACTTTTGAGATCCTACTTTTTAATTTACGTTCTAACTACCTATATTCATCTTGTAGGTCCTCATCCCTTTTTTTTTTACCTATGTCGTTGGTACCAATATGTACCATGACCACTGGCTTTTTGCCCTCCCCCTTTAGGATGCCCTGCAGCCTGTCCGAGACATCCTTGACCCTGGCACCAGGGATCAACATACTATCCTGGAGTCTCTTTTGTGACTGCAGAAATGCCTCCCTGTTCCCCTTACTATTGAATCCCCTATCACTATAGCCCTGCCACTATTCTGCCTCCCGCTTTATGCAGCAGTGCCACCCATGGTGCCATGGACTTGGCTCCTGCCGCTTTCCCCTGAGAAGTTTCCCAACAATATCGAAAATATCCCTGTAAGAGAGGGATACAGCCATAGGGGACTTCTGCACTACCTGCCTTCCTCTGCTCTGCCTGGTGGTCACCCATCCCCTTTCTGCCTGTTAAGTCTTTACCTGCGCTATGACTACCTCACGGAACGTTCTGTCCATGACAATTTCAGCATCGCGGATGCTCCACAGTGAATCCACCCACAGCTCCAGCTCCGAAATGCAGTTAGCCAGTAGCTGCAACTGGACACACTTCTGCAGACATGGTCACCAGGGACACTGGAAGTGTCCTTGATTTCCCACATAGTGCAGGAAGAGCATATCACGGGTGTGAGTTCCAGTGAGTTTATGTGCTTTTTATTGCATGCTCATGTCGACTTTTGGTAACCCTAAAGGACACCTTATCTCTATCAAAAAATGTACCTGGATCAATTCAGAGAAGATATTCTAACGCTCCAAAAGGTAACTCTAGCTCTCCAAATACCTCCACTAACTTTAGACTTTCTCCTACCAAGTATAAAGTGCACAAGTCATGTTTTGGACATCCTGCTCACCAAAATCAGATCAGCTTGAAGGTAGCTGCACTTTAACATATGCAGTTGCCTCCATGAACCACAGATGTGCTATTTATAACCCGCCCCCATTCTCCCCCCGCCTTCGAAAATGGTGGGGGCCGGGTTGTGTTGGGACTTCCGGATCCAGGCTGCTGCAGTCATTTTTGCTACGACGGAGAGAGTCTCCATCTGCGTGAAAATTCAGGTCAGGTTGTTTTCTCCCTTTGTTGACTCCTTTACAGTCTCATAATAACTCTCAAAATATCTTCCTACCTTACCAATACTGGAGTCTTCACCCCAGTGAGGACCACTATAGTCCATCACAGTACTGGTTCACCTCTGTTATCTCTCTTCATTCTATTAACATGATTTGGTGTCAGTGTTTTCCTTTTTGAAGGTTTCATCTCTCACTTGTGCTTCACTTTCTGAATTTATATATAATGCCACAACTTCTCCTCCTTTTCTCCTGATACAATCTCTTCAAAGCAATGTATATGCCTTCCATTGATTGGAATCTTTCCATCATGTCTTTGAGATACCAATGATATGAAATCTATCAATTCCTCTAAAACCTTCTGGTCATGCATCTTAATTCAGACGTTTTGCATTAATGCAAGCACAGCTCTATTGCTTTTGACTTTCCCAATTTACTTTAGTGATACTTTTAATTTGTTTATCTCCCACTGTTGGAATTAAATTTATTAATCTTGGATTCTTGTTTTCACTGGTACATCTGAAGGTTTGTTCCAATCGGTGTGGCTGTCTTATACGGCAACATCCATACCCGCATTTAATCTACTTGACTTCTGTAGCATTCTATCTACCCTGCCTGCCAATACTTCTAGCCCCTTTAGCTTAAGTGGAACCCATCAGGCTTCCCTATTCCAAAAGGTGTCCTACTATTTGAGGAAGTGAAATTCTTGTTCCCTATACCAAAGCTTGATGTACATGATGACTTGTTTAATTACCCCGTGCTTCTTAAGTTCCCACTTTCCAGCTCTTTCTTCATAGTGTTGTAAGTTATGGCACTACAAGTGCACATCCAAGTATGTTTTGAATATGATGAGAGTTTCAGTCTCAACCACACTTTAATGCAGAGAGTTTGGAACACCCCGCCACCCTCTGGATGAAAACATTTCTCCTGACTCCCCTGTAATCCTCTACCAATTACTTTAAATCTACGCTACCTGATTATTCACCACTCTGCTAAGGGAAATAGATTTTCCTATCTACTCTATTTAGGCCACTTATAATTTTATACACCGCAATTAAATTGACCCTGATCCTCCTCTGTTCCAATGAAAACAATCACAGCCATCCAATTTTTCCTCATAGCTGGAATTCTCCATTCCTGGCAAGATCCTCGTAAATCTCCTCTATACCCTCTCTTGTGCAATCCTCAATATTAACCACACAGCCAATTTTTGTTTCAACTGCAAACTTTGAAATCATGCTCCAGAAGTCATTGACATACACCACAAACAGCAAAGAACCTGTACTGAATCCTGTAAAACCCCTCAGGAAAGAGACTTCCAATCACAAAAAACGCTCATCATCCATTACCCTTTGTTTCCTGCCATTGAGCCAAATTCGGATCCATTTTGCTACTTTCCCTTGTATCCCATGGGTGTTTACTTTTCTGACCACTTAACCATCTGGGACCTTGTCAAATGCCTTGCTGGAATTCATGCACACGACATCAAATGTGCTACTGTCATTGACCCTTCTTGTTATCTCTTCAAAAACTTAAATCAAATTAATCAGACAAGACCTTCCCTTAATAATCCATGATGGCAGTTCCTGAATAAATACCAATTTATACTGTCCCCCAGAATGCTTTCCAATAATTTGCCCTGCCTGAGGCTAGGCTGACAGGCCTGCGTTTACTCAGTCTATCCCTTTCTCCCATTTTAAACAACAGCAAAAGTTTAGCAGTCCTCTGGCATCAGGCCTGCAGCCAGAGAGGATTGGAAAATGGTGGTCAAAGCCTCTTCCATTTCCTCCCTTGCTTTTCTCAGCAGCCTGGGATGCCTTTCATCCTGGCCTGTTGACTTATCTACTTTCAAGGATGCTAAACCTTCTAGCATTTCCTCTCTCACTATCCCAGCCAATACTTCTCACTGCTCCCCTTAAGTACAATGTTATTCATTCCCATATAGATGACAGGCATTCTTATCTGTTACCTTTAATTTTCTATGAACCCAGTACTTTAAATCCTCAGTCCATGCACCTGAGAAGCAACATACTACTTATTCTTCTGGGTGTGGTTTGCACAGCACGCTATCTATCTGTACACCGAGTAATCTGAATGCCTAATATCCTACCTTGTTAGCTACTCTGTCTTTTTTCCTCTTCACTGACAGATTGCACATTAGTCAAGTCCATGACATATTCTCACCTGAGGCTGCTGGAATGCTCCGGTGTATGTCTCAGGCATCCCCTGAGTCTCGTCTTCATCTCTACATCATCACTTTCCAGAAGAGAGAATCTGTTGGAGAGCCTTTGCCACACTAAATCAAGACTCCTGGTCTCCCATCTACCAGGAACTCATCCTCCTTTAGGTATCAGGGACCTCCTCATCTACTCAGACCACCTGTGTGTTCTTCTTGACTACCTCATCTATACAAACTTCCCCTTCCCTAATATTTTAATGAATGCCGAATCGCTCAGTAATGCTGCCCATTGAGCCGTTAATGTATCAAGCAGCTTGCAGTTGTTGCAGATGAAACTCTCCAAAAACTAGGAAGGCAAACATCTCACAACTTCTGTAATGCACAAAATATTCCACCCTGATGCCACTTTAAAGTTTGAACGTTGTGAGAGGTAAGAAAAGGATCATGTGGATTTGGTGGTAAAGACCCATAAAAAGTGCGACTAATGACCAGTTATTTTGTTTTTTATGGTGTTAAAAATGCTGGCTCAGAGACAGAGAGCAGTTCCTGCTATTCTTTCAGTAGTGCTATGGTTTTTTTTTATTCATTAATGGGATGTGGGCATTGCTGGCTAGGCCAGCATTTATTGCCCATCTCTAATAGTGCTTGAGAAGGTGGTGGCAAGGTGCCTTCTTGATCTGAAACATACACCTGTACAGGAAGGTGGTGCCTCAGTTTAATGCAGAGAATAACCTTTGACATACCAAATTCAAAATCCTTTGTTTTATGTTCTAATCCTTCCATCACCATTTTCTGTCAGAAGTGTCAAATGGATGACACTTTCATCAGAACTAAGGTCATCAATCTGAAATGTTGACTGTTTCCCTCCACAGATGCTACCTGAACTGTTGAGTATTTCCTGCTTTTTCTGTATTTATTTCAGATTTCCAGCATCTGCAGTATTTTGCTTTTGAATGATTGTTCTTGGCCTTCTCTTGAAGTTCCCACCATTGCAGATTGTCAACCAATTTGGTTAACACTATTTGACATCAAAAAATGCTGAGTGCACGAGATACAGTACAGACTACAGACCCTGACAATGACCCGGCTGCTTAAGATTAAGGGGTGATCTAATTGAGGTATTTAAGATAATTTAAGTTTGCAGGTTACCATTAAAGAGAAAATCAACTGGACCTGCTCCATAAATACAATCACTATTAGAACAGGCAGAGGCTGAATATTCTGCAGTGAGTGGTTCACCTTCTGATTCTCCAAAGCCTCTCCAAGCCTCACAGGCACAAGTCAGAGTGTGATGGAATACTGTCCACTTGTCTTGAATGCAGCTGCAGTCAACAAGAAACTCAGCATCATCCAGAAAACAACAGTCTGCTTGATTGGCACCCAAGTCACCAGATTAAACATTCACTTCCTCAAACCAGTGCACTGTGCTAGCAGACTAATAAAATGCAGCAACTCACCAAAGCTTCTTTGATGGTTCTTCCCAAACCCACCCCTAGATCACCTAGAAAGAGGAACTCAGCAGGTGCTTGGGAACACAAATTACAGCTTCCCCGCCAAGTCGCACATACTCCTGACTTGGAAATAGATCACTGTTCCTTCATTGTTGCTGGGGCACAATCCTAGAACTCCCTACCCAACAGCAATTTGGGAGGACCCTCACCATATGGATTGCAGTTGTGCAAGAAGAAGGACCATCATCTCCTTCTCGTGGGCAGTTAGGGAAAGGCAGTCCACCCACCTCTACTAACTCCTCCAGCTGTATGTCCAAACCTGTGTCAGTCAGGCCCCAGACTGCTGTGGATCCTCTCCTCCTAGCATGCCTCTTAGTGGCAGAACTTTCAGCTGTTCTACTGTAATCCTTGGACACTCCCTCCCTATCTTTGCCTTGCTAATCTTCTTGCTATCTTCAGAAACCTCCTCTAAACCTCCAATTGCAACAGTGCCTTTGGACAAATGTCTTAAATCATCCATGCTAGGCCAGTCTCTCTTGTAAGTCACATTTGGTTGTTTGTTTTCTGTTTTGATTTCAGAATCCTACTTTCTTTACTTAACATTGACATGTGCTCTGGTTCAAAACATGACTGCGGTTCAACTTCATTAGCTGAAGCAGAGACACTTACATCTAAGTTATAGATGTATCCTGTTCATAATGTCTTTGTAGCTGTTTCAAAGTATATGTGATTTTGAATTCTGTGCTATTAACTTTGAGCCACTGAATAAGGGTTTCTTTGAAAGGTATACATTAATAAATGTGTGGTTGTTTTCCCTTCAGAATAACCTCCCTGAGAAAACAGGAAAGGGCCACTATATAGTGTGTATACCATGTAAACCTTCCATCTGCATTTTAAATAGCGTATTTGATCACTTTGCATCTTATACTTAATGCACTAAAAGCCTTGAGTAAATCCTGTATTGTACTTTAAATGTGTTTGTGGTGCAAAAGGGTTTTGCACCAGGAGGATGTTTCCTCTTGTGGGGGAGAATAGAACTAGGGAACACAGTTTAAGAATAAGAGGTCTCCAATTTTAGGATGGAGATGAGGAGAAATGTTTTCTCTCAGAGGATTGTTAGTTTGTGGAATTCTCTTCCCCAGAAAGTGGTGGAGCCTGGGGGCCATTGAATTTATCCAAGGCTGAATTAGATAGATTTTTGATAGACGAGGGAGTCGAGGGTTGTGGGGGGCAGAAAGGAAAGTGGAGTTTGGACCACAATCAGATCAATCATGATCTTTATCAAATGGTGGAGCAGGCTCGAAGGGCCAAATGGCCTACTCCTGCTCTTAAGTCCTACGTCCCTATGTCTTGGAAATCCTTTACTATTTGGCCTGCCTCATTTTTATATTGAATACCTTGGGATATTTTATTGCATTGAAGGTACCACACAAATAATGGCTGTTGTCACAGGTCACGAGCTGAACACATACAGATCCAGATTGCCTCTGGAGATGGTAATTTTTCTGGATCTGATGGCAGGGCAGAGGTTAACTCTCTGAACTTAATCAGGCACCAAATATAAAACTGTAGCTGTTCACCCATCTGTTGCTGCCCTTAGGCCATTCCTGACCTTATTGTGCTTGACTGCATCGGCATCATGCTTTGACTGAACCTTGGTTGACTGGGTAGTGGCAGTTGTCCATAATTGAAGCTTCCCCCACTGCAATTACTTTCTATCACTTGTCCTCCACAAATTTCCATGATGGCATTCTGCCTTTATCACCAAATCACACCTTGGCACCTTTCCCAACTCCTCTGACTCTTTATCCTCTTGCCTCCAAGCCTGGTTTCTTCCATCACTCTTCCCTCTCTTTTAAAATTTGTGTTATTTGGTACTTCCCTAACCTCTGCCCTGTGTTTCTCCTCAAGATATTGTCCTTCAGCCTCCATGACTTCTCACCCTCGGTGATTTCACTTTCTATCTCAGCTCACTTTGCTTTGATTTCACTCCACTCCTGCCCTCCATGCACCTTTTGTTCGCATCAACTTTGCTACCTATATCCTCAGAAACCCCATGGAGCCTCTCTACACTCATGGTTGCAATCACAAACAAGACCATCTGTGACTACTTCCTTCGACCCATCACCCCCATTCATTCCCTTTCCACTTTCCAACTCCATTTACTTTTTCATCTCACCGAGCAAAACTTCTTCTCCAAGTTACTTACAGTTGCACTTTCAAGTTTCCAAGTGCCTGACCTTTGGTCTTCCATTCACACAATATTTCTGTATCAATTCTGTTTCTCAAAAAAACCCCATATCTCTACCTTTGATGCCCTTGTTCACATCAAAATCTTTACTATCTCCTATCCCAGTCTGTTCCACCTTCACTCCTTCAAGTCCAAGAGGAGTATCACACTTTCAAAAGGTTTACAACTGGTCTAGCTCACTATTCCAGGATCACCCTAGAGATCAAAGATAATCCTAGACTTCTCTACTGCACTGCCAACTGTCTATTTAAACTCCTCTCCCTTGCTTCCTGCACCCCTATCTCCAACAACAAGTGCAAGGTGCTCATGGACCTCTTTGTGACTAAGATTGAGATCATCTGCTTGGTTGCCTCTTCTGCTTCCCTCCTTTCCCTTATTCACCATAGCCAATGTAAATGAATGGCTCTCCTGAGGAATTGTTCCCCTTCTCACTAAACCTGGCCTAGATCCACCACCCGGCCTAGACTCCACCATCCATGGACATTACTGCTCCATCTCCCTTACCTCTCCAAAGTCTTTGAACATGTTGTTACATGTAAATAAGTACCTACCTTTCATAGAATTTGAACTCTCCTATCAAGCTTACACCCTTGCAACAGCATTTTCAACAAGGGTTTCTCTTCCCAGGTTGCTGGCTCAGAGAGAGATAGGTAATACGAATGCAGTTGACTCAATGGAAGAAAGGATGCTAGGGATTCACCTACAGGACTGTAAATTGTCTTTCAGATTGAGCTTTTGATCAGTATTGCAGTTGGTGGAACAGGTTGCTGTTCCATGACCTAGTCCCTAGTGTCAAAGGGCCTTCTAAAGGTAACTAGGGGCATTGCACTTGCTAAAAGGCAATAAAATTTCAGTGAGTGAAGAATTGTTCTGGCCATCTTTCTCAGCAGGTTCAAGTGCTCACTGTGTATTAGGGGTTTTCCAGGATGCAAGGAGGAATTAACTGTAAATTGGAATAAAAATGTCATTTGAAGTATATCATGACACATAAAAGCTCTTGCTGTATAATATGATTTCTTGCCACTTTATTGAGTTGCATTTTCATCATGAGTTTTTAAAAGTTATTTTGATAATACTTAACAGGATTACTGTAAGAGATTGATAAAGTCTTGCTGAACACAATTCTCACCGGTGCTGAAATGGGATGTAAGCTGAAAGACTAGCGTCAGAGGCTAAATGCAAGGCTCTTGTCTAACCTCATTAAACATACATGCCCCAGAAATGTAGAGCAGCTACCAACTACCAGCCATTTCCAAATGAAGTTACAGAATGATAACATCATTGCAGGGAGATAAAAGCAGGAGCATTATTGGATTAACTTTAAAATACCCAAAAGAGATTACATTCGGCACAAAAATATGAATATTCAGTGCTGTGCAGGTCCAGGGTTTATCACGTTCCTGGCTCCTTCTCAAACAAGAAATGTTTGAATAGTTTTAGATGCACACCGTCTAATCATGTTCGAACCGAATCCTTGCTCTCCATGCTGGGATATTCTTCAAAATATCGAAATATAGGATGGCGCTGAAGGTTTTTTAAACAGCACATGCCATCGTTACCAATCCTGACTGTTGCACAAGGTAGAAAAGAATTGCCAGTGGTGTCAGGTAGGAACTTTAATGAAGTAAAAAACATGGAGAAGAGTTTGAATGTGTTTTGGACTGGAGGGTTCAGATATGGAGTGGTCATCTGAGGAATCGAGCCTCGAAGAGAACGTGGCAGAAAAAGAAAGGGACAAGAGTGAGCAAGCTGAAGATGTTCTAGTGGTATGTGTATATTGTACATATATATGCATGTGTATATGCATGTATCTATGATGTGTATGTGTACGGAACATAAAATTTTATTGCCTCCTCTGCCAACATAATGAGAATCACAGCAAAAAGAATTTCTAAAGCAGAAATACAACTTGCAGCCCTAGAAGTGCATGGAATCTTCTGGAAATATGACTTCCAAAACCCAGGCCACTCAGTCCTGTTGGTGCTTATATTTCCTATTCACTGGCTTGACCTGAAAGAATGCTGTGGGCTTGAAAGTTTGGAAAGGGCTGTTTTTAGTGCTGTTGGCTTGTTTGTGAATAGGTGCTAAATTATATCACCCAGTTTTGTTGGTATCAACAACTTCTTCTGAATGAAGAGCTTTCTGACATGGAATGAATTTGGTTTGGTTAAAACCCCAGCAGTTGGTTTTGGAATAACCAGCAAAATGTGACAGTATCCAGAACAATAGGAATGATAATGTTGAACCACTGTTAGAGTATTGTCCCGTACAGAGTTGCACTCACCAGCCACTGGAGTCCTATGTTGGCCTAAATTGACAATGTGGCAAACTTAAAGGCTTTGTATCTGAATGCGCGTAGCATTTGGAATAGAACTAATGAGTTAACAGCGCAAATGGAGGTAAATAGGTATGATTTGGTGGCGATTACTGAGACGTGGTTACAGGGAGAACAGGTTTGAGGGTGGAATATCCAAGGGTACTCAGTGTTTCGGAAGGATAGGCAGGAAGGAAAAGGAGGTGGTGTAGCTTTGTTAGTAAAGGAAGAGATCAATGCTATAGTGAGGAATGATATAGGCACTGGGGAGCAAGACTTAGAGTCAGTCTGGATAGAAATAAGAAATACCATGGGAAAGAAGTCCCTGGTGGGAGTAATCTATAGGTCCCCAAACAGTAGTTCAGCAGTAGGGCACAGTATAAACCAGGAAATACTGGGAGCATGTAAGAAAGGCACGGCAATAATCATGGGCGATTTTAATATGGGTATAGACTGGACTAATCAAATTGGCAATGGTAGCCTCGAGGGAGAGTTCAGAGTGTATTATATATTGTTTCTTGGAGCAATATGTTGTGGAACCAACCAGGGAGCAGGCTATTCTGGATTTGGTTTTGTGTAATGAGATGGGATTAATGAATGATCTCATAGTAAAGGATCCTCGAGGGAAGAGTGATCATAGCATGCTAGAATTTCAAGTTCAGTTTGAGAGCGAGAAACTTGAGTCCCACACTAGTGTTCTGGAGTTAAACAAAGGTAGCTAGATAGGCATGGGGGCAGATTTGGCCCTCGCAGACTGGGCAGGAACAATACAAGGTAGGACAGTTGATGAACAGTAGCAGATATTTAAGGAGATATTCAATTCCTCCCAAGTAAAATATATTCCAAAGAGGAAGAAAGATGATAAGAGGGGGAAAAAGCATCCATGGCTAAGCAAGGAAGTTAAAGATAACATAAAGGCAAAAACTAAGGCATACCAAATTGCAAAGGTTAGTGGCAGGCTGGGAGATTGGGAAACTTTTAAAGATCAACAAAGGGTTACTAAAAAAATAATAAAAAGAGCAAAGTTAAATTATGAAAGAAAACTAGAGCAAAACATAAAAACTGATAGCAAAAGCTTTTACAAGTATATAAAAGGAAAGAGAGTAGCTAAAGTGAATGTTGGTTCCTTGGAGGATGAGACTGGGGAGTTAATAGTGGGGAATGCAGGAATGGCAGAGACGCTTAATCAATATTTTGCTTCAGTTTTCACAGTGGAGGACACTAGTACCACCCAATTGTAACAGGTAGTGCAGAGGGTATAGAGAAGGAGGAACTTAGAACAATCACCATCACTAGTGAAAAAATACTGAGCAAACTATTGGAATTAAAGGGTGACAAGGCCCCAGGACCTGATGGCCTACATCCCAGGGTCTTAAAGGAAGTGGCAGCGGAGATAGTGGATGCATTGGCTATAATATTCCAAAATTCCCTGGATTCTGGAAAGGTTCCAGTGGATTGGAAAAATGATAATATAGCGCCCTTATTCAAAAAGAGGAAGAAGCAGAAATTAGGAAACTATAGACCAGTTAGTTTAACGTCTGTCATTGGGAAATTGTTGAAATCCATTATTAAGGGAGTAGTAATGGGGCATTTGGAAAGTCAAAATGCATCAGAGTCAACATGGTTATATGAAGCGTAAATCATGTTTGACTAATTTGCTAGAGTTCTTTGAAGATGTGACAAGCAAAGTGGATAATGGGGATCCTGTAGATGTAGTATATCTGGATTTCCAGAAGGCCTTTGATAAGGTGCCACACAAAAGATTAAAACACAAGATAAGATCACAAGGAGTTAGGGGTAATATGTTAGTTTGGATAGAGGATTGGCTAACCAACAGAAAGCAGAGAGTGGGGAAAATTGGGTCCTTTTCTGGATGGCAAGCTATAACTAGTGGGGTGCCACAGGGTTCGGTCCTTGGGCCCCAACTATTTAAAATCTATATTAATTACTTGGATTCAGGGATGGAAGGTACTATAGCTAAATTTAGGTGGGAAAGTAAGTTGCAATGAAGCAATAAGAAATTTACAAATGGATATGGACAGGTTAGGTGAATGGGGCAAAATTTGGCAGATGGAGTTTAATGTGGATAAGTGTAAGGTTATCCATTTTGGTCAGAAGAATAAAAAGGTGACTTACTTAAATGGAGAGAAACTTCAGAATGCTTCAGTGCAGAGGGATCGGGGTGACCTCGTGCATGAATCGCTGAAAGCTAGTATGCAGGTACAGCAGGTAATAAGGAAGGCAAATGGAATTTTGGCATTTATTGCTAAAGGAATAGAGTATAAAAATAGGGAAGTGTAGTTGCAACTGTACAAGGCATTGGTGAGACCGTGCCTGGAGTACTGTGCAGAGTTTTGGTCCCCTTACTTGAGGAAGAATGTAGTTGCATTGGAGGCGGTTCAGAGGAGGTTCACTAGATTGATTCCAGCGTTGCGGGGCTTGTTTTATGAGGAGAGATTAAGCAGATTAGGCCTATACTCGCTAGAGTTTAGAAGGATGAGAGGAGATCTAACTGAGGTATATAAGATGCTAAAGGGGATAGACAAAATAGACATGGAGCAGATGTTTCCCCTTGTGGGGCAATCTAGGACGAGAGACCATAGTTTTAGACTAAGGGGTGGTAGATTTAAATCAGAGATGAGAAATTACTTTTCTCAAAGGGCCGTGAATCTGTGGAATTCACTACCTCAGTGCAGTGGATGCTGGGACGCTGAATAAATTTAGGGAGGAGATAGACAGATTTTTAATTAGTAACGGGTTGAAAGGTTATGGGGAGAGGGCGAGAAATTGGAGTTGAGGCCGAAATGAGATCAGCCATGATCGTGTTGAATGGCGGGGCAGGCTCGAGGGGCTGAATTGCCTACTCCAGCTCCTAGTTCTTATATTCTTATGTTCTAAATTGACTCCTTGCTCCCACCATCTGCAGTTTGACTTCCTGTCCACATCTTTAAATTCCATTACAGATCCGCCCTACTCTATCTCTTCACCAAACTGCATTGAGCCGTCTTTCTTCCCCCCACTCTCAGGCTCCCAAATCTCTCCATTCCTCTGACTTGGCTTCTTGTGCATCCCCCCTCACTTTGCCCCACAGTTTGCCCTCAACAACTTCCTTGTTCTTTGGAAACCCCCAGATCTTTTTACCACCTCTCTCTTTAAAGTTCTCCACAAAATATTTCTTTGACCAAGCTTCTACTCAGCCTGCCTGATCTGTTCCTGTCTGGATTGTTGTCCAGATTCCATATTTTGATTGTGAAGTGTCTTGGGAAGTCTTTCTGTCTACTGCCTACTGCCTTTCACAACTTCAATACGTTCTAAAGCACTTTACAGTCAGTTATATGCTTTTTGAAGTGTCGTCACTGATGTAAGAAAAAACATGTCAGCTGATTTGTGCACAAAACAGTCCCACAAACACTGATGTGTTAATGACCAGATATTCTGTTCTTGCTGGTTGAGGGATGAGAATTGGCCAGGACACCAGGGAGAACTCGCCTGATGTTCTTAGACATTGTTCCATAGAATCGTTTAAGTTCATATGAGAAGACAGATGGAGCCTTGGTGTTTGGTATTTCATCTTAGAGGTGGCACCTCTAATAGTGCAGCACTCCTTTGGTTCTGCACTGGAGTGCCATTCTAGATTATGAGCTAAAGTCCCTGGAGCGAGGCTCGAACCCACAACTTTCCAACTCAAAAGCAAGCGTGCTACCACTCAATCTCTGTAAATACTACACATGGATTGAACTGCTCTTTCTGTGAGCCTATTGTGTGGGTATATGCTGAGATTAACAGTGGAAAATTGATTAAAAGCATTTAGAAAATACATCAGTATAAAGTTCATTCGCTGTTATAAATGGACCAGAGACCACACAGATACATCTTTGTGCAAGGTGATTTGATAGAAAACCTGACTGTGGGGTTTCTTTTTACCAATTCTCTCAAAAGCAGTCTCTGAATCTTGTTGAATTAGAGTTCCATAGAGACTGGCAATCTTCCAGTAGTTTGCCAGAGTAGTCAGTCTCCATGCCCTGGATTTTGCGAAGGTTTTTGGCAGTGAACTGTCGTCACTCTAACCTTAAGGTAATGGCAATCCTGAAGTTGCAGTTTATAATTCACAGCTCCGTCTCTGGCTGTGCTGTGTGTGTGGACAGAGTGTCCCCAGAGCCAGCAATCAGTGAAGTTAGTTGATATGGTGAGAACTTCCCTTTTTCTGCACTCACATCGCTGTTCAAAATCCCATAATATGTTGCACTTTGCTCATTCAGGGCAATCTGAGTGATAGCTGTTGCTGAACAAGATCTAGATCTAGCCCTGAAAAAAATAATTTTATACTTGTGGAGCATTGTTAAGATTTTTTAAACTAATTTTTTTTTCCAAATAATTTCTTTTATAGAAGAATTTTCATGATCTTACAACTTCTACCTTCACCCTGTGTATATGTCCCATTCTTTATTTTGCTCTGTATAAAATTTTTAAAATGTGATTTGATGTTAGTGCTTTTCATTTCCTTGTTAGCTGTCTGTGAAAATTCTTTAATATGAGTGGCTGCTAGGACATTTTGATGACATCACTGCAGCTCCATACTGAGAATCCCCATGGAGATTGCTAGCAAGGCTTTCTTCAAGGTCAGTGATGAGTGCTCTTGCTTCAGTGCCAATTCCAAAACTCAGGCCAATATGTCAGACAGAATGGTGAGCATTGGTAAGTTTCTGTACTACTGTGGGCCTCACCGTCAAGCCAGATCCCACTTTCACCCAACATCCACCACTGAGCCGCAGTTGGAATCAGAAGTCCTTGCAGATTGTCTTTTCTTCCCTGTCCTTGTTAGCCAAGGGCACTGAGGTAAATTTTACTGCAGCCATCACAATGCTGGCTGAGGTCTGCCTAATTCAGTACAGGGCAGAACTCAAAGCTGAGATATTTGGTTTTTATGGGTTACTGCTACAGCTTTATCCACTGACCACTAGGGAGACTTCAGCCTGGGGAATGGGTAGCAATGTGGTGGTGGCGGGGTGTATGAATCGCCTTGGGAAGTGAAACTGAATATTTACAGTTTCCCTGTTTAACATTAGAGAGCATTGGTGTGGTTTGGAGTACTTTGCCTTGAGTGTAATGGGTACTGATGGCATTGTTTAGCTCAGTCTGGCCCATTGAAGCTCAACTCTCTCAAATTGTATTGATTTTCAAAAAAGATCTCTGCACTCCTCTAATTCTGGCCAGTTTTGCATCCCTGATTTCCATTGCTCCACCTTTGGCAGCTGTGCCTTCAGCTGACTCTGCCCTAAGCTCTGGAATTTCCTCCATGACCCTTTCCTCCTTTGAGACGCTCCTTAAAACCCACTTTGTTGACTTTTGTCTCCTGTCCTAATATATCTTTGTGTGGCTCAGTGTTACGTTTTATTTGATAATGCTCCTGTGAGGCATCTTGGTATATTTTACAACATTAAAGGTACTATAATTTAATACACCCTTCATCACATCCTGCTGCACTTTTGGGGGAAAAAATGCCTTTCTCCCCAAAGTGGTGATAGCACCATATAATATATAATAATGCATCATCGGCATAAGTAGCTCATTAATTTAATTCCTACTTAATCCTCTGCTAGGAGGGTTTTAATCAGAACACTGATAGAATAGTTTACTCCGCAGATTTCTGAATACACAGAGGAAACAGAGACTGGGAAAAGTGCTGCTGGTTATCATCAAGCGTGGGTGGGATTGAGGAATGCACACTTGGTTCAGATTTTATTTTATTTCCAATAACTAGTGCTGTCAGTCTATGAAATGATTGTTAGAAGTATTACTAGCTTTACTGTTCACTAAGTGTTTGGTGACTTCCATTTCCTGCAAACCTTTTGTGAAGTGGTAGCAAAAACAAATCCATTCACTGCAGCCAGAGGACAGGAAATCTGGGCGCAGAGAGTGAGTTTTAAATATAGATCTATCCTGAAGGGAGGCAGCTGCTAAAATGGAAGGGGGGGTTGGGAAAGGGAAGGGAATTTTTGTTTTTCCCAGTGTGTGAACTTGTATGGCTGAAGGTGATTTCTGACTGTTGGGTAATTTAATATTTGCTCTCTGCACAGAAGTGAAATATTTCCAGGGTGGATTTGTAGAATTGTGCACAGCTCTGCAAACACTTAAAAACAAAAGGAATTCTTGGGATATGGACATCACTGGCATGGCTGACATTTATTATCCTCCCCTCATTGCCCATGAGGATCTGGTGCTGAGCCACCTTCTTGAACTGCTGCAATGCATGTGGTGAAGGTGCTGCTAGGTGCTAAGATAAAAGCAAAAAATTGCAGATGCTGGAAATCCAAAACAAAAACAAAAATAAAAATGCCTGGAAAAACTCAGCAGGTCTGACAGCATCTGAGGAGAGGAACACAGTTAACGTTTTGAGTCCGTATGACTCTTCAACAGAACTAAGGAAAAATAGAAGAGACGTGAAATATTAGCTGGCTTAAGGGGGGATGGGACAAGTAGAGCTGGATAGAGGGCCAGTGATAGGTGGAGATAGCCAAAAGATGTCATAGATAAAAGAACAAAGAGGTGTTGACGGTGGTGATATTAGCTAAGAAATGTGCTAATAGGTGACATTAAGGGTAGAAAGCAGGACAAGCAAGGTACAGATAGCCCTAGTGGGGGTGGGGTGGGGGGGAGGGATCGAAATAGGCTAAAAGGTGTAGATAAAACAATGGATGGAAATACATTTAAAAATAATGGAAATAGGTGGGAAAAGAAAAATATATATATCAATTATTGGAAAAAGGGGGATCGGAAAGGGGGTGGGGATGGAGGAGAGTGTTCACGATCTAAAGTTGTTGAACTCGATATTCAGTCCAGAAGGCTGTAAAGTACCTAGTCAGAAGATGAGGTGCTGTTCCTCCAGTTTGCGTTGAACTTCACTGGAACATTGCAGCAGGCCAAGGACGGACATGTGGGCATGAAAGCAGGGTGGTGTGTTGAAATGGCAAGCGACAGGGAGGTCTGGGTAATGCTTGCGGACAGACCGAAGGTGTTCACTGCACTAAACCCTTAAGCACAGAACAGTTCAGTTGGACTCTCTCAGTGACACTGCGCTGTTAGTGACGATCTACAGTCGGTTTAGCTCTGTGACTTCATTGGGTGCAGGCTGAAATGCCCTCAGCACTTTGTACTAAGAATCCTTAAAGCACTGTGTGAGAGGAATCATATTTTGGGCTTCTTTTTAACAGAAATAAAATTCGCTGTAATGTTCCCCAAATATTTTTTGTGTTATCAAATCAAATTTCAGCTGTGGCTCAATGATAGCATTCTTTCCTCTGAGTCAAAAGTTTGTGGATTTAAGTCCCAACCTAAATTAAAACAGCAAATCCTATTAGTAACAGCAACCTTTAGTGCAAGAAAATTAATAGAAAGGTGGGTTTAACCTTGGCATGTGAGTCTGAGAACTCAGTAGTACGCACTTATGCATTTCTTGAAAATGAAAAAAAGCTTGAGTACCTTTGTAGTAGGGCAGAGAGTGAAATGCATAATTGAATAAACTGTTGTTCCGGGGGTAGAAAACTTGATTTAGTGTTTTTCCAATGTGTTTTTTAAAATATATTTATAGTTTAATTCCCTTAATTCAGCTTCATTTAGTTCAGAGAGCACTTCAATCTTGGTGTCATGTCTGCCACATCTTTCTGCAGGTGCTGCCCTATATTTATCAGATGAGAGGGTTACTTGTCAGTTGAGATAGACATACAAACACAAGGGAGCAGATGAGGATTTTTAGATTGTAGTGTACTAATGCCATTGGACTTAAAACTGGGACACCTAAACTCACAGTAGATTGTTAATCTGCTGTAGTCATTTTTTGAGGCCACTCAAAATAGTAGCAACTGTTTCATCTCAATGGCATATGGAAGCTTGTATAATTAAGATGGTATGCGTACTACTGGGGCAGCTAAGATTGACATTTGTCTATTGTTGACAAAAAGGTATAGCGCTTGGTATTTTAGGGGCAATGAAAAGATTTAACATAAGCTGGAGAGAACACAGGGTACAATGGGAGAGGATAGCACCATGTCTGATCAATACAGCAAGGTGGCAGGCAGACGACACATGACTGGGACAGCCATTCAACCAACCATTCACCACAATACTGCTGTACCTATCAATATCAGCTCAACTGCACCCTTACACCCATCCTTTGCCTTTGTCTCTTGTCATGGTTGATTCCCTCTTAGGGCCTTACATCTTCTCTTCCTCAAGTACGAGGGCTCAGATTTTCGCTCCTGGGTCAGGTGCGCGGACATAGCATTCAAGGCTACGGGCCAAGTGCTGGAAAATAGGATTAGAGTAGATAGGGGCTTGATCACCGGCACAGACACGATGGGTCGAAGGGCCTCCCTCCATGCTGTAAAACTCTATGACTCTATTTCCCGGGTCCGTGAAGCCGACCCATAAAAATGGTGCCCAAACGTCCGATTTATGGTCCCGTGGCAGGCTAGTATAGGAGTTGGGCAGGCAACTCCAGAAGTCCTGAGGGGTTGGAGGCAGACTTTGCGTGGATTGGGCCATTGAGGTGCAGATAAAAATCCATTTGAGAGGTTGGCGATCAATGGTGAAGTTCCTGTTGCTCAGAGGAAACATCATCGCCTTGTCGGGTGAGTTTCCAAGTTGTTCAACTGTTAGCTGACCCTGGAACGGTTGGCCCATCATGGGCTTTTCCTATGGGAGAATTGTCATTGTTGCTGCCTAATCAAAGTGTACTCTACTGAACATCTGAAAGCACAGAATGAATTCACAAGACACAGCCATAGAGATGGTATCGTCTCACCACCACTACCTAGTACAGGCATTATACAGTCATGTAGTTATCTGCCAAGACTTAGTGGTGATGAATGATGAACTCTGCCATGCTCATTGTCTTATCCACCTGCCCTCTTGTCCCTCATGATGCGACCACACTATTGATTCTTGACCAAGTCCTTCACAGCTGTACACTGTCATGGCATAACATTGTGATGAGGAGGGAGGAAACCAGTAGGGCTGTCAGTGGTTGTGGAGCAGAGCATGCTACCTTGGATTCACAGCCGCAATATACATGGCACCAATCATTGGTGCAGAGCCATTTTCTCTGCCAAATCTTACCAGTAATCATTGATGATATGGTGAAAATGGTTAGTGCATGTAATCACATAAAAGTGAATGAGAGCTTTGTAATCTGAATGTTTCATGACCCTTTTTGCCTTACATTTTTATTGATAGAATGTCACACGGCGGAGGCACGGGGGAAGGGATGGCTCCAGCTGCTCCACGCTTTTCTGGCCAACACCTCCAAGTTTTGGTGGAAGAGGTCTGGAAGAGGAGAGCAGTCCTCTACCTTGCTGGTTGCCGTAATCCACCTACAACAAACAAGAAAGCCTGGATTCAAATAGCGGCTGCAGTGAGCGCAGCAGGAGACCATCAGTGCTCATGGATTCAGTGCAGGAAAAGGTTCAAAGACTTGCTGCATTCCAGCAAGCTGTGTAGCTTGGCTCATGCATAGAGCTGCAAGGGAAGGGTCACATCTGCAAGCTGCAGCTAAGGAGGGGTCTTGGCACTTACCTCTGTTTCAGCGTTGAGGCTTGGATGTGTACGCAACTCATGTAGATGCTCACAGAACACATGTGAATGATTACTGGAGCACTGTGATGCACAAACATAGTGAAGAGCAATATCTCTCCATGTACTATATACCAGGCTAAATTCATGTTGTCATTGAAGTCAAAAAGGGTGAAGAGTGCCATGGAGATGGCCCAGACTTGGGGTGGGTCAGCCTGGCTGAGATGCATACGACCTGTGGAATGCATAGCCATAGAAGTTGCCAGGGCGCCTGAACAGCTGTCTTGGTGCTGGTGAATAGCTACTAGCAGGTGATAAAATTGGTGTTGAAATCACCTAGGCATATGGTGATAATGGTGGAGCTCATGATCTCAGTTCACTGAGCACAATGGTTAAGGCAATGGTGTGCATCAGAGAGTGCTTTCGCGATGAGAAAGGCTACAGTTAAATAACTCATTTTGTGTCTTGCACGGGTCCCAACTCTGCTCCCACATCCGCCCCCCCTCAAACCGGCCAGATGGCACCTCGGGCATCAGAAGGAGGAGGAAGAGATGTCTGAGGAGGCAGCATCACTTCATACTAGCCCACACTCCCCCAACTCACATTCAGGCACTTCAGAGGGATTTAGTGGGCATTTAGAATCAGTGGCACCAGAGTGCAAGAGAAGGTGTCAGAATCAGAAACATTTGCACAGTCCCCCTCGGAGGAAGGAGGAAAGTCAAGATGATGCTCCAGTGGAGCCTCAGGAGTCACCTTTTGCGACACAGTATTTAGATAATCAGCAGCAGATGTGTGGATATCTGGCAGAGTTCCTGAAGCAGTGAGTGCTCTTGAACTGTGAATGGAGGAGTCCATTGCTGTCATGAGCTCCACATTGTCCCAGGGGCTCAACCACATGAGTTTTGACCATGAGAGATTGGCTAATTTCATGGAGAGACACATGCAGCAGCACTCTGGGAGATGATGGTGCAGTGTTAATGTCACTGGACTAGTAACCAGAGGCCCAGGCTAATGCTCCGGGGCAGGGTTTAAATCCCACCATGACAGCTGCTGAAATTTAAATTCAATGAATAAATCTGAGTATAAAGCTGGTCTCCGTAATGGTGACCATGGAAACTATCATTGATTGTTGTAAAAACCCATCTGGTTCACTCATTCCCTTTAGGGAAGGAAATCTGCCATCCTTATCTGGTCTGGCTTGTAAATGAGTCCAGACCCACAGCAATGTGGTTGACTCTTAACTGCTCTCTTAAGTGGCCTAGCAAGCCATTCAATTCAAGGGTAGTTAGGGATGGGCAACAAATGCTGGCCTTGCCAGCAATGCCCACATTCCATGAAAGAATAAATGAAAGACAAACTCGGAGTTGATGCAAGAGCAGCGTCTTGGCCAGGAAAGGGTGTAATCCTCCCTCAGTAGCCTGGATCAAGTCTGCACAGAGTATGAATGCTGACATCTATGGAAAACATTAGGAGCTACGTACTCTTAACAGGACGGTCCCACTGTTGGCTCAGTAGTTGCTGCACAGCAACTCCATCTGAAGACCAACCCAGGGTTGTGCAGGTACCGAGGGCTCCTCAGCACTCTCATCTTCCTCCACCTCCCCAGCCCTCTACCTGCTGCACATGTGCCTTTGGCAACGGCTGCCCATGCAGAGATGCAGAGGCTGCAGTCTGAAAGAGGTCCCCAACAGGTGCCTGCATGATGAGGCAGGCCACAATACTCTTCATTGCCATTTTGGACAGAGCTGTGAGGCAACACAGGGGCACTCCATTATAGTGTGCGAGAGCGAAGGGTGGCTTCCCACCTAGAGCACCAATGGGTTCACTGTGGTTACACTTTTCACATTGTATATAGCAGATTTGAGCACTTCTTTAATATATTTACTTATATTGGAAATGACTTGGTTGTGTTTGTACACCAGAGAGCTCAAAAAGATTGGTAAAATTATGACGGTGCTTCATACTGGTAGTAACGAGGGTGGCATGCTGAGGCCCATCTCAACATAATGTCAGCAGGATCAAGGTTGCCAGCTGATTTGTGGTGCTTTGGAGGCCTTCTCCCTTCTCTGCTGTATCACAGAAGAATCCAATGTTCAAAGTCTCAAGCATTGAGATGCCCCTTGTATCCTTCATTCTCCATCCAAGCTTGACTTTAAGGGAGGCTTAATGATCAGACTCCACCATCAGATGCTTGAGATGTACCTACTGCCCAGCATGAGTGCTGGGTGCAAGGCATTCACCTGCACTGCCGTATTACGCATTGGCCTAGGCGTAAGTAAGCATCACAGCTTGAGAGGCCATGTTTCATGCAGGTAATATTGGTCATCTGCTGCGCCCACTACTTTGGCTGTATTTGCATTCCAGGTATCACAGGATGTGCTTTGTGCAGTAAGTAGAGGTAAATGGAAGCCAGGAATGTTGCATGTAGCGCCAGAAACTGGACCAATGGCCGGAATGGATGGTGCACAAATTTTTTCAATTTTGCCACAGTTATATGGACTCGTCAGGCACGAGATGCCTTATCTGTGTGTAGGCCACAACATACAATCCTATCAGTGTGTATAGGGTTTGAATTCTGATGTCGTGTCACTCTCAGCATTGTGGGTATGTTTTCATTCTGCACAATTTGGTGACATGGCCCCCTCATTTACAGTTATTGGCATTCATGTGAGGGAGCCAGGTTGTGAATGACTTATTGCCATGTGTGGTTGCAACATGATGAGACCTGTGGTGGTGATGATGAGGGTTTCAGCCATGTGATTGTGACTGAGTCCAACTCATTAATGTTAATTGCCGTGTAAGGAATGGGCAGTCGATTGAGTAATTGTGGAGTTGATGTAAAAAGTTCCTTAGGTGGAAGTATGTCCACAGGGACTACCTGATGGTGATTGTGATATCGGAGGATATTATGAGAAGCTATTTTGCACAATTCCCTAGCCAAAAATTTTGACATAATTTTTGTGTTCCATTTGACATCAAATGTTCTAATTCGGAATGATTTGATTGCAGATAAATAACATTTTGCCATCTTTGACACCAAATGCAATCAAATAGCAAAGGGCATTCAAAAGCATTGAGTGCGGTCAAAGCTGTCCAGTGCACTCAAAGCTATCCAATACGCTCAGCAAACTGCATTTAAAAATACAAGGAAATGAATTACTTAAATAATATCTGAACATATCCAGTTTTCTCATTTACACCAATAAATCTTTCCACTCTACAGTATGTGTTTGAGGGCACCCACCAGATCCTCATCAGTTCTTAATTCATTTTTGGCTCAGGGTCTAAACTTCCCACCCCCAAGTCTCAGGACGCAAACTCTTCCCCACCCACACCCCACCACAGTCTCAGGCTCTAAACTATCTCCTCCCCCAGTCCCAAGGTCTAATCCCTTACCCCCCCAGCCCATCATCCACCCGCCTCCATTCTCAGGTTGTAAACTATCTCCTCCCCCCGCCACTCCCCAGTCTTCAGGGTCTAAGCTCTCTCTTTCAACCCCCTGCCTTCCAGTCTCAGGGCCTAAACTCTCTCCCCACCGCCCCAACCCTCCCTCTGCCACTACAGCCACAGGGCCGAAACTGTCCCTCTCCCCAGACTCAGGGTCTAAACTCTACCCCTCCAACCCGGTCTTAGGGCGATAATCTCTCCTCCTCTCTCCTCTCTACCACCAGTCTCCAAACTCTCTTCCCCCTCTCTCCCTCCAGTCTCCAAACTTTCTCCCCCCACCCCCTCCAGTCCCTGCCAAACTCCAGGACCTGAGCCCCTCCCAACTCTGCCCAAATACTCACCTTGTTGTTGGTGCCATCACTGCTCCCGCGTTGGCTGCAAAACTGCATCAGGGCTGGCCTCAACGTCTCTTCCGGTTCCAGTTGGCCCTGCAAACTGAGCTCGGTGAGAGATGGGGGGGTGGGCAAGGAAAGATAGAGAACTGGGGGGAAGAGGGGAGGGGGAGGGAGACAGAAAGAGAGAGAGATGGAGATGGGGAAAGAGAGGGAAGGGAAAGGAGGGGAGAGAGAGAGGAGAGATTGGGAGGAGGGAGGGGGAAGAGATGGGTGGTGGTAATGAGGGGTTTGGGGGAGGAAGGTAATTGGCCTGGGACTGGGTGGGGTGGAAGAAAATTGCCTGGTGGTAGGGGGTGGAGGTGGAGGTGGAGGCGATAGTGGTGGGGAAAAATCTGCTCCGGCGGGGTGGGGGTGGGGGGGGGGTGCGGAGTGTGGTGACAGGTGAGGTTGGCGGTAGTGGGGGAGAAAAGTGCTCCAGGTAAGGTGGAGGGCAGTGGTGGGGATGGTGGCAGGGTTGTGCTGCACTAGTTATAGATTTTAAAAACATATGTTAAAACTGAATCTGCTTTTTCTGAAGTTAGCTCAGTTCTAGGATGTTTCAAACTATCGAAATTAAGAAATATTGAAAATAAACTTTGTGGTCGTGTTTGGTGTCCGAATGCTTGATATTGTTAATTGCAAATGTTTTGGGGCAATTGAGACATTGATGTCAGCTACGTTACTTGCGATGTTAAATGATAGTTATGATTGCTTTTGAGTGCAATTGATGCCAAATGAGTGCGAATGAACGCTGTTGAATGCAAATGATGTTAACGTTTTCGGGTATAGAAGGACCCGTCTGGCAATGACCCCCTTCTGCACAAACTCATCAGAGTACATGGCCATGCCACCCTGCTGGTCTGCCATTGGTAGTCTCCTCAATGTTAGGAAATAGAGATAGTTTAATTAAGTTGTATCTGTGTTAGGAATAAGGTATAGCTTTAAGTTTAAGTTTGATTTGTGTTTCTGTATTTGTACGTTAAGATAAGGGGAAGTTGAGTTTTAGTTTCATTTTAAAAGAAGTCTGCATTTTAATGTAGGTTTTACAACTCTTGAAGGAAAGACAAAACAAACACAAGGTAGAAAAAACTGTGCTGTTGCCTAGCAACAGGAGGCCCCACAGAGACAGAAAAGTAGTTTCAGTTCAGTTTCAGTGCAGTTGGTCAGTGTGCTCCAAGGTTGAAAGGAGTTGCCAGCAGAAGCAGCATAAGAGAGGAACAGATAGCATGTCCCAAAGTAAAGTTGGAAGCAGTGGCCAGCAGAAGCAGGGCAGAGGAGGGAACTGCAAGGAGCAGAATCCAAAAACCAAAGAAGGAAGTCCCCAAAACCTGAGAGTGGAACAGGAAAGGTCCCAAGAGGACTGGTAAGTCAAAGGACAAGTACAGGAGCCTAGAAAATGCCCTGTTAAGTGAAATTAAGATTGAGGAGCAGAGAAAAATTCTAAGCTTAAAGGGAGAAAGCTACAGGATGCAGCTTTAAAGCAATGAAGGCTTGGGAGAAGCCAGAAGATCCAAGGGGGCATCTGAAGGTCTGTAACTCTTTACTATAGGCATGTGAAGCAGTGGTGTTCTGTTGGCATGGCTGAGCCAGTGAGAAAGAACGCATGGAGGAAAGTTTGAATGCATATGGCAATCCAGGAGAGCTTGAAACCCTGGAGGTGGACCCTTGTGGAATGCATCTGAGAGAAAGCGCCGTTTGGGAGAAGATTCCAAAATGAGTCCTTTGAAACTGGAGATTGGAAATTCTGTGTGAAAGGAGGTGTTCAGTGAGACCGGTTGGCTCACAGTGTGATAAGCATCTTGGGGGGGAGTTGATGAGGGATCCATAGCATCTGCTTGGAGTGGCATCTGTCACTTGGTTTCATAGTGTGGTGTGCCTGACCACCGGTCTCTTATTGGTTTACATGGACTGTGTACTTTCTGTGAACATTAAGAGTATAAAATAACTTTTGTAACTCGTGTTATCCTTACGAATCTGTATATACCTGTAAATGTATAGTTGTTGGCGAAGGAGTATTGTAATATAGTTCATCTTTTCTTGTTTAATAAATGTTTTATTCTTTTGTTAAAAGTTCATCAGCTGATTCCTATTACTCTGTTCAGAAGCTACTCTCCACGTATCTAAACAAAAAATAAAAGATAGGATCTATCAAGCCGGGTTCCACCCTGAAATCTGGCTTGTCCAGTGGTAACATCAACTGGGATCATAACATCAGTCTAATCTGTTTCGGAATCTTTGAAATGTGCAGGGGCTTCCTCCTCCTCCTCATCCTCCTTATCTCCTCCTCGGAGGTTGGAGCTCTGCCCACGGTGTCGCCATCATTGATTTGTATGTCCCTCCGCTGCATTATGTTGTGCAGCAAGCAGCACGCCACTACTATTCTTGATTCCCTTACTGGGGAATATTGCAGAGCCCCACCTGAGCAATCGAGGCCCTTAAGCACATTTTTAAAATGCCAATGGCCTGCTCAATGCCACTCCTGGTTATGACATGGCTGCTGTTGTGTTTGTGCTCTGCCTCTGTGGGCTCCTAAAGGGGGTCATTATCCACATTCTTAAGGGGAAGCCAACTACGTATCTGTGTTGGTGATTGAAATAGCTGAGGGAGTCAGGGACTTCTTCATATGAAGGAGCTGTGACAGCTGCTAGAGAACCTGGTGCACACATGAAGGGAGACCCTGTGGTGGTCACTAACCAGCTATACGTTGATTAAGGTGGCCACATGTTGAAATGGGGCCTCTATGGCAACATGGGTACAATCAATAACACACTGCATCCGAGGGAAGGCTGCTTATTGGGCAAAGGCCATGGCTTTCTGCACCTGAGACACCAGATTCAGATAATGTGATCCTGCACACAAGCAAACAGGGCATTAGTTACTGTCTTAATGCAGCTGTGTGCTGCTGACTGGGATATACCAAAACAGGCATAGAAGTTGAGAGCGATAGTCACTTTCGCAGCCACTGGCAAGGCCCGGGAGTTGATGGATTGTAGCTCAAGTTGCTGCTAGACCATGCAACATGTGTCTGTCACCACCTCACGGCTCAGTCACCTTTGGAAATGATTCTCTGTTATGTTGTGGTAGGATGTCCTAGTTCTGTACATCCTTCCCACAGAGCAGTACCTGGTTGTCCTGCCTCTCCTCCTTCTTTCTAGTATGCGGACAGCAACCTCTTGACCTCCTGCCCTCCCTCTGGCCTCCAGTTGCTCATGGTGACTGGTTTCTATGGCCTCTATGTGCGAGGGTGCCATACCCATCTTCTATGTTCCTTTGCACAAAGCTCTATACGCCCTTCTCCAGCACAAAGTTCTTCCTGGCACCTGGGTGCACAAGTCAATAGGGGCAAAAATAGTTGCCCTGTGAGACCAGAAGCCCCATCCTCCCACTCCCTTGGTTTGAGGGAAGAAAATTAGAATTTGTTTTGCTCCATGTGAATAAAATTTTTAAGCAAATTCAACAGGTGTACCCCACCTCTCCAAAGGAGTCCCTTGGCTATCCAAAGAAATACTCCAAGTTCAGGCCTGCTCTTACCAGGTCCACTTTGCATACTTCGGGTTCCACACTCCTAGGCTACCAAAGTCAGTGTAGAGTGGAGGCAGCTAATGATTTAAGTGGCCAGCTGCCTCTTAAAACATGCAGACTCAAAATGCATCCCACCTCCATTCCTGCATGTTCAGGGTCTCCATCGTGGTGAAAATTTGGGTTAAGGTGTAAAGGCTTGAATATATATCTGGTACACAGCTAGTTTAGCTATCTGTCACCATATTGAGCTGATCTACACTACCTGTTACACTATCCCCTGCCAAATCACTTACTATTCAGGCTTTCCCTGGAGAACAGAGATAACCTCTAGTTTCTTTTCTCCACTGTCAACCGTTTCCTTTGATCCTTCTTCCCTGCCTCCTTCACCCTCCCCTTTAACAACAAGTACAAGAAGTTCATGGACTCCTTTTGTTAGTCAAATTGAGGTTTTCTGATGAGCTGACCCTGTTGCTTCATTCCCGTTGCCCAAAAAGCCAAACTCCCCCCAGGCCCCTAGACCAGCATTGCATCTTTCTATGTCTTCTCTTTGACCTGCCCTCATGACCTCTTTGAGCTCATATTGTCCTGGCAAAGGAGTAGGAGGTATTGCCACAGAGGTGGCTGTTGACGCTGTGAGAGACCGCTCCATGGGCCACATAGTGCCCCAATTAGGAGGCGCTCCACAATCCACAGGGAGGCCACTGAGGTTCACCAGCTGGCCTCTCCTTGCAGTGTAGTGCCCACCTGCCGCTGGTAAAATGCCAACAGTGGCAGGAAGCGGCCCTTAATTGGCCACTAAAGTGACTCAGCCTGTGAGCGGGAAGGTGTTCTACTGGTAAAGTGCCATGATGGCAGGAGGGCCAAGGGCACTCCACACTGCATTTTACAGACTCCCTGTCTCCCAGACTGTCCCTAAAGAGCAGATAAAGTTCAACCCATGGTCTATCTGTGGATGAGCAAAATGTTTCTGGTGAATAGAACTGTTGAATCAGTTTCACAGCCACCGAGACATGGCAATACGGCACATGAAGCCTATGCATTTGTATTGCATTTAATGCCTTCATAGTTGTGAACCTGGAGGATTGGAAAGGACTGTGTTTAATGCCATTGCCACTTATCTTGTGGGGGAATCCAAAACTAGGGGCCAAAAAATAAGATAGTCAATAATAAATCCAGTAAGTAGTTCAGGAGACTTCAAAATGTGGTGAATATGTGGAACTTGCTATCATAGGGCATGGTTGAGGGCAGTAGAATAGATGTATTTGAAGGGAAGCTAGATAATCACATGAGGGAGAAAGGAGCAGAAGGTTATGCTGACAGGGTGAGATGAAGTAGAATGAGAGGATGCTGGTGTGAAGTATAAACACCAACATGAACCAGTTGGGGCAAATGGCCTGTTTCTATTCTGTTAATCCTGTATAATATCTGTTTGTATCAGTAGTCTGCATAGACGGAAATTAAGCGTGGATTTATATGCAGTTCCTGTACACTACAAACATGGTATGCAGCCCTCAGAAACAAAAACTTGGGCGGATGTGTTTATATTCCTGGCTAATCTTTATGATTTCTCTAATGGTATGATGATAGTTGCTGGGATTCGATCTTTGTAAAGTAGCTTAACAGTGCCATTTCTTTCTCCTTTCAAGCTATGACACCTGAATCAATGGCTCAATTTGTCATTGTTCTACTAAGTACCAGAATACAAATGACTGCTGCACGAAATCACTATCATATTTTAATCCCCTCCATCATTTTCAGAGATGTACGGTATTGAATTTACAGCAGATGTTATTGAAGCTGTGCTATGCTGCTAGAGGCTGTAATTTAAATCTTGTTGGAAATTCATTTTATGTGACCAGCCTCTTGATCCTTTAATGCTTGAGATTGGTAGAAGTGTATTGTTCCTTTACTTCAAAGGGATAACTTTCTGGCATTTTTTCCATTAATAAAGGGAATTAGATATATATATTATATATGTATATATAGATATATAATGAGATTTTGCAGGGCTGTGGGGAAAGAGCAGGGAAGTCGGACTAATTGGATAGCTATGTCAAAGATCTGGCCCAGGCATGATGGGCTGAGTAGCCTCCTGTGCTGTATGATTCAATGAGCAGAGAGCAGGTATCAAAAATTAAATTTTAGGGTTGTAAACATTGAAATATATATAACTTTATAAGAATCCTCTACCCCAGAGAGCAGTGGAGGCTGGGTCATTGAATATATTCAAGACTGAGCTAAACAGATTTTTGATCAATAAGGGAGGTCAAGGGTTATGGCAGGCAAGCAGTAAAGTGGAATTAATGCCACAATATGATCAGTCTTCCCAAGGGCAATTAAGGATGGGCAATAAATGCTGGCCCAGCCAGCGATCCCATGAATGAATAAAAAAAAAGCCATGGTCTTATTGAATAACAGAGCAGGTTCGAGGGGTCGAATGGCCCACTCCTGCTCCTAATTCGTATGATCTTATGTTATCGGTGAGTGATAAGTGTTTACACACCTTTTCAATAGCTGTATGGTGTTTGGAAGTGAGCCTTGAATGTATTTAAATGCTTACCTAACTCCAAAAGCGGCTGCCTGTCAGACACTGATTATGTTTGAAGGTAAGGTGACTCAGCAGTGTTCACTCCTACAGAATTTATGGGTCTACATGGAAGGGTAAGCTGGAGGGGCCAATTCACCTCCCTCCGGTGTCGTTCATGTGATAAATCTGACCTATGGCCTCTGCAGTTTGCAATCCTTTGTTGAACTTCCTTTCCATTTAAACACTAGGCTCCTTTTCCTCCTTTTTAAAAAATTTCAATTTACAGTCTGCGTGTAAGGAGTGAATAAAACCCCCTGATGACATGGAGGAAGGTGAGTGAACTTTGAGTGAATGAGTGAACCACACCTTCCTTCTGAAGTTGCCACTAGGGTATGTAATGACATACAATCACCCCGAGCCACTCAGATTTGTAGTTACACTGCCAGCCAATCACTTTCAGGGCTGGTTTTACTAGTTCCTGATGGGAAGGCTCATACTCTGACTGTGTATGTCTGGAAATTGCAATTATAGTGCCCACAGTTTTCTATTCCTTCATATTAGTATTAAGATCCTCTCAGTAAGGGGTAAGGCAATGACAACAGGGGTGGGAGGAAACCATAGATATTCAGTATTTACCATCCTGACTTGGAACAATGTTACCTTTCCTTCACTGTTGCTGGGGCAAAATCCTGGAATCCCTCCCTAACTGCACTGTGGCGGTACCTAGACCACATGGACTGCAGCGGTTCAAGAAGGCAGCTCACCACCACCTTATCAAATGCTGGTGTTGTCAGCGACATTCATATCCCAGGAAAGAATAAAATAAACATAGGGATGGTGAATCAGTTTATGACATAAGAATGGAGGAATCAGTATATGATGTATAGGGGTAGGGAATCAGTATATAAAATAATGGAATGGGGAACCAGTATATGATATATAAGGATGAGGATTCAGTATATAATATATAGGGATAGATCAATTAGTAATATAGAAATCAGTGTATAATGTATAGGGATAGGGAATCAGTGACAGCAAAACAATCTCATAATCCTCAAGGATGATGTATCTAATACAATTAATATCTGCATATTTTAATATTTCTCCTCAAGGGTAACAACAAAATCTCTTGCAGGTTTTCTGCATATTCTGTTTAATGGATACTACACTGAGCTGCTCAGCATGTTTTTTTAGTAAATCAGATTTATTTATATAGAATTAACAGCATAGAAGCATTCTGTCCAACTGGTGTATACTGGTGTTTTAGGTCCACACAAACTTCCTATTCCTCCACTGTAGACTCTATGTAACCTCTTCATTCTTGGACCTTTTCGTTGATCATCATAGCTTGCTGCATAAAATAATTTCTCCTCATTTCCCCTTTGGTTCTTTCGTCAATTATTTGAATCTGTGTCTTTGAGTTAACAATCCTTCTTCTTGGGAACTATTTCTGTTTATTTATTGCATAAAATCTTCTCATAATTTTAAACATTTCTGTGAAATCTCTCTTGAACCTTCACTGCTCTAAGGAGAAGAGTCCCAGCTTCTCTAGTCTCTCCACAAGTTGAACTCCTTCATCTCTGGGACCATATGGTAAATCTCCTTTGAACCCTCTCCAAGGCTTCACATCCTTATACATACCAAATCATAGAATCAAGCAACTTAGTAGGAGGCCATTTGGCTCATCGTTCTTTGCTGGCTCTTTGAAAGTACATTTTATTAGCAATATCTGAATAATCTGGTCCTGGTTTTGTCTCCATCACTGATGTTATCAATGTCTTGTCTCAATGTTACAGCCAGATACCTACTAATTAGCAGCCAAATGCCCTTGTGTTACAGACAGAAGGCTTGGGCAAACTTACCTTGTTATTTGACTTGGAGATTTTTTGGTACTGGGAATTTCATACTGGGACCTGTGGAAGATTTGACCTTTAACTTTGAAGCATATTGGTGTTGGAAATTTCACATTGAGGCCTGCTGGGAATCTGACCTTGAGACCACTCCAGGATCTGTTGGTATTCGAAGTTTAATCTCATGATACCTGGAAACTGCAGTGTGTTTGAATGTGTGACATTAGGGCCTATTGATGCTGGCATTGTGACAGTGAGACTGGCTGGAACTTTGAAAAGAAAGACTTGCATTTATATAGCACTTTTCATGATTACTGGGCAACTCAAAGCTTTTTACAGCCCATGAAATGTAGTCACTATTGTAATGTAGGAAACATGGCAGCCAATTTTCACAAAGCAAGTTCCCACAAACAATGTGAAAATGACCAGATAATCTGTTTCTTGTGATGTTGACTTAGGAATGAATATTGGCCAGGACACTGAGGATAACTCCTGTGCTCTTCTTCGAAATAGTGACATGGGATCCTTTACATCCACCCAAGCAGGTAGATGGGGCCTCGTTTTAAACATCTCATCTGATAGTGCAACATTCCCTCAGTACGACACTGGAGTACCAGTTTTGATTTTTGTACTTAAGCCCTGGAGTGGGACTTGAACCCAGAATTTTATGATTCAGAGGTGAGTGTGCTACCAACTGAGCCACAGCTGATGACACAGCTGTTTGAGTTGAATATATACTTGGAAAGGAGAAATTTGCAGAGAATGGGGAAAGAACCGGGGAGTGGGATTGAAAGAGCCAGCACAAGCATGATGGGCCAAATGGCCTCCTTCTGTGCTGTATGATTCTTTGAGAGTATTAGAGCTGCTGTGTGATTAACACAGCCAGAAGCTGTACTTAGCTACAGCAGGAAGGATACCCTTCAGACAGTCCCCCTTGCGGAAGAACGGTTTGACAGCAGCCAGCTTCCCTTCTAAAGGGCATACTGAGTTCAAAGGCCCAACTGAGACTCCTGAGCTCATTTTAGTAGTATTTGGGCTGGTTTATTTTATTGGATTGGCCAAAAAAAAAAGATCAGCAATGAGGAGAGTTTGGTTGCCTATGTTCTTTTTAAGGTGGTCAGTGAGAAGGGACCTGCATCTTGATGACTAGGAAAGAGCTATATTTAGTTAGTTTAAATATGTGAAATCACTTCTTTCAATTGCATTTCCACAACCAAATTGTGCTAATTACCAGCCAGACATCCAGATTTTCACTAATGGATCGAGAACCACAGCCACAGCTGCTCTGAGGCAGTGCTGTTATACAGTCGTCAGGCAGGATGTACTCTGAAGAGGCAGGCCCATCAAAAGAATTGGGTTGTGCTGAGTGACTGAAAGCTTCCTGATTATTAAAAGATGAACTCATTGGGATTAGGTGCTAGAGAGCTGACCCATGGGATATCGCAAAAAAGTTCATGGCATCTTAAAATACAAAATCTGGCAGCGTATTAGCTGCCCTGTGTCTGGGCAGAAGCACAATATCTAGTTACTCATTGATTTTTAATAAACAATGGTCCCAAGGCCCAAGTGAAAATTTGAACCAGGTGGTTGTACAGCAGAATGAACAATTTAGTTTCTTATGAGTAGCAGGTTGAATGAAAACATGTTTTTAGAGAGAAACAGTGTTGCCTTAATCCTTCCTGAGTTGTTAATCTTGACAGATGATTTCTATGTAAGTCCTATCATCAATCACATAAACAACACTTGGATCTACAATAATATAGTCTTGGATTAAAACCAGATTTGATCTGAGAATTTTATAAGTGATTATGTTTCAAAGCATTGCTTTATTTATCCTATCTCCATAAATTAAATTGAGCTATACCATTCTCTATCTAACAGAGCAAAATGGCCATGATAAATTTACTAAGTTTAAATAAGTGTGCTAACCTCCTTCAAGGACGCTCCTGTAACGAATACAGGAAATGTTAGAAATACACAACCGGTTCTTCAGCATCTGTGAAGAGAAACAACGGATTGATAATTAGGATGCATAATCTTCACCAGGGCTGAAAACTATTCAACAACCTGTCGATGGTGATTTTATCCTAAATCTGGGAGTTTGAGTATTTGAATTGTGAGAAAATTAACTCTACATGTTAACCGGATTTGCAGATTCAAATTACACTTCGATTGCACAATGCATTGATGTCCTGCCCTGGATATCTTGATGATTATAGTCTCTGAGTTTTATAAAGACAGGTCTGCTTTGAGCTAAAGGGAAACATGTACTTTCTAATTTACCTCATGCCTATACAAATTGTTTTAATTAGTTGACTTAATAAGTTATGCCTTTTGGGACAACAGTTGTGCCTCCATCATTTATAAAAATAGGACTTCATCTTCAAGTTACTAATGGAAGAGTGAAAAACATTATTCCCCTGCCACAAGCTCCTCTAACAAACTATTAGGCTATAGCATCATCTGTACTTAATTCAGTCCATGTCCAGTCTCATCAGATTCTTGATTTTGTTTGTCAATAGATGTGTCAGGTCAAAATTACAAAGCTTCACTTTTGACATGTAATCTCACTGGACATCAGCATGGAGCAGAGGTAGGGCCAAAAGGTTGTAGCTCTGATTCTCAAACCTGTGCTCACTAATAGCAAGGTTCTGAGTTGGCAATGGAGCGTTGTATTTACAACTCTTGTGTACCTGCCCATAAACTTCAACTGCATACAGTCTGTCTGCCGTAATGTGACAGGCAATTTTGCGCACAGTATGCTTCCACAAACAAATTATTTTTAGTTGATGGATAAATCTTGACCATGGCCTCTGGGAGAATCCCCTTGCTCGTTGTCAAAGTAGTGCCATGGGATCTTTTATGCTCAACAGGGAACTCAAATGTTGGCACCCCCTGGAGATGTTGCTTCAATGTCAGCTTAGATTTTTGGCTGAAGATTTTGAGTGGGACTGGAACCTACAACCTTCTGATGCAGGGTGAGAGTGCTACCCACTAAGTCACAGCTGACTTCATATAGTTCAAAGACCATCTATCATTTCACAGCTCGACTGAGGTTGCTTCACTCAGCACAGCGTGGGAATTGATCCTGAGAATTTCCTCGTCTAAGTGCTTGAACTATCCAGTAGATACACTTGTTGAGCAATCTGGAGAGTCTCTAGAAAGTGTTTACTTCCTCAGCTTTAATATTCTGAGCATTGAAAATTGTATATGTAAATAGAAGTTCCTATTTGCTCTACTGATTATAATCTGACTTTACACTTGGGGGAGGCCTTCAAAATACTCATCAATGTTCTAACAGGCTATGATCAAGTTGAAATGTATTGCATTCATGATTGGAATAAATAGGTAGCTAAATACACAGTCCCACCCTATTCCTGACTAAGATTTAAGCTTATGGCCAGAAATTTTCCCGTGTTGGGCGGGCTCGGCGGGAGCGGACATGATTGGTTCCGCACCGTCATTTTATGCGGACGGGCCAATTAACGCCCGCCCAGCGTAAGACATGAGCAGTAGTGCTCAGCACTACCTGGGCGGGCGGGGGTGGAGGGAGAGTCGGGGCCAGTGTTCTTTCACGCATGCGCACGAAAGAGCACTTCAATCTCCCTGAGGCACGGAGCTGCCTCAGGGAGATTGAAGCGCTTTTGAAAAATATAAATAAATGTAATAAAAATTTATTGAAACATGTCCCCTCATGTGACTGTCACATGAGATGGGACATGTTTCTATTTTTCTGAAAAACTTTTAATCTCATTTGTAAGAGTTTTAGGAAACCTCATCCCGCTCGTAGATGAGGTTTCCTAAAAAATGTAAAGGCCGCTTGGCCTTTTAGCCTGCCCGCCAACCGTAAGGTTGGAAGGGCAGCGTAAGTTTGAAATTAATTACCTAGTTAATGGCCCTAATAGGCCTTTCAGTTATCGGCGGGCGCATAGCTGGTTCCGGAGCATGCCTGCCGAATGAAAAATCGCGAGACAGCTCAATGATGCCGGGATACACACCCAACTATATTGTGTGTCATTTTACGCGCCAGCCTATCGTGCCCGCCCCCGCACACTGACTGAAAAATCCTGGCCTATGTTTCTTGGTCACATTCATGTCAAACTAGGAAACTAGTCAAAGCTGAATACAAAAAGCTGACAACTCAGAAATGTCCTTTAAGTATAGAAGTGTGACATGTGAAAACAAATTACAAGTAACTCTTGGTTTTTGTAGCAAATATCATAGTGAATATAATATAGTAAATATAGTAATATAATATATATAATATATATTATATATATATATACACCATATAATATATATAATATATAATATAGTACGTGTGATATGTACATGTAGTGAAATTACAGAACAAAAGAATAATGTGGATTAACATTATTGTAATACAAATAAATAATATGAGAATAACAGGTAAGGTTATAAAAAACATAACTCTGTCCCTGCCTCAGCTCATCTGCTGCTGAAAACCACAACCATGCCTTTGTTACCTCAAGACTTGACAATTCAATGCTCTCCTGGTCAGCCTCCCATATTCCACCCAAAATAAACTTGAGCTTATTCAAAATTCTCTTGCCTGTAACCTAACTCACAGCAAGTCCTGTTCACCCATCAACATTGACACCCCATATGGAACTTTTAAAATTCTCCTCATTTTCAAATTCCTCCATGGTCTCATCTCTCCATATCTCTGTAATCTTCTCTAACCTGACAACAGTCCAAGTACTCTATGCCCTGGCCTCTTGTGCTTCCCCAATTCTGATCACTACATCCTTGGCAGCTGTGCCTTTAGCTGCCTAGGCTCTAAGCTCTGGAATTCCCTCCTTAAACCTCTCTGCCACTCAATCTCTCTTTCCTTCTTTTAGATGCTCCTTAAAACCTACCTCTTTAATGAAACTTTTGCTCAGCTGTCCTAATATCTCCTACGTGGCTCAGTATCCAATTTGGTTTGATAACATTCCTGTGAATGCCTTGAGGATGTTTTACTACTTTAAATGTACTATATTAATGCTCATTGTTGTCACAGGAGGATCAAGATAATATTAAAACTTAGATTGCAGAGAATTACATAAAATGTATAGTACTGTCACAGGCCATTCGGCCTAACAGGTCTACGATGGCCTTTACGCTACAGTCAAGTCCCCCCCACCCTACTTCATTTAACCCTATTAACATATCTTTCTATTCCTTTCTCTCTGGTATGCTTATTTGACTTCCCCTCTACAGGGTCGATTGTGGGATGCACCCTACTGTGTAGGGAGAATCCACACTGGAAGTAGGGGCTCACCATCAGTAATTGCAATCTTTCTTACAATCGATCACTCAAAATTCAATGTTTTTTTTTGCATGTGAATAAAAAGAAGTTAACCAATAATCTGAATTGAGCAATGTAAATAAGAACAAAGTGGGACTTACAAGATTAAAAAAAAATAAATTCTCCAATAATTTGAATTAATTCACTTCAAATTAAGAGTAGGCTGTTAAAGGTACAAACAACGTAGAGATCCTGTTTAATTAGGAACTAAAGGGGTTTTGTACCTTGCATATTGGCAGAAGTGATGATGATAAAACAAAATGTATATTAAACCATGGTTGATATAAATGAACTAAAAAGTACAGTGTTAACCAGTGATTACACCGGCCAGAATTTTACCTTCGGTGTTCACCCGACACGCACGAACGTAATATGATGCGCGATGATGTCAGGTATGCATCCCGACATCATCGCTCACTTGCGCGATATTTCATTCAGCGGGCGCGCGCTGGAGTCGGCCTTTACATTTTTTAGGAAACCTCATCCACAATTGTGATGAGATTTCCTAAACCTAACACAAAATAAATAAAAGCATTATTCTGAAATTAAAAACACGTCCGATCTTATGAGACACAGCCACATGAGGGGACATGTTTCATTAAATTTTTATAGTCTTTATTAATTGTGCCTCGGGGGATTGAAGTGCTCTTTCGCGGGCATGCGCGAATTACGCGCCAGACCTACTCTCGCTCCTCCCCCCGTCCGCACAGGTAGCGCACAGCACTGCCGCTCGCGATCCACGCAGGGCAGGCCTTAATTGGCTCGCCCGTGTGAAATCACGGTGCGGAGCTGATCACGGCTTCCCGACTGCTCCCACCCACTCCCACCGAGCCCACCGACGAGGGAAAAATTCTGGCCATAGAATTTATAACAGAAGAGGACATTTAGCCCAGCATGCCTATGGCGGTTTTTATATGCTCCATCTGAGTTCCTTACACCCTATCTCATTGTACCCTATCAGCATATCCTCCTATTCCTTTCTCCCTTATGTACTTATCTAGCTTCTCCTTAAATGCTGACTTAGGTATTGCAGTGATAGTCTTGTCAACTCTGGTTCGATGTATTCCTGGTCATGTGACACCCAATGATGCAGTTCTTCAATATGTCCCATGGAGCATATTGACAAAGCTAGTTAAACGTTATCTGTTGCATAAATGCTGCTCTGTGGCTTTCAGGGGTAACTCTGAAGGACGAGCCAATTAATACCATGTGATTAAAATGGAACACTAATATGAGAGAAATTAAGTTTGTGATGGTGTGGTCACTTTCCTATTGAGAACTGCCATCTGCTAATTGCTGTATCTCTTGTCAGGTTTATTGTCCTACAGTGCACAGACCTGGAAAATGACAGCCATAATAGCTAGTTGTCCCCTCGATAACTGGAAATATAGCTGCATGTCACTGGAGAGGTTAATTTCATTCTTTGAGTTGATGGTGTATAATTGTTTCTGCCCCACTAACTTCATGCTCAAAGCATAACACTGAAGCCATGAGGCAGATATGGAAATACTAGGTTAATTAGAGCTGGGCTGGTGAATTTTCCTCAGTTTCTTAAATCTAAAAATGGAACCTGTTGAAATGCTTGGATTTTGTATGAAAGTATTTCCCTCAGTGATCAATTGATGTTGAACTCCATAGACCAGAGCGCGCAACACAGGTTCATTTAGATGTGTTCTTATTCTTTGGCTCCTTTTTTTATTCATTCATGGGATGTAGGCAACGCTGCCAAGGCCAGGATTTATTGCTAATTCCTAATTTGCCATAAGAAGGTGGTTGTCAGCTGCCTTCTTGAACCACTACAGTCCATGTGGTGAGCAGTTTTGCATTGAATTTGCAGACTGCTGTCCAACTGCTGTGCTTGGGGTGACAGGATTTGAATGCATTAGTTATGATACAACCAGCATTGCAATATTACGACTGCTTTAAATGTCCAATTGACTTCAGATGAACTCTTAATAAAGTTGTCAAGATTCACCTATCTTAATCTTTCAGGAAGTTCTATGTAAATCAGGATCGATCATGAGAAAAAGAAACATAAAAACCTATCTTCATCAAGTGTATAAGTAAATGCTACTATACACATAGCAGTGACAACTGCAGAATAATCACAAAAGGAATTCATATTATTATTACAAACTGTCCAAGCTTTGGTATTCTGGCCATTTTGATGCCATCTGAATTCATCAGAGATTCTTGCTTATTGTCCCCTTCCCAGATCAGTTACCATTCTTTTCTTCTCGCATTTTTAATTGTAGCATTGCTGCGAACTGTTATTAGGGCAAAAATTTTCAATGCAGGCAGATGTCAGTACTGGGGCACTGTTGCTCAGGAATCAGAAGTGCAATATAAAATTTGCACATGGTACTACATTGGGGGTTTCATTAAGAATGTGGGGGACTGCAACAAATAAGCAAATTAATTTCAATGTAGGCAAGTGTGAGGTCACATGTTTTGGTAGGAGGAATCAGAAGATCACTTACTCTTTGGAAAGTAAGTCTAAATGAGTTAGGAGAACAAAGGAATTTAAGGGTACAGATTCACAAATCATTTAAAATAGCAATGTAGATTAATCAAGGCATTAAAAATGCAAACAAAGCACCAGGGTTCATTTCTAGAGGAATAGAGTTTGAAATCAGAGACACTTTGTTAAACTTATGTAGAGCTTTGGTAGTGTGCACATTCCTGGTCTCCATATTATGAAAAGGACATAGGAACAACAGAAAAAATGCAAAGAGAATTTACAAGGACGATACCAGAACTGAGGATACAATTATCCAGAAAGACTCAGCAAGCTGGGCTCTTTTCTCTAGTAAAGAGAAAACAAAGTTTTTTAAATTTTGAAGGAGTTCCAAATGTTTGACGTAGCAATAATGTTTCCACCTGGGGCTGAGTCCAAAACTAAGGACTATAAATATAAGATAGCCACTAATAAATACAGTAAGGAATTCAGAATCAACTTGAAGCCCATGGGATTAATGGGTCAGCAGCTGTGTGGATATAATATTGGATAAAGGACAGAAAGATGAGTGGTGAACAGTTGTTTATCAGACGGCGGGGGGAAGTATACAGCGGTGTTCCCCAGGAGCCGTATTAGGACTAGTATTCCTTTGATGTATATAATAAACTGCACTTGGGTATAGCATAACATTTGCAGATTAAACAAAGCTCAGAAATGTAGTCAACAGTGAGGACAGTAACAGACTTCAGGAGGACATGGACAGACTGGAAAACACAAGACAGATGAAATTTATTGCAGAGAAGTGTCAAGTGATGAATTTTGGAAAGAAACATAAGGAGAGGCAATCTACACTAAATGGCACAATTTTAAAGCAGGTGCAGGAACAGAGAGATCTGAGGATTCACACGCACAAACCTTTGAAGGTAGCAGGACAAGTTAATAAGGTTACATTAAAAAAAGTGTGCCGGATTCTTGGTTTATAAATAGAGGCATAGAGATGTAAAAAATTAAGTTATGATAAACCATTACAAGTCATTAGTTAGGCCTCAGCTGGGGAATAGTGTTCCAATCTGGGCATCGCATGTTAGGAAGGGTGATAAGGCCTTGGAGAAATTGCAGTCTACCAGAGTGATATCAAGGTTCAGGGACTACAGTTAAGTGGACAGCCTGGATAACCTGGGATTGCTCTTGCTAGAGCAGAGAAGGTCAAGGGGCAATTTAATCAAGGTGTTCAAAATTCTGAAGAGCTTTGAAGGAGTATATTGGGAAAACTGTTTCGAGTGGGAGCAGAGTTGGTAAGCAGGATACGCAGAGTTAAAATCAAGAGCCAAAAATCTGGGGGGACGTGAGGAATTTGATTTTTTTTTTACACAGCTTATTGTTAGGATCTGACATCTGAAAGGATGGTGGAAGCAGATTCAGTGGTAACTATCAAAAGGGATTGGATGTATGCTTGAAAAGAGAAATTTGTAGGACTGTGGGGAAAGAGCAAGAGAATAGGACTCTTTTTCAAAGAGCTGGCACAGGCATTATGGGTCAACTAACTTCCTCCTATTCTGCACAACTCATTGATTCTATGAAACTTCTTTACTCAGAGAGTTTAGAAAGTGGACCTCACTATCACCAGGACTAATTGACGCGAATCAGCAGAGATGTATTTAAGGGAAGCTAGATATGTACACGATGGAGAAAGGAATAAAAGTATATGCTGATAAAGTAAAATTAAGTAGAGTGGGAGGAGGTTCATGTGGAATATAAACCTTGACAGAAAAGTTGGACCAACTGGCCTGTTGCTGAGCTGTAATATCCATGTAATGGCACCTCCAATCTCTTGGAAGAAATAAAGCCACGTTACATTCTTGTAAAACAAAGGCACAGCACTTAGTAGAATCACATGTTCTTTATGCACTATGGCCGGGTAGGATCTCCCTTGTGTTTTATTCTGAAATCCAGGGCAGCAACCTAATTAAAGCACACTAATATAGACTTAGCCTGCTTTGAAATGAACTCCTGTAACTTAATGCAGCAGCTAGGAAATCTTGTGTCATTTTAACTGGCTATGATTTGTCTTTTATTTATTCATGGGATGTGGGCATTGCTGGTTAGGCCAGTATTTATTGCTCCTCCCTTACTGTCCTTGAGAAGGTGGTGGTGAGCTGCCTTCTTGAACTGCTGCAGTCCATGTGGTGTAATGGGTTGGGCGAAAACTAGAATAGAGGGTCTCGTACAGAATTGACTGGAGTGCTATACCGGGACTGTGATGGTAACAAGTCAACCCCTGACTTGTTAAGGAGTTGGAAGTTGGAGGTAAGTTGGTAGTATGGCAGGTTGGATAAGTAGTTTGTGGATTTTTTTGAGGAAGGAAATAACGTTGGGTTAGGTGGGGAGGAAGGCTGAGCTTCAGGAAGGGGGCCATTGATGGGCTGTGAGCATTGGAGAAAGGAGAGGTCGTTTTCTGAATAGCTGGGTCAGGAGGGGATAAGGGCATGAGTTGGATCTTGAAGGGATGAGCTTGGTGAAGGCAGAATGACAAGATGAGTTGTGATTAGAGTGTGATAGTGGGACAGGGAAAGGCGGAGTTTATGGTGTTGCTTGAGAGAACTGGGTAGAAGAGGCAGAGACAACTGAATCTTAGTCTTTGAGATATAAAAAAACCCAAGAGCTCTTTATATCACTTAAAGCCTTTTGACAGATTAATCACAAGGGTCAGGAATCGATTGCAGTGACATTTCTGTAATTTGATCCCACAATTTCATTTTCCTTTCTGAAAGGTGTACTGGACAAATGATGGTAAGTTAACTGAGTGATTAGGATGTGATAATCAGGGACAGTGCTTTAAACTTGATTTCTAGCAGCGGAGAACGCTTTCATGATCATGATGCATTTATGTGTCAGGTATGAGAGGTTCTATCTAAGGCTAGACTTTATAATTGTCAATTACAACATGTTAAGCAAATGAGCAATTGCTGAGTGATTGCATTATAATCAATTTTAAACCTAGATTATGGAGTGCCTCTTAAGAGTTGTTGTTTTAAAATCCTAGCCAGGCCATGGAGAAAAGCCTTGTATGGAATTTCAAATGTCAATATTTGTAATTTCTCCAGATGACCTGTGGAAATCTATATGACCACAGCATTGATTAAGATTTACCCACTACTAACAGCATTTCACAACCTAATGACTGGTACCAGTGGATTTCCTAAGTTTTTATTTCCTTTCTCTCCTTTTTGAGGCCAGGTGCCTCAGTCCTGGAAAATCAGATATACTGTTATTCAGTGCTAGTGTTGGGTACCAGTCCACAATAAAGGGCTGCATGGTAAAAGAAGGTACAATGCAAAGCAACTTGTAGTCCATCCCATTCCTTAACTCCACCCTTAGACTGTGCATATGTGAATTTTTTATTTCCATCTCCATATTCTTCTCCCAAATCACACACCATACTGGCTTGGACATGTATCATCATTCCTTCATCACAGCTGGGTCACTATACTGGAAAGATCGTCACACCATTGCAGTAACACCATCACCACAGTGGTTATAGCAGTTCAAGGAGTAAGTCCATCACCATGTTTGCAGGCCAATTAAAGATGCCAAGTAAGGCAGACTTGACAGTGTCCAGGCTGAATTTGAGCTCTGATTTCTTTTTATTCATTTGCAGAATGTGGGCCTCGCCTTAATTGCCCTTGCAAAGGTGGTGATGAGCATCTTGAATTGCTGCAGTCTGTGGGATGAAAATACACCCACAGTGCTGTTGGAGAGGGAATTCCAGGATTTTGACCCAGCGACAGTGAAGGAATGAGATATTATTTTCAAGTCAGGACAGTGTGTGACTTGAAGGTGGTGATATTCCCATGCGTCTGCTGTCCTTGTCCTTCTAGATGAAAGAGGCTGAGAGTTTGGAAAGTAATTTCAAAGGAGACTTGGCAAGTTGCTGCAATGCATCTTGAATATGGCAGCCACCATTTTCAAGTGGTGAAGAAAGTGAATGTTTAAGGTGGTGAATGGGGTGCAAATCAAGCAAACTGCCTTGTCCTGGATGGTACTGAGCTTCTTTAGTGTTGTGGGAGCTGCAGTCATCCAGGCAAGTGGAGGGTATTCCATTACACTCCTGAGTTGTGCCTTGTAGATGGTGGACAGGCTCTGGGGAGTCAGGAGGTGAGTTACTCACCGCAGAATTCCCAGCTTCTGACCTGCCCTTGCAGCTACAGTATTTATGTGGATGGTCCAGTTGGTTGAGTTATGTTTCAGGTTACTGGTGACATTGCAGCCCCTCCTGATCCCCCACCCCAGGATGTTCATGGTGGGGGATTCAACAATGGTAATTCCGTTGAATGTCAAAGGAGGTGGTTAAACACTCTGTTGTGAGAGATAGTCATTGCCTGGCACTTTGTGGCATGAATGTTACTTGCCACTTATCATCCCAAACTTGAATATTGTCTAAAAAAAAAACAGAATTACCTGGAAAAACTCAGCAGGTCGGGCAGCATCGGTGTAGAAGAAAAGAGTTGACGTTTCGAGTCCTCACGACCCTTCAACAGAACTGAGTATAGTTAGGAGAGGGGTGAAATATAAGCTGGTTTAAGGTGGGCGGGGGGAGAGAGAGGTTGAGGGGGGGTGGGTGGTTGTAGGGACAAGCAAGCAGTGATAGGAGCAGATAATCAAAAGATGTCACAGACAAAAGGATCAAAGAGGTGTTGAAAGTGGTGATATTATCTAAGAAAATGTGCTAATTAAGAATGCACTGAGAAAGGAAATATGGCTGTGAAAGCGGGTTTTAGTAAACACCTTGTCAAACACCAGGAGAGAAATTGAAAGCAATGAAGGTGAACAAGGCAGAAGAGACAGGCGGAAATCCTGTCGGAGAACAGAGCAATACTTCTTCAAGGAAGGCATTTCTTAAAGAGAAGTGGCAGTCAATTAAACACAGAGATAAAAACAAAAAACTACTGCGGATGCTGGAAATCCAAAACAAAAACAGAATTACCTGGAAAAACTCAGCAGGTCTGGCAGCATTGGTGGAGAAGAAAAGAGTCGACGTTTCGAGTCCTCACGACCCTTCAACAGAACTGAGTATAGTTAGGAGAGGGGTGAAATATAAGCTGGTTTAAGGTGGGCGGGGGGAGAGAGAAGTTGAATGGGGTGGGGGGGGTGGTTGTAGGGACAAGCAAGCAGTGATAATATTGTCTAGCTCCTGCTGCATATGGGGGTGGGCTACTTCATTATCCGAGGAGTTATGAGTTATACCGAACACAGTGCATCATCAGCGAACATTCTCACCTCTATCCTTATGATGGAGGGAAAGGCATTGATGAAGCAGCTGAAGATGGTTGGGCCTAGGATACTACCCTGAGGAACTCCTGCAGCAATGTCCTGGGGCCTTCAATGACCACAATCATCTTCCTTTGTGCTAGGTATAACACCAGCCTGTGGAATGTTTCCCTTCTAATTCCCACCTTCTAATTGTAACTACATGATAGGATAGACTATAAAGGAAGAGATAATGGGAGCTTGTCAGAAAGGTAAAGCAATAATCTTGGGGGATTTTAATCTACAGATAGACTGGAAAAATCAGATGAGCAACGGTAGCCTGGATGAGGAGTTCATTGAATGTTTTCGGGATAGTTTATTAGAGCAGCACATTCTGGAGCCATCCAGAAAGCAGGCTATACTAGACCTGGTACTGTGCAACAAGATGGGATTAATTGAAAACCTCATAGTGAAGGCACTCCTATGCAGCAGCGATCATATGATTGAATTTTACATTCAGCGTGAGAGAGAGAAAAGTGGGTCCAGGACTAGTATTTTAAACTTAAATAAGGACAATTATGAGGGCATGAAAGCAGAGCTGGCTAGTGTGAACAGGCAAATGAGGTTAAGGGATAGATCCATAGAGATGCAGTGGCAGACTTTTAAAGATATATTTCAGAATACACATCATCGTTACTGTCCAATGAGAAAGAAAACTTCCAAGGGGAGAACCCACCATCCATGGTTAATTAAAAAGTTAAAGACAGTGTCAAACTTAAAGAAAAAGCATACAATTGCACAAAGATGGATGGCAAGTGGACAGGATATAAAGAACAGCAAAGAATGACTAAGGGCAGAATTTTGCCCTTGGCAGGCGGGCTCGATGGGGGCAGTCGGGAAACTGACCGCCGCCCATGATCTGCACCACACTGTGATTTCACGCTGGCAGGCCAATTAAGGCCCACCCAGCATGAACTGTGCAGGGGTAGGGGCATAGAGTGCAAGTGGGCTGAGTGCGAACTTCGCACATGCGCGCGAGTGAGCGCTGCACAATCTCCCCAAGGCACAGAGTTGCCTCAGGGAGATGAAGAGATATATAAAAAAAAATAAAGAAAATAAAAATGTAATAAAACATTTCCCTCATGTGGCTCCCTCACATGAACATGTTATTAGTGAAAAATTAAAGTTTTTATTTAATTTTTATTTGCTTTTGGAAACCTCATCCTGTCTGTGGATGAGGTTTCCAAAATAAATGCAACGACCGCTTGGCCTTTTTTGCCTGCCCACCAACTGTTAGGTTGGACGGGCAGCAAAAAATTTATGTTAATTGATTACTTAATGGCCTTAACAGGCCTTTTACTTGTCGGTGGGTGTGCTGTCGGCACCAGCTGCTCCCGCTGACCAAACTATCGCACGACTGCACGTTGACGTCAGCACGCTCGGCTGATGTCAACACGCGTCATTTCTCGCTTGAGGTGCGCCCGCCTGCCAAGCAAACATTTCTGCCCTAAAAGATTAATAAGGAGGGAAAAATTAGTATATGAGAGAAAGCTAGCTGTAAATATAAAGACGGATAGTAAGAGTTTCTAAAGATATATAAATCAGAGAAGAATTAAGAAAGGGAGCATTGGTCCTATAGAAAGTGAGCCTGGGAATTAATAATGGAAAGTGAGGAGATGGCAGAAGAATTAAACAGGTATTTCACATTGGCTTTCACTGTAGAGAATATGAGTAATATCCCAGAAATAACTGTAAATCAGGGAATGGAAGGGAGGGAGGAACTCAGGAAAATAAAATTCACCAGAGAAGTGGTATTGAGCAAATTGCTGGGGCTGCAGGCTGACAAAACCCTGGGTCCTGATGGACTTCACCCTAAGGTCTTGAAAGAAGTGGCTAGTGAGACAGTTGATGCATTGGTTTTAATTTTCTAAAATTCCCTAGATTCTGGGAAGGTTCCATTAGTTTGTAAAATGGCAAACATAACTCATTTATTCAAAAAGGGAGAGAGACAGAAAGCAGGAAACTACACCAGTCACAGCGAAAATGTTAGAAGCTATTACTAAAGATGTTATAGCAGGGCACTTAGAAAAGTTTAAGGCAATCAGGCAGAGTCAACATGCTTTTGTAAAAGGGAAATAATGTTTAACCAATTTATTGGAGTTCTCTGAAGGAGTCACATGCACTGTGGATAAAGGGGAACCGGTGGATGTACTGCACTTTCCAGAAGTGATAAGATGCCACATCAAAGTTTACTGCAGAAAATGAAAGCTCATGGTGTAGGGGGTAATGTATTGGCATGCATAGAAGATTTGTTAGCTAACAGGAAGCAGAGAGTTGGCATAAATGGGTCTTTCTCTGGTTGGTGGAACGTAACGAGTGGTGTGCCACAGGGATCAGTGCTGGGGCCTCAACCTTTTGCAATTTATATAAGTGACTAGGATGAAGGGACAGATGGTATAGTTGCTAAATTTGCTGATGACACAAAGATAGGTAGGAAAGTAAGTTGTGAGGAGGACATAAGGAGGCTACAAAGGGATATGGATTGGTTAAATGAGTGGGAAAAGGCCTGGCAAATGGAGCATAATGTGGACAAATGTGAAATAGTCCATTTTGGCAGGACGAATAAAAAGAGAAACTTATTACCTAAATGGTGAGAGATTGCAGAGCTCTGAGATTCAGAGGGACTTGGATGTCCTAGTGCCTGAATCACAGAAGGTTAGTATGCAGGTACAGCAAGTAATTAGGAAAGCTAATTGAATGTTATCATTGATTGCGAGGGGAATTGAATACAAAAGTAGGACGTTATGCTTCAGTTATACAGAGCATTAGTGAGACTACATCTGGAGTACTGTGTACAGTATTGGTCTCTGTATTTAAGGAAGGATGTAAATGCTTTAGAAGCAGTTCAGAAAAGGTTTACAAGGCTAATACCCAGGAATAGGCGGGTTGTCTTAAGAGGAAAGGTTGGACAGGTTAGGCTTGTATCTACTGGAGTTTAGAAGAGTAAGAGGTGACTTGATTGAAACATATCTTGAAAGGATGGATGTGGAAAGGATGTTCCTTCTTGTGGGAGAATCTAAAACTAGGGGTCACTGTTTAATAATAAGGGGTCGCTCATTTAAGACAGAGATGAGGAGAATTTTTTTCTCTCAGAGGGTCATGAGTCTTTGGAACTCTTCCTTAAAGTGCAGTGGAAGCAGAGACTTTGAATATTTTTAAGGCAGAGGTAGATAGATTCTTGATTAACAAAGGAGTGAAAGGCTTTTGGGGCTAGGCAGGAATGTGGGGTTAAGGTTACAATCAGATCAGCCATGATCTTATTGAATGGTGGAGCAGGCTCGAGGGGCCGAATGGCCTACTCCTGCTCCTAATTTGTATGTTCATATGTTTGTCAGAAAATTATGTTTTTGAAATTTTATTTGGACTGTTTGACTGAAGCTGAGAATCATCCAATCGAGTGTTTGTTTCTGAATTAGCAGTGTGTAGGGAAGGCAGTGCACTGTGAGGATAGACATGTTGGTAGATGAATGATAGGGACTGGGTAGTGAAAGGTAGGTCATGTGATGAAACCTTCAAGAATATATCGAACCAGATTTCACAGCCATAAGGACACCTGGTGGAGAGTTTTCATCAGTGAGCTTTTGAGAAAATCTGTTGTGGTTTAGACTGTGTGGGGAATGCCAAAATCTGCACCCAAATTGCCAGTCTGGGCTGGTGTGAACCTCTGTCCAGAGAGTTTGAATCTTTTAAATCATAGAGTAAACGATAGAGGAATTCCTGTCTATACATTGTATTTATGTACATACTGGCATCATTATTTTATTAACATGGATAAGCTTTACTCCAAGTTATTCTTTTGAGCCAAGTTTTGCTGTTATTGTGTAAGTAAGGAATTGTTGATCTCTGAAATACTGAACTATGAGATGACGTCAAACGGGGGATAATTCTCCAGCTCTGCAGCTTCATGATTCATTTTCCACAAACTGCCATTTTTCTTATTATGTCTTCTGCTTATGCAGTTACTAGAATTTCAAGAACATTAAACTGTCAGTAAGATAAAACCACTATCCTGGCTAATTGAACTGGTTGCATTTTGCAAAGTCACATGCTTGTGTTTCAGCAAGTGGGCCCCATCTTATTTGGATTTCATTTTTGTAGCCAATTCATACATCACTTGTCTGGCGAATACGCGAGTGACTAAAAATACATTTTTGTGTTTGTTTTTTTAAGAAAACGCTGCCAATTTTCTGCATGAAATGTGCCTGCAATTTATGGGCGTGTATGGTACTATGTCATTCCTGGACTTGACAACCAGGTAATTTAGTGATTTCTGTAAAACAATTAATTTGAACACTTAGTGCAACGTCCCAAACCATTATTTCCAACTCATTGGTGTGGAGTTGCAGGGGTTCCATATAGGTACCTTGGATATGATACTTTCTAACCAGTGGGGCTGACAATTTGAATGTTTCACAACCTGTCAGCCAACTCTAGCTGGGACGAATTTGATGGTGACAGAATTTTGTTCATGTGCAGGTTTATAAAGCACATTATTTAATATGCCATGGCTTGCTGAACAAAATACCTATTTTCTGACAGTCTGTGTATTCAGTGATTGTAGTTTTTCTGTGAATCAATGAAATTACTTTCATGATCAACGGAAGTTGTTTTTAGCCTGACTTTAGCCTACGCTGACTCCTGTGCCTTGATGAGGTAGTTATTGAATTTTACAGCACAGAGGCAGCCTTTTAACCCATCACTCCTGTACTGGCAGTGTCTTTTTCCTTCTTGTGTCTGAGTCTCCTCTCTCCATGTATGTATGTATGTCTCTCTTTTTCTGTATCTGCCTCTCTTTCTTTCCTGCTCTGTCTCTGTGTGTCTCTCCTTTTATCTGCCCAAACACTTATCTCTTTTGGTTTGTATCTGCTTCTCTCTCTCTTGTGCACGCACTCCCTTTCCATCCTTTGTCCGGTTCAGTTCAACCCACAGGGTGAGGGACCACTGGTAGGCATTCCAACAAGGGCCTGTGATGGAGATAAATCAGTGGCAGCAGAATCCCAGGTTTAGTGTGTGGATTACTCTCGAGGAACAGTGTGTTATATTCACGCTACTATTGGTGCTTGAAGTATAGGAATTGAATTACGAGGAGCTTTTAAATCCGTGACACATTGTTTGGAAGAACAGTTACCATTGAGATAATCTGTTTATTTTCTCTCACTTAAAAGCATGGAATATTTTTGGGTTCTGCACTGATTTGGAGTGCTGTTTTACTTCTTAAACAAGTAAGTTGTCCTTCCTCCAAACAGTGAAAATGATCTGCCCATGCCTGTGGATTAATTGAGATCAGTAGGAACAGCAATGGATGCATTTATCTTCAGTGTTCAGGATTCAGTTGTAAAACAGAATACCAGTGAACCAAAGCCAATGATTAAACCACCTACAGCTAATTCTACCTTTTAAAAACTTAATGAAAACTGGATTTTGGCCATAATGGGAAATTATGTTTGGCAGTAAATAATCAAGGGTCGTAGTTTGATAACGTTGGGTCACAGTGAACGCATGCAATATATGTTTCTTATAATGGGCCATTTGGAAACCAACTTAAAAAATGCACGTAACCACAAGCCCAGCTATTTATATAGGTCAGAATAGTTGATGTTTGGGATTACCTTTTTTTAAAAACAGTGAATTTGAAATTGTCCATTAGAGTGGATATTTTGCAATTAAAAATAAATGTTTAAGTTCTGGGTCTCATAGAAACTGAAGCAGATTGAGTCTTTCAGGATTCAGTTTGAAGCTGACACACCAGCATAACACTGTGAGGGAGTGAATACAAGGTGCCGTCTTTCAGACGAGCCGTTAAACCTATGATCTGTTCTGGTTCAGGTGACACAATTTGAAGACGGCCATGGAGTCCTTCCAGTATTGCAGCTAACATAATTCCCTCATGCAACACTACCTAGACAAGATCCCCATGAATCAATATGTGTGTTGCCATTTATCATCCCCTTGTTCAGGGCTCACATTTCCAAGTCTATGTCCTGACTGATTTTGCAATGTCCCTTTCAGTTGTCTCCTCATGCCTGTCCTATTCCTCTTGGCTTTTCAACGATTGTTCTTCTTTCTTTCACCTCAGTCCTGCATTAGCTTGACTTTATGTTGTCTCCTCTTTTCAACAATCATCTGCTTCTAAGTCACAATATTTAAAACAATTACAACACTTCTGTTAGCTATGTCTCTAGAACCTAGGAACAGGAGGGGAGGCCATTTAGCCCCTCAAACCTGTTCTGCCATTCAATAATATCATGGCTGATCCGTATCTCAATTCAATTTACCTGGCTTTGCTATGTATGATGTGACATCCTTACCTCACAAAAATCTGTTATTCTCAGTCTTGAAAATTTCATTTGATTCCCAGCATCCACAGCCTTTTGGGGTGCGAGTTCCAGATTTCTGCCAGCCTTTGTGGAAAAAGTGCTTTCTCATTTCACATTTAACTCTCGTTTTAAGATCATGTCTCCTTGTTCTGGATTGTTCCACCGGATGAGACAGTTTCTATCTATCTATCATATAGATATCAATATCCCCTTTATCATTTTAAACACCTTGATTAAATCACCTTTCACCCTTTGAAATTTAAGCAAATGCAAACCAAGTTTACAAAACCCATAATTTAATTCTTTTATCCCCGGTATGATTCTGGTGAATCACCCCCTTCAAGGCTAATATAACTGGTGCAGTGCCCAGATTTGAATTTAGGACTGTACATGGAATCTGACCACAGCTTTGTAGAAATGAAGCAAACCTTCCTCCCATTAGTATTCAAATTCTTTAGATATAGACGAACACTCTATTTGCCTTTTGGATTTTTTGTGCCTGTCCACTAGCTTTTAGTGGACACCCAAATTTCTTTGACCCTCCAGAGCTTCCAGTCTCTCACCATTAAGAATATATTCTGATTTGTCTTTCAGATTTCCTTCACCACACTGAATTCCATGTGCCACTGTTGCGCCCACTCACTCAGTCTATTTATGTCCTTTTGTAACTTGATGCTCCCATCTACACAACTTACTGTGTCTCCTAACTTAGTGTCATCTGCACACCTGGATATAAAGCTCACTATTCCTTTATCCAAATCATTGATATATTTGATGAAAAGCTTAGGGAGAAACTGTTCCCGTTGATGGAGAGATCCACAGCCAGACAACACTGATTAAAGCTGATTGGCAAAAGAAACAATGACGACATGAGGAAAACCATTTTTATGCAGTGAATGGTTAGGATCCGGAATACACTGTCTGAAAATGTGGTGGAGGCAGGCTCAGTCGTGGCTTTCAGAAGAGACTTGGATAATTATCTGAGGAGAAAAAGTTTTGCAGGGCTACGGGGTAAAGGTGAAGGACTGGTACGAGGTGAGTTGCTCTTGCAGAGAGCTGGCACAGACAAGACAGGCTTGATGACCTCTTGATTCTCTGATTCTAGGATTTTATGATATAGACGACATCTGTAATTATACATTGGGTAGAATCTTACCTGTGTCGGGTGGGCTGGGCGGGAGCGGGCAGGGGCAGCCGCGGAGAGCAGAGGGTGCCTCAGTTTAATATCTCATTCGATAGATAGCATCTCTGACAATGCAGCATTCTCTCACTGGAGTGCCAGCCTTGATTTTAGTGCCCAAGTCCTGAAGTGGGTCTTGAACCCACAAACTTCTGACTTAGGTGAGAGTCTACTCACTGACCCACAACTGACATGAGTGACACATTTAAGAGTGAAATCATGAAGATTTTTTTTTGCACGAAGAATACATTAAATCTTGAACTCTCTCCACCAAAAGACTGTGGATGCCGGATCAAATGAAACTTTCAAGAGTTGGATAGATGGTTGTTAGCTGTGATGTAGCCTGAGTCAGAAGGTACTAGATTCAAGCACATTCCAGGGACTTGAACACTGAACCGAGGCTGACACTCCAGAGCAGTATCTAGGGAGTGCTGCACTGTCAGAGGTGCCACCTTTCGGATAGGACATTAAACCTCGGGTGGATGTAAAAGATCTAGTGACACTCTTCAAAGGCGAGCAGGAGGGTTCTACCCAGTGAGCTGGCCAATATCTAACCCTCAGCCAATACCATTAAAACAGGTTATCTGCTCAGTGAGATCTTGCTCTGCAAATTTCTTGGCACGATTATCTACGCTAAGCGGTAACTGCATTGGTAGTAAAGTGTTTTGGGAAGTCCTGAAGTTATGAAAGGTACTATATCAGTCCTTTCAGAAATACAGAACTTTACAGGGGGGGCATTTTTTCAAGGATAAATCACTATACAGTTACAAATATTTATTGTATAAACTAGTTGAAGATGTAGCAATTATTGCCCTCATGCAGTGTGATTAAAAAGGGGATATGAGGCTTCACTCTTGTTGTGGAACTTTTTAAGAGTTTGGGCAGAAATAAAGCTGGAATGCTTTTCCTGCAATTATCCGACCTCTGCTTATTGCAACTGAGGATCTGAGCTGGCTGACATTTCACCCTCTAAGGCTGACATTTAAGAGAACGTTGCAGCGATTTTGAAAACTGCTCCATGCTTGTCATGGTGCTGCTGCCATGGAATCCGCTGATGACTGTCAGTGATTTGTGTAGATTCTTATCTCTCGGGTGTTAAATATAAAATTTTATTAACACACCGACAGTTTTATTTTTGCTTCCATGGTCTATCAGTTTAATAAATTCATTGGTCTTGCCTTCCTCTCTTGTGGTTTGAGCATGGCATTTCATCATTCTGTCATGATAGACCCGGGTTGATCTCGTGGGGTTTTATACTGTCAGACATTTTCTAAAAATATTCATGGATAATTGCATCCTTTAGGTAGATGCAATTTTGGGAAGATAAAAGGAGGACACCCTAATTTTATTCACTTGTCTCTCAGATAATATTTTAATAGAAATTTAACCCTTGCACTGCTGGCACATCCAATGAAGTTGCTATGCAGGAAGACATCTCAGAACTTAGCACAAGGAGAGCCCGAGAGTGGACATTTGAGTCAGAGAGAAAAATGGAGAGCAAGCTGAAGACACAATTGAAGAGAATTTTGAGGAGGTTTTTCGAAGTTGGCAGTGAGTTGACAAGGTGGAGGGATCTGAGTAGAGAGTTCCAGAGAGCAGTAGCATAATGACTAGGGTTGCCAACTCTGGTTGGGCATTCCTGAAGATTCCTTCACTGGACTGCCCATTGCCAACCAACCTGCCCAGTCAAACAGTCTTTATTTCCCTATCTCCAATATTTTTAAAACCAATAACTAGGTGCTCACACAAAATATGAAGAAAACACAATTTTTAATGTTGTTGTGATATTTCTTACGGATTGCTCACACCAGTGTCCAGGAGATTAGTCTTTAATTCCTGGAGGCTCCAGGACAATCTTGGAGGGTTGACAACCCCTCTAATGGCTGAAAGATTAACTATCACTGAAATGAAAAACCATTTATTTAGCACCTTTCATGACCTTGCGATGTTCCAGTGAAGTACTTTTGAAGTTTTGAGCTGTTGTAATGCAGGAAATGTGGCAGCCAGTTTGTACACAGCAAGAACTGACGAACAGTGATGTGATGAAAACCAGATTTAGTTTTAGTGGCTTTGGTTGAGGTATGAATATTGATCAGGACATTGTGGGGCACTCCCTGTTCCTCTTTGAAATAGCGCCATGGGCTTATTAGTGAGAAGATGGGGCCTCGTTTTAACATCACATCTGCAAAGCACCTCGACAGTGCAGCACTCGCTCAGCACTGCACTGAAATGTCAGCCGAGATCTTCTGCTCACCCATAACCTTCTGACTCAGAGGTGAGAGTGCTACTTACTGAGCCACAACCAGCACCAAAACTAATATTCATGTAGTGGAAGGCACGAGGAAATGAGGAGCAACCTGGTTTTTGAAGGCACTGAGTACCTGTGGGCTGAAAGGCAGGAGGGAATCTGTCAGGTAGAGTGGGGCTCTAGAATGGAAGAATTTGATGATGTAGGTGAGTGAGCAAAGTGGTGATGAATAAGTGAGACTTGGTGCGCTAAGTCATTGGTGTTAATGGATTCTTGTACATGACCTAGAAGAACATTAGTTATGGTTGTAGAATCTGAAGTATTACCAGAGTATTTGAAAGGAACCCATTACTCAATATATATCTATGTCAAACAATAATAAATGGAGCTGGAAGTCAATTGCGAGTCTGTTAACCAGCATTGTTCAAATAACTGATGACAGGGCTAGAAATAGGTTAGAACATTGGTCAGCTAGATCCCAGTCTTAAAACATCTGATACACCTCCTTGACCTCCTTTATATTCTGTTTCATTTAGACAAGAGCATTTATTTGTGTGTTTGCAATCACTGACTGTGAGCTCAAAGCTCTCCAGTGTGCAATGAAACAGATTTTGTGGTTTGTGATACCAGTGTTACAGGTTTATCAACAAATTCTCTGAAAAGAAATTCTGCAACTTGACCAGGGAATTTGGGAATGTGGTCACAGAAGTAAGGAAAGCTGAAGGAGCTGGGCTCTGTTGACAGGAGGCTCTAAAGGAGAGCCTTGTATACGGAATCAGTCTGGATCATCAAACAACTGTTGGCTGTAATATTTCTACCACAGTGGATGAAACATTGACTGAAATAACTGCAACATATTGCAGAAAAAAAGAGACATTTTGTCAAAGCTTTTTGTCTTGTACTCACCAGGACACTTTGCAAGAATACATTGTAAGGGAAAACAAACAGTGTAAGTATAATGCCTCTTTTTTCAGCAATACTTAAGTTCTGTACTACATAGAAACTAGGAGCAGGAGTAGGTCATTCAGCCCCTTGAACCTGCCCCTCCATTCATCATGATCATGGCTAAACATCTAAAACCATCTAAAATCATCCAAACACCATTCTCCAGCGTTCTCCCCATACCCCTTAATGAGTTTAGAGTCGAGAAATCTATTTCCTTCTTAAATATATTCAGTGACTTGGCCTCCATAGCCCTCTGTGGTCAAGAATTCCACAGTTTCACCACCCTCTGAGTGAAGACGTTTCTCCTCATCTCAGTCCTAAATGGTCTACCCGATATCCTGAAACTGTGACCCCTTGTTTCAAACCCTCCAGCCAGAGGAAACATCATCCTGACATCCAATCTGTCCAGAATTTTATATGTTTCAATGAGATCCCCTCTCATTCTTCTAAACTCCAGTGAATACAGGCTTAGTTGGCCCAATCTCTCCTAATATGACAATCCTGCCATCCCAGGAATCAGTCTGGTGAACCTTCGCTGCACCCCCCACCTATGGCAAGTATATCCTTTCTTAGGTAAGGAGACCAAAAATGCATACAATAAATACTCCAGGCATGGTCTCACCAAGGCCCTGTACAACTGCTTTGAGACATCCTTGCTCCTGTACTCAAGTCCTCTCGCAATGAAGGGCAACATACCATTTGCCTTCTTAACTGCTTGCTGCAGCTGCATGCTTGCTTTCAGTGATTGGTGTACAAGAACACCCAGGTCCCTTTGTACATTAACATTTCCCAATCCATCACCATTTAAATAATACTCTGCCATTCTGTTTTTCCTACTGAAGTTGATAACTTCACACTTATCCACATTATACTGCATCTGCCATGTAGTTACCCACTCACTCAACTTGTTTAAATCACCTTGAAGCCTCTTAACATATTCCTCACCACTGATATTCCCAGTGTTCGGAATTAGAGATAGTTTAGGTAGTTTTACATTTGTATTTTTTGTGTTTTAGGAATGAGTTTTAGCTTTAATGTTAAAGTTTGATTTGTATTTCTGTATCTGTGTGCTAAGAAAGGTCAAATTGAATTTTAGTTTTATTTTAAAATGTGCCTGCATTTCTAATGAGAGTTTTACGACTGTTGCAGCTAAGTTAAACAAACAAGAGTAGAGGAACTGGGCTATTGCCTAGCAATAGTGATCCAGAGAGGCAGGTTCCCACCCCCCCCCCCTCAGCCCCCCAGAGACACACAGAAGAAACTTATTACAGCAGTTTGATTTGGATGCTGTTTGAGTTTAGTTGGTTTTGACAGTAGCTGCCAGGAGAGACTGGAGCGAAGGGGACAGATAGCCGCAGCTAAAGAAAAGACCCCCAAAATCCAGGGGAGTGGAACAAGATAAAGCCCCAAGAAGACCTCCTGGTCAAAGGTAAGACAGGAACCTGGGAAAGATCCTGTTCTGTGGAAGTGAAAGTAAGGCGTAGAGAGGAAGGCTTCAGATTTAAAGAGACAAAAGCTGCAGAAAGCACATTTAAAGTGAGAACAGCTTGCAAAGGCCAGAAGGTCCAAAGAGACAACTGAAGGTCGGTCACTCTTTGTTATGGGCATGCGAAGCAGTGGTGCACTGTTGACGGCTGAGTTGATGAGAGAGAGTGTATGGAAGGCAGCTTGAATGTATCTGGTGACCCAGGGGAGAAGAACACCGGAACAAGAGTTCAAAACCCTAGAGGTAAACCCTTGCGGAAGGTGTCTGAGAGAAAGCCTCAGTTTGGGAGAAGGTTCCAAAGTGAATTCTTGGAGAGGAGACTGGAAACCCTCGTGTGAAAGATGGAGTGAGACTGGTTGGCTCATGGTGTGACAAGCGTCTAGGGGGAGTTGATGAGAGATCCATAGCATCTGGTTGAGGTGGCATCCGTCGCTTGGTTTCAGAGTATGGTGTGTCTGGCCACGGGTCGCCTTACTTACTATGTACTTACTGTGGCCATTAGAGTATAAGATAGCTCTTGTAACTTGTGTTATCCTTATGAAGCTATATATATCTGTGAAGGCATAGTTGTGGGTGAAGGAGTATTGTAATATAGTTCATCTTTTCTTGTTTAATAATAGTTTTATTCTTTGTTAAACGTTCATTAACTGACTTCAGTGACTCTGTTCAGCAGCCCCTCTCCACCTATCTAAAGAAACAAATAAAAGTTAGGATCTGTCAAGCTGGATTCCACCCTGAGATCAGGCTTGTCCAGTGGTAAGGTCAGCTGGGGATCATAACACCACCAAACTTCATCTCATCGGCACGCTTGGGAATGTTACATTTGGTTCCCTCATCCAAATCATTGTTATGTATCGTGAATAGCTGGGGCCCAAACACTGATCCCTGTGGTACCCCACTTTTTAATCAACTCCACCCAGACAGATCGTACATATAGATTTTCTGAGCCAATATCCTCTCTCACTATTGCACTGATTTTTACCACCACCTTCTTCTCCTTTTTGCCTGTCTTTCCTAAATATTGATATTCAGTTCCCAGCCTTGCTCACCTTGCAGCCATGTCTCCGTAATCGCATTCATATCGCACAAATTTACATCTATTTGTGCTGTTAATTCATCTACGTTATTGCGAATGCTTCATGCATTCAGACACAGTGCCTTTAGACTTGCCTTTTTATCATTTTTACACATCTTTTTTTGTGCTTTGGCCCTATTTGCTGCAAGCTCTTGGTTCCTCTGCCTTCCACTTTTTGTTTCTACTTTTGTGTCTTTCATTCCTATCTTTCTTTCCCTCTATTGTGTCTCCCTGCTCAGGTTCCCATCCCCCTGCCACTCTAGTATATACCCTCCCTAACAGTACTAGCAAATACCCCTGTGAGGATATTGGTCCTGGTCCTGCTGGGGTGCAACTCATCCAGCTTGTACACATCCCATCTTCCCCAATGCCTCAGGAATCTAAATCCCTCCCTCCTACACCATCTCTCCAGCCACCCATTCATCTGGTCTATTCTATTCCTGATCTCGCTAGCATGTGGCACTGGGAGTATTCCAGAGATAACTAACTTTGAAGTCCTGCTTTTTAATTTATTTACTAGCTCCCAATATTCTGCTTTCAGGACCGTTTCCCTCTTTTTACTTATGTCATTGGTACCAATGTGGACTACGACCTCTGGCTGTTCACCCTCCCTCTTCAGAATGTCCTGCTGGTACTTAGTGACATTCTTGACCCTGGCACCAGGGAGGCAACATACCATCCTGGTGTCATGTCTGCAGCTGCAGAAATGTCTATTTGTTCTCCTTATGATAGAATCCCCTATCACTATTGCTCTCCCATTCTTTTTCCCCACTCTGTGCCGCTGAGCCACTTGTGGTGTCACGGACTTGGCACTTACTGCATTCGCCTGAGAAACCATCTCTTCCAGCAGTATCCAAGACGGAATATATTTTGGAGAGGGAGATGGACCCAGGGGACTCCTACACTACCTGCCCAGTGCTTTTACTCTGTCTGGCAGTCACCCATTCCCTTTCTGCCTGTGCACTGTTTACCTGCAGTGTGATCACCTCACTGTACATGCTATCTCCGAAGATCTCATCCTTGCGGATGCCCCACAGTGACTCCAGCCACAGCTCCAGCTTCGAAATGTGGATTTCGAGTAGCCGCAGCTGGTAACACTTGCTGAATACGTGGCCGCCACGGACACTGGAAGTATCTCTGACTTCCTACATCACACAGGAGGAGCATTCCACTTGACTGAGCTGCCCTACCATGATTGAGCAGTTTAGGCCTATACACACTACTCGCTAGAGTTTAGAAGGATGAGAGGAGATCTAATTGAGGTATATAAGTTGCTAAAGGGGATAGACAAAGTAGACCTGGAGCGGATGTTTCCCCTTGTGGGGTATTCTAGAACGAGAGGCCATAGTTTTGGGCCAAAGGATGGCAGATTTAAATCAGAGATAAGAGGAATTACTTTTCTCAAAGGGTCGTGAATCTGTGGAATTCACTACCTCAGAATGTAGTGGATGCCAGGATGCTGAACAAATTTAAGGAGGAGATAGACAGATTTTTAATTAGTGACGGGTTGAAAGGTTATGGGGAGAGGGCAGGAAATTGGAGTTGAGGCCGAAATAAGATCAGCCATGATCGTATTGAATGGTGGGGCAGGCTCGAGGGGCTGAATTGTCTACTCCAGCTCCTAGCTCTTATGTTCTTATGTTCTCCCAAACCAAAGGGCAACTTTTAGTTAATTGTTAAATTAAAGAAAAACTAGACTTTAGATAGAAATTAACCCTTAAAAGTCCTTCTCTCATCAAACTCCAACTTAAGCACCCTAATTCAACCCAAAGCAGCATTCCAGTGCAGACCAAACTACCAAAGGACTATAACTGCAGTGTGAACCTTTGAGAACTTGCATTTATGTAGCACCTCTAACAAAGACTAATGTCCCAAGGCACTTGATGAACCTGTTTTTGGAAAATTTGAAGGACATTGAATTTCATGCAGTCTTTCTCCTGAGTTATTTTTAAGTTCACAATATTAATTTGGGCCGTGAATATGCCATTCTTTAAGAAACCACAGGTTAACAGAGATGTCCAGCGAGGGACACCTGAGGAGGGAAGAGATACTCTGTATACCTAAGTTATAAAGTACAGCTATTGCCAGGCTAAAGACTCTTGCTGATTAGTTAAAAACAGCTGGCCAAAGAGAGGTATTCTTTGAACACCTTCAGTTAGAGTGCATATGTGGGTGCCTTAGAAGCAAGTTGCAAGAAAAGACTCTCTCTTTCTCTCCCTCTGCCCCACCTTTGTGGAAAACTTTCCTTGTAAACGTCTCATTGGAATAAACCCTCTTTTTTTTGAGAGTTCACAAAGTTGTGATAAGTTAAGAGTCATCAAGGACGGTTTCTTTTCTTGGCAGTTTTTAGGTTCCAAGATTCACACCCATACGGGAGAGTGGAGAGCACATTTGCACTGTAGAACCTTGACTGCGTTTTCATGGAACTGTTCCAGATCTTTTTCATTTGAAAACTGATGATGCTTTACCAATTCTTGCATTGAGCTTTTTGACTGTGGCTCCCTGGATGTTAATGGAACTGTCCAGATAAGTGAACTGTCAACTTTGTTTTGAATGACATAAATATCTGTTGGTTTTTGTTGATTCTCATCATCATATTTTTTGTTTTCCTGGAATTTATAAAAGATATGATGAAGGGAGACACCAACAGCCAGTACACAAGCTCCACCCATCGTAATTAATTTCACCCTATCCTCTATTCCTCTTTCTTAGACTTAGAAGACTTCCCACGTCTTAAAGTACATGAGTGAGCCAAAGCACATGCTCATATCTATTTCTGTAGCTTGTCTTTTTTTGGAACAGATTGCTAGCCTGAAGTCAAGCATATAGCTTGAAGGGCACCATTCCACATCAAACATGGCTGACCAGGAGTCTCCCCTGCTCTTATCACCTACTATTGGCATGTTGGAAGGATTTACAGGTTGATAATCAACCTGTTTGATCACATTATGAATGCACCTTCCATGGCCATCAATTCCTGGGGTGGCACTCAAGCCTTTTGACTCAGGCAGGGGCGCTACCTAACAAAAGAGCTCCATTCCCCTTTCCCTTGTGTTCCTATCTAGATTTCCTTAAATGTGTCTATGCTATTGGCATAGTTTCACATTCTATCCAGCCTCGACGTAAAGACATTTCTCTTGAATTCCCTATTGGATTTATTAGTGACTATCTTATTTTTGTGACTGCTGGTTTTGGATTTGTCAACAATTAGAAACATCTCTGTACATCTACCCAATCAATTCTCTTTTAGAATTTTAAAAGTCTTGATTGATCATCCCTAAATCATTTTTCTAGAGACATCTTTCCTGATGGATGTACCCCATCATCATCCTGGTATCATCCTCGTAAATTTAAAAATGTAAAATGTTGTGGGTTCAAGTCCCGACATAGGCTTGAGTACATAATGTCAGGTGATCCTCGAGAGCTGTACAGATGCAGTGTTGTTCTTCAGATGAGATGTAAAACCGAAGCTGGCACGTTCAGGTGTTGTAAACAATTCCATGTGATTATTCAAAGAATGGCAGAGTGTTTTCCCAGTGTCTTAGCCAATATTCCTTCTTGACCTATAACACTAAAAATAGATGATCTGGTTATTCATTTACAGGTATTTGTTGTCTTGACAATATGACAGAACACTATACAAATGCAATTGCTTTCATTCTTTATTTGTTGAATTCTTCTGAGAAATGAGTTCCCACTTGGCAGACTACCAGATCGTATAATTTATATGTGATAAAAAATTTGCTTTATCAACACTTCAGCAGAACTGGCCTTAACAATGCATTTCCTCACAAGTAGATTGTGGATTGGCCATTTATTTTCAATGTTTAATTCAGAATCTAGGAGTCTAGTATCTTTGAGAAAGCTCCTGGTATTTATGTTGACTCAGAGCAAGATAACACCAGCACAGCTCAATGTGTGCTGCCGCCCACGGTAACAGAAACAAGGGACACAAATACTGGAACAAACTTGTGAATACTGGCTCTTGGAACCAGAATTAACAGATTACCATAGATGCCTACGTATAAGTTGACCTTTGAAGCCTCCAAGAATCCTTCCAAAAATGGAGGTTGACTTATACGCCGAGTATAAAAGCGAATCTCTGGCGTGGATGGTCGCCATTTTGTAATGTCATCAGCATCTGAGGTAAAGAGTGTGTGTGTGTCATAAACTCCCACTCATCTTCGCAACACGGCCCACATGGCCTGCTTGACCCATTGTACCCAGTTATAAGATTTCGGTAAGTAAAACATGCATTTGTGGGGTGAAAAATTGAGGTTGACTACTAATGTGAGTGACATGTTGTGGTTGAAAAGGGAGTCGACTTATCTGCCGAGTAAATACAAAATCATGATTTTTGGGGCTGGAAAAATGGGGTCATCTTTTATGCCAGGTCGACTTATACACCATGGTCTACGGTAATATGAAAACAAATAAAGTATACTAGTGTTTTAAAAATTGGATTCAGTCTTCATGCATGAAGCGTGATTAGATGTCAAACTTCATTAATACCACAAAGCGTTGGTTGGAATAGTTACAGGGTTTTCAGAAGGTCATGGAAGCATACTGCACTGAAGGAGGCTACTTGGCACACTGTGCCTTTACTAGCACTCTGAAAGAGGTACCAAATAGTCTCATTCCCTGCCACTTCACCATAGCCTCGCAAATGTTTATCCAATTCTCTTTTGAAAGTTACTATTGAATATATTCCCACCACCCTTTCAGTATACATTTCAGATCACACGAACTTGCAAAAAGTGTGAAAAAAAACTCCTCCTCATTCCCCCAGTGCTTTTGCCAATTATCTTAAATCTGCTTCCTCTGGTTACTGACCCCCCTGCCACTGGAAACAGTTTCCCCGTATTTACTCTGTCAAAACCCTTCATGATTTTGAACGCCTCCATTAAATCTCTACTGAACCTTCTCTGTCGTAAAGAGAGCCCAGCTTCTCCAGTCTCTCCACATACCCCTGGTACCTTTCTAGTAAACCATCCCTGCACCCACTCCAAGGCCTTGGGATCCTTTGTAAAATGTGCTGCCTAGGATTGGGCTCATTAATTCACTAGTTAGGCCTCAGCTGGAGTAATGTGGAATTGTTTCTAATTCAGAACTGTTAAAAAAGAAAGAACAAACTTGTATTCGTATAGCATTTTCACAACCTTAGGGCATCTCGAAGTGCTTCGTGGTCAATAATTTACTTTTCAGTTGCAGTCATTAGTGTTATGAACATAAATGTGGCACTAATTTGCACACACTAGAGTCCAAAATAAGCGAGTTAGATGTGGCCAGTTAATGAATTTGGGTGATGTTGAGTCAACAATGAATGTTGTTCCTGCTCTCTTTTAAAAAGCACAGTGGGATCTTTATGTTCAACATTTCGTCCAAAAGACAGCAACTCAGACAATGCAGCAATGGGTGCGATAGTGTAGTGGTTATGTTGCTGGAATAGTAGTCCAGAGTCCAGGGCGAACAATACAGTGAATTCATATCCCAACATGGCAGTTTGCAGATTTAAGCTGAGTTTTTGAAAAAAATCTGTTAACAGTAAAAGTGACCATGAAGCTGTTAGATTGACATAAAAACCCAACTTGTTCCTTAATCTCCTACAGGACAGAAACGCGTCAACCTCACCTCACCTATATGTGACTCCAGTTCCACACCAGCATGGTTGACACTTAACCTCCCTCTGAAATGGCCTAGCAAGCCACTTACTATGTCAAAGCCATGAGAAAGAATGCCGCTGAGGTTCAAGAAGACGGCCAACCATCATCCTCTAGGGGCAGTGAAGGATGGATGACAAATGCTGGCATTTCTTTGCCAATGATGCCCATATCCCGAGAAAGAATTTTAACCAAGCTTTTTTTACTTGTTGGACAGGATGTGGGCTTTGCTGGCTAGGCCAGCCTTTATTGCCCATCCATAACTGCCCTTGACAAGGTGGTGTGAGCCACCTTCTTGAATCACTGCACTCCATGATAGGTACACCTACAATGCTGTTAGGAAGGGAGTTCCAGGATTTTGACCCAGCGACAGTGAAGGAACGGTGTTCCTGTCTATCTGTTGCCCTTGTCCTTCTAGGTGGTAGAGGTCGTTGGTTTGGAAGGTGCTATCGGAGGAAAAGCTGCTTTCCACAACTTAATCTAATAAACCCGATTCCATAACCAGCTTCCTTATCTTAAAATATTCATATGTTTTGTGCCACTTCACTGTTAAATAACTCTGATTTTATAAAATCCTATTTACCACTTTTATTGTAGAGGTTTTTGGTTTGAACCAGCTGGTCTGTGATGATGCATTAACAAACTGTGACTGCTTCAGTACTGTTCAGGTGCTTAGTTTTTGGAGCATGTTAAGTACAAATTCTTTGGAATGCCCTTTGCAGTATGAAGGATATAGGTATTTTGCAATGAATCACTGGGATCAAAATGGTTTATGAAGTGAATTGGTACAAAATCTGACTGATTTCTGTTGATCCCATTAAAGATGGAACTTTAATAAAGGTCCTTAATTCAAAGAAATGTATCATTAGAATATAGGAATGGGAATACGTAATTCAGCCCCCTCTGCCTTTCCACCGTTCACTTGGATTGTGGCTGATCTGGACCTCAAGCCCATTTATCCAGCTCTGATTCATATCCATTTGTCCCTTTACCTAACAAAACCTACCGTATGCAGTTTTGAAATTTTTAATTGGCCTTGTCTCAACACTTTTTTGAGACCAAGAGTTCCAGGTTCCCCTACCCTTTTTGCGAAGAAGGCTTTCTTGACATCACCCTCGAATGGGCAAGCTCTAATTTTAAGATTATGCCCAAAGGGGTTGGGGAGGAATTTTTTGAATTTCTCCCCTCTCCAAGTTGGCCTGATTTTTAAAATCTGTGTTTCCACCTCTCTCAGGAGACCTCATTGTCTCCCAGTGGGATGCGAAGGTTATGTGTTGTGATGCAGCTTTGTGGGAGAGGCTGGGTAGATGATTAGATCCTTTCCTGTGCATCATTTTTCTTAGGTTTGCATGTTTGTATCTCTGACTCTGGGCCGAGAGATCTCTTCTATTCCCAAATGTTTTATTTCAAGAAACCCTATGCAACATTCAATCAGAGACAGGTACAGCCTGGTAGCTTATCCCCCCGGCATACTACGAAGATTTTCCACCATGGACATTACTTCAGCTTACCTCCGGGGGCGATGGTGGCATAGTTGTAATGTCACTAGGCTAGTAACCCAGAGGCCCAGGCTAACGCTCTGGGAACATTCTCTGGCTTCACCTCCTACCATGGTGGAATTTAAACGCAATCAATTAATAAATCTGGCATTGAAAGTTAGTCTCACTAATGTAGACCATGAAACCATCACCAACCATAAACCATCTGGATCACAACTGTCCTTTAGTGAAGGAAATCTGCCGTCCTTACCTGGCTTGGCCTACGTGTGACTCCACAGCAATGTGGTTGACTCTTAACTGTTCTCTGAAATGGCCAATCAAGCCACTCAGTTCAAGGGCAATTAGGGATGGGCAAAAAATGCTGACCTTGTCAGTGACACCCAAATCCCATGAAAGAAATATATTAAAAAAGTGGTAGCTGTCAATAACACTGTCTCTGACGTGACAGCATTGGCTGAATCTTCCAAGGAATGACAATCACCGTCGGATTGCCCCTTTGTTCCTATTTACTTACCCTGTCTTGGAGCTACACGTTTCTCACCCAGACTTCCAAACCAGGCCTGCTGAAAAATGTGGAGTGTACCTGCTCCTGGAGTCCTTCCTCGTAATGTAGGAGTTTTGGAAAAAGCCAAGCCACACCTCCTTTTTACGGCACTAGCTACAGTATTCTGGTAAGTTTAATGACTCAAAGCCACTTTGACAAGCTACAGAGAGATGGTTAGTGTGTATGGTAAGTGGGTGAGGGCGTAAGGTGAGCTGGGTGGTTGTGGGAGGTAGTCAGGGGTGGGGGAGGGTAGTGGGGATGTAGTTGGTGGGTTCAGTGAGGAGTCGGTGGGGTGGTGGTGAGGTCAATATTATAGTTACCCAGGAGTTAGAACTGGTTTTAATCCTTCTAACATTTCCTAGGTAGCTATTGTTCTAAGTTAGTCGGAACCATCTGTAGTCTCTGACTTTGGGAGTTTAGGAGGATTCCAAATGCAGGGTAACTGCCCAATGAAAGTTGAAGCTTCCTGGCCAGTTCCCACAGAATCCTTGCTTTGGGACTTCTGAGGGGTCCCCAGCACATCCTCTGGGGTACCTCCGGGGTATGACCATCTGGAGAGAAGATCTGGGCCCTTGTATTCTGCTCCTTGAGTTTTTATTTACCAGGGAGGTTTATTTACGGTTTACCACCTGTAAAAATCCAAACCTACATTTAGTGCTTGCTGAGCTACAACAGCTTGCTTTTGTGTATAGAATGTACAGCATAGAAACAGACCATTCAGCCCAACAGGTCTATGCCAGTGTTTATGCTACATGCAAGCCCTCCCACTCATCTTTATCTTGAACTATCAACATATCCTTCTCTTCCTTTCTTCCTCATTAAGGCATCTGTGCTATTTGTTTCAACCACAGTGTGCAACATTTTAATCACACCCTCGGTTAACAAGTTTCTCCTGAATTTCTGACTGGATTTATTAGTGGCCATCTTATATTTATGGCTCATATTTTTAGTCTCCCAAATTTTTTCTACATCCACCCAATTAAATTCACTTCATAATTTTAAAGACCTCAATCAAGTCATTCCTCAGCCTTTTCAAGAAAAAAGAGTCCCAACCTGTTCAGCATTTCATAGCTGGAAAGGGAGAGGAATGAATGCTGACCATGGAAGAGAGTTAAGAGAAAGATATCAAAACTCAGTTTAAAAACCTTTCCATAGTTCATTTTTTTTCAAATGACCAGTGAAGATAGAGAGGTACAAGGGTTCAGGAAGTTGAAAAGTTGAAATGAAAAGCCAATGTGATTGATTGCTGTCCACCAATGATGGAGGGAGGGGTGGAGAGATGCACAAAATGTCAGTGGGATGATCAAAGGTTATGATTTAAGTTGGAGGAGCTTACAGAGATAAAATGAGCTGGCTAATAATGGTGTTGCATGGAGTATAACAACTTTTATGCTTGTTTTAAAGAAAAAAAATTGGATTCCAGAAGCTTCTGTGTCCATGGTGTTATGACCGGGATGGGAGGAGTACGCATTTTCTCTAGCCACATTACTCCACAGGTCACACCATAATGTTTATATAATGTAAATGTTTAATTCACTCACCAAAATGGCCATTGTTTAGTTTTACTATTGTTAGGCCCAGGATAAAAAAGACTTCTTTCAATAAGCTCAGAATGATTGATTTATTATGAAGCATAACTTATTTTAAAAACAAGTTTGCAAAAACTGGTTAACATACAATTTGTAATCTGGAAGTATAACTATATACCTCTTTAAATCCCAGCACACTCACGCACATATACACGAAGGTGTAAAGAGAATGTAATTTTTCCTAATATTACCATTGGATACGCTGAAGCAGACTTGTGGGGGCTCTGTGTAGAGTTTGTGTGTATGTGTGACTAATTTAATTAGACTGAAGACAGTCAGATTGCAAGGATTAAATCATCAAAGAGATTATGTGTAAAGGCAGGCATTTTGAAGTGGAAATGGATGAGCTAAGATAGGGTGCCACGAAATAGGTTGGAGCTAACATTTGCATTTTTAGATAAATTGAGAGGTTGTTTGAATTTCAAAGGAGAATTGGAAGGTGACAAGGAAAATGTTTATATCTTACAGGAGTTCATAGGTAAATAAGTAGTGATATATTTTTATTGATCCAAATGCAAAGACAAGAAAGATCTTATATTTGGAAGGGTTTGAGTTTCAAAGGGGTGTGAGAGCAATGTGTAAAGCTGAAAGAGGAAAATCCTATTTAATGAAAGATTGAAAGCTGCATGTGGCCATGTGATCTTGAAGAGGATGCTATGCAAACACAATCCTGTAAAAAAGCAGCTTCTAGTCACCCCAGAGAAGTGTCTGGCTGTTCCAGAAAGCAAGGTTTTGTTACAAGCCTTGGATTTCCATTGTCGAGTGAGAGGGAGAGAGAAGCTTGTGAAATACCTCCCTTATAGCAACAGTAATTTTACTGGATGTTTTATAGATTAATAATCTATTGGGACTATTGCCTGAAAGGGGTGTTTATTTGTGTGTCTAGCTAAGTAGAAATCTTTTGGGAAATATTACAAGTCTAAATGCGACTGTGTAACTGTAATTTTGTGTGTTTAAGTTTTCTTTTCTTTTATTAATAAATGCTTTAATATTTAAAATCTCCAAAAGCGGTAGTAGAATCTTTATTTCTGACTCCAGTGCACATACCTCCTCGTAATAAAATACAAATTGCAAATCATTGTGATAGCTTGCCCAAGTTTCCGTTTGGGATTTGGTCAGCCCGCATTTACCACCTGCCATGTCATAACAAAGGATAAAACAAATAGGGTCTCTGCAGAGATCGGAGCTTAAGGGAAAACACCTTCAGGCCAATGGGAAATTTATTGGAAAGGATGAAGTCTGAAAGGTTTTGACACTGTCAGTCTGCTGTTCCCGCATGCAAAGATGAATCACTGATCAAAGTAGTTGCCTGGAAGTTCTTTCTAAAGAAGCTTTGGTGTGAAGGAGATCAGAGCAGAATCAATATCCTTGAGATCTCTCTCTCATCTCAGCTTCTCAGGATTCCAAATACAGATGAGTTTACTGAGATTAAGTTCTCTAGCTAGATATTAATAACCACACAGAATTTCAGATGAGGTAGGGAGAGCGCGAGTTGAGTAACCTTCACCTTTTCTGTTGGTTCCCAAACTGAGTGCAAAATGTAAGTTCAAAACGGAAACTCCTCTCAATCAAGTGGTCTCCAGTAAAATCACCAGGGACTCTGCTTATGAAAACGGTAGTTTTTTTTTCTCTAGCAATTGAAGCTCAAGTAATCAAATAGTTTCTGTCTCCTCAGGTGCCTTGCTGGTCATTTAGCTGAAATCATGCGATTTCTTGAAAAAGGCAGCTTGCTCACAGTCCAAAGTGAACTTATAACCTTTTTAAAAAAAACCAGGTCAATTCCCAAGAAATTGTCCAAATAATTCAATGTCCTTCCAATTTTAGAAAAAAGTTCTTGGAGATATGGATTCCTAACAATGGCTTCAGGCATGTTTACTGTTCAAACCAATTATGTGGCAGCTGACAGACTGGTAAGTTAATACCTTCTGAGTCTCACATCAGCCAGATTGAATGGTGTGTTGATAGCTTTTTATTTTGGTTGGAGTCGATGCAGGCAAGTCAGTAGCTTATTTCACATCCCTAGGTGCTTTGAGGACATTTAACTATTGCAAAGATGTTTCTGTAGGTTATTTTTAGAAAACAGGTTCTGTTCATCAACTTCTCAAACACATCTTCATGTGAAGTGGCACAGACATGACAGAAGCTTCTGTATACTTGTGGATCTCAACTAGTGATTTGGAGGGTGTGCAGTTCTGTAAATATGCTGAAGGGGTGGGTCTTGAAGCAGTGGAGGAGGTTGAGGTTTAGGACCATGTTTTTGATATGGGGTCATTGGGATAAAACTGGGAATCCCTCTTATTTGATATGTTTTCATTGAGTCTGTCATAATCTTTCTGGAAGTACTGCTATTTCTGCTCCACAATTATATACAGTGGTTACTAACTGTGAGAGGAGTGTTACAATTGTGAGATTTATGAGATTATTATATTTTGGGACTGTATGTTAGAGATCAAAGGCAGGCTTAGATTGTTTTGTTGGACAGGATGGGCCTGTATCAATTGGAGCTTAGAAGGTGGAGAGGTGATCTAATTGAAACATTAGAAGTCCTGAAGGGACTTGATAGGGTGGTTGCTGAAAGGATGCTTCCTCCTGTGGGAGAGACGAGAACTAGGAGATACAGTTTAAAAATAAGAGGTCTCCCATTTAAGACGGAGGTGAGAAGAAATTTTTTCTCTCAGAGGGTCATGAATCTTTGGAACTCTCTTCCCCAGCAAGCGGTGGTGGCAGGATCAATGAATATTTTTAAGGCAGAGGTACATTGATTCTTGACTAACAAGGAGGTGAAAGGTTATCTGAGGCAGGTGGAATGTGTAATTGAGGCCACAATCAGATCAGCCATGATAAATTCAATGGGAGGGCAAGCTCGAGGATAGAATGGCTTACTCCTGCTCCCAATTCGTATGTTTGTATATTCCAGTAAGAGTTTAAAAGTTCCAAAGCTGCTTTCAAACAGCTACGGAGAGAAGATAAGTGGGGGAGGTGGTGGGGTGGGTAAGGTAAGTGGGTAAGGGGATAGGATGAAAGGTGGGTAGGATGGAAGGGTGGCAGAGGGGTATGGTGATAGGTGGGTGAGGTGGGTAGGGTGGCAGGTGGGTGAGGTTGGTAGGGTGGCAGGGGAGGGTGGCTGAGTTGGTAGGTGGGTCAGATCGGGGTGAGTCAAGTTGGGTTGGGGGCTAGTCAAGACAGGTTGGAGGGAAGTTTGTGGTCCGGTGGAGTGGGGTAATTTGGGCTAGTTAGGTCGGGTCGGGAGGAAGTTCGGCATCTGGAGAGTTGGGTGATGGGGGCTAGTCTGGTCAAGTCAGATGGTGGGTGCTAGTCGCCTCAGGTTGGGATGGGGAGTTGGGTGGTGGAGGCTAGTCAGGTCCGGTTAGGGAGGAGTCAGGGGGTCATGGGGCTAGCTGGGGAGGGGTGGTGGTCAACGTGTGATAGGGGTGTCAGTTATACAGTTACCCAGGAGTTAGACTGGGTTAACATTTCCTGGGTAACAATCCAGGTAAGTAAGTTGGTACTGTCCAAAGTCTCCAACTCTGACTCAGAAGACTTTTTTGGAGGGGCCTGGTGAGCAGGGCAATTACCCATTGGAAGTTTAAGTTTCTGGGCAATCCCCTAGGAGTCCTTGCACTGGGACTTCCAAGAGATCCCGTAGTGCATCTTCTCGGGTATGTCCGGCCTCCGACTATCTGGAGACTGGAATACACGAGCCAGAGATTAATATGTTCCACTGGTCGTAGTTTCACACTATGTAGTTTACCTGCGATATCCTCAGGGCATCTGGGGCGGTGGTTCTCAAACTTTTTTTGGTTGAACAACTTCTTTTGAAATGGATTAGTAATCATGGACCCCATCTAAATTATAACTGCATAATATGCACAATATGAAAGTGCTGCATGTAACAAGGGTTTTAATACTTTTAGAAAGCAGGTGTTTACTTACAGAAGTGCGTGTGCTTGCTCTTCACTGCACTCTGTCCATTCTTCTATGCGTCCCTCCTAGGTGAGGCAGTTAGCCCACTCTGTCCTGCACATGTGATAGCTGCACTCCACTCCCACTTCCTGGATTGCAACAAGCCTGCCTCCGGCTTCTGCTCATTCACCTTCATTGCTCAGTAAGCACTTTCGCATTATTTTGCTAAACCCCCCTGAAAGTCTGTACAGACCCTACCTTGAGAATCGCTAACATAGGTGCAGCAATAAATAACTGCCTTCCAACAATGGCCACAAATAAAAAGAAATATTGTTGATATTCACATTGAACTTGGCTAGTGTAGTGGTAAAGGGCAGATATTTCCAGTGGTCACAAAACGAAAAAGGGAGAAATTGGGAGAATGTTTTCTTCATGCAATGGGTTGTTTGGACATGGGGTGCTTCATGGGCAGCTGGTGGTAGCAGACTCCATAATAGCTGTTCAAAAGACAGTGGATAAGTATAGGAGAAAGAAAAACTTTAAAACATATGGTGAAAGGCCAGAGGAATGGGACCAAGTGAGGACCTTGGGAGACTCCAGGGATAACAATGCAGGGGTAGGAAGATAAGCCACTGCAGTAGAATTTCTGAATACGGTTGAAGAGAAACTAATAGAACCAGGTGAGGTGGGTCCCACCCAGCTGGACAACAGAAGCGAGGCATCGGAGGACAATAGCGTGGGCAACCATATCAAAGGCTACAGATAGGTCGAGAAGGATGAAGAGGAATGATCACTGTTACATAGGATGTTACTTTGATTAGCTTCGTTTCAGTATTGTGGCAGGGACGGAAACTTGATTGGAGTGATTCAAACATGGAATTATGGTGGGGGGGGGGGTCACACATTTGGGAGATTCAACTTTTTTATCTCTAACCTGTAATAGGTCTTTAAATTGATATTTGTCCTTTATCAATTGACCAGTATTTCTCATGGGACTCGTTTCTGCTTGTGATCCAGATGTACCAGTAGTTCTGGATCAATTAGTTTGCAGAATGTAGGTTTAGCAAAACTTGAACTAATGTGTGGGAAATTTGTAACCGCTGAAAATGATAAAGCCTGTGCTTTTGGGCACTCCGATTGGGTGGAACAGAGTGCTGTGCCTCAACACGACAAGAGACCTATCCCGTAAACACTTTAATCACATAAAGTCTGAGCAAAATCTTGATGTGAAGTCCAAAATGATATGTTCCTTTGGAAGGTGCGCGTGGCTGTCCATCTGCGAAACTCTATCATATAATAAGAAGTTGTGTTTATATAGCACCTTTAATGTCAAGAAACAGGGCAAGGCACTTTAAAATAGATGAAAGGAATGTGGGCACTGGACCGGGAAGGAGCAGTTAGATGGGGTGAGTGAAAACTCAGTCAAAAAGGCAGGTTTTGTGATGTTCTTTGATAGAAAATTTCAACAGCTTTCATGACCTTAGCACATCCCAAAAGCTAAGGAGAGAGACAGGCAAACTGTACCTATTTCCCCTTACTACCTGTCTGTAAGCAGAAGGTGTTTTGAATTATTTTTTCTAAAATATGTAGTGGCATGTTTTCCTAAACCCTCGGTTTTTGTGATCCAATTTATTAATAATCCTCAGCAAACTCGAGTTACGATTAACTCAGAAGTTTAAGTTTATTTCATAGTAGCAACTTCCCACTCCACCCCCACACACACCCCCACACACCCACCCCTACACACAGTAAGGGAGGGGGAAACAGAAAAAAATAATTTTACAGTACAAGAAGAACATGAATACTAGTTCACCCAATTTCCAGATACCAAAGTCAGAGTTCAGTGAGGAATTCTTTCATGTAGGCATTTGAGTTCAGCTGGCTGAAGACTGGAGTTATAATACAAAAACAAAAATACCTGGAAAAACTCAGCAGGTCTGACGGAGAGGGATACAGTTGATGTTTCAAGTCCGTATGACCCTTCATCAGAACTAAGACATATAGAAATTAGATGAAATATAAGCTAGTAGAAGGGGGTGGGACAGGAGAGCTCGATAGGGGGCCAGTGATAGGTGGAGGCCAAGAAGAGACTGCCAAAGATGTCATAGACAAAAGGACAAAGGGGTGTTGACGGTGGCAATATTATCTAAAAGATGATATTTAATTAATGATGATTAAGAGAAGCAAGCTAGTGGCAGATGGCTCTAGTGCGGGTGGGGTGGGGGGAAGGGATCAAAATGGAGATGAAACAATAGATCGAAATAAATTTAAAAATAGGAGGGAAGAGAAAAAAATAGTTGCAAAAATAATATATAAATTATTGGAAAAAGGGGGATCGGAAAGGGGGTGGGGATGGAGGAGAGAGTTCATGATCTGAAATTGTTGAACTCAATATTCAGTCCGGAAGGCTGTAAAGTGCCTAGTCGGAAGATGAGGTGCTGTTCCTCCAGTTTGCGTTGAGCTTCACTAGAACATTGCAGCAGGCCAAGGACAGACATGTGGGCATGAGAGCAGGGTGGTGTGTTGAAATGGCAAGCGATAGGGAGGTCTGGGTCATGCTTGCGGACAGACCGAAGGTGTTCTGCAAAGTGGTCACCCAGTCTGCGTTTGGTCTCTCCAATGTAGAGGAGACCACATTGGGAGCAGCGAATGCAGTAGACTAAATTGAGGGAAGTGCAAGTGAAGTGCTGCTTCACTTGAAAGGAGTATTTGGGCCCTTGGATGGTGATGAGGGGGGAAGTAAAGGGGCAGGTGTTGCACCTTCTGTGGTAGCATGGGAAGGTGCCTTGGGAGGGGGTTGAGGTGTAGGGGGTGATGGAGGAGTGGACCAGGGTGTCCCTGAGGGAACGATCCCTGCAGAAGATGTGTTTGGTGGTGGCATCATGCTGGAGTTGGCGGAGGATGATCCTTTGAACGCGGAGGCTGGTGGGGTGATAAGTGAGAACAAGGGGGACCCTATCATGGTTCTGGGAGGGAGCGGAAGGTGTGAGGCCAGATGCGTGGGAGATGGGCCGGACATGGTTGAGGGCCCTGTCAACCACCGTGGTTGGAAAACCTCGGTTAAGGAAGAAGGAAACCATGTCAGAGGAACTGTTTTGGAAAGTGGCATCATCAGAACAGATGTGACGGAGGTGAAGGAACTGAGAGAATGGGATGGAGTCCTTACAGGAAGCGGGGTGTGAGGAGCTGTAGTTGAGGTAGCTGTGGGAGTCGGTAGGCTTGTAATGAATATTGGTGGACAGTCTATCACCAGAAATTGAGACTGAAAGGTCAAGGAAGAGAAGGGAAGTGTCAGTGATGGACCACGTGAAAATGATGGAGGGGTGGAAATTGGAAGGAAAATTAAGACATATTTCCAGATCCAGACGAGAGCATGAAGCGGCACCGAAGCAGTCATCGATGTTCCGGAGAAAGAGTTGTGGGAGGGGGCCTGAGTAGGGCTGGAACAAGGAATGTTCCACATACCCCATAAAGGGGCAGGCATAGCTGGGGCCCATGCGGGAGTTATAGTATTCGCTTTTCAGTTGGGCTGATAACACAAGATGAAGTAGGTACACAGAGACTGGGTCAGTTCAGTAGACGATTATATGAAATCGTCCAGCAGAGCAGGTTTCGAGATACAGGCTTTTGTTCTCCCTGGAGGGTTTGCTTCTTAGTGGTTTCCCAGCTGGATGTTACAGCAGACTAACTGTTTCCCAGTTCTCAAGGCATCTAGAGATTTCAAAATGGTCACGAGTCATGTGACCTTCCTCACCACAATGATTTCAAAAGGGATGTTTATCCAGTGTCCGGAATTGGCTTTGATTTCAGGTCTGATAATGTTCCAGTCATTAGTTGTTGAGTTACCATCCACATTGAGGGTCTGGTGTTGGGAAGCTATTGTCTAGACAGACTCACTGACTCTGCTAGCAAGGTGAGCTTATCAGATGCAAATTATGTCACTTTGGTTCCTTTTTCAAATGGGCCTGACAGACCTAGGTGTGAGATGAATCTGTTAGCAGCTTTGCAGGCATAACGAGTTTCGATGTGCAAGCCTCCTGGTTTTCGTGATTATAAGGCGTCTTTACAATGAGGTATGAGATTCCCCTGAGAAATGAATTATTTTGTCCTTGTAACTCCGGGGGTAGCTCCCAGACAAAGGACCAATCTGGTAGTCATGTGACTTGTAGCAGCCATCTTTTTGGTTCAGCAGGAAATTAATTTTTAAAAATAGCAATAAGGATAAAGTTTTGAACATATGGTGTTGGAGTTCTTCTCAGGTCATAGGAACCCAACATGAGGTACTTTTGACATGTAAGTCACTGTTGTAGGAAATGCATCAGCCAATTTGCACACAGCAAGGTTCCGCAAAAAGCAATGTGATAATGGTTAGATAATCTATTTTTAGTGATGTTGGCCAGGACACCAGGGACAACTCCCTGTTCTTCTTCAGATAGTGCCATGGGATAATTTACATCCACCTGAGAGGGCAGACAGAGCTTTAGTTTAACATCTTATCCTAAATATCGCTCTGCTGCCTATACAGCACTCTCTCAGTGCTGTACTGCAGTGTTAGCCTAGATTTTGTGCTCAAGTCCCTGGAGTCAGACTTGAACTTATAACTTTTTGACTCCGAAGCAAGAGTGCTACCACTGAGGCACAGCTGACATCTTGATGGCAATATGACACTATTGCTGACCTCTGCACCTTCAAAACCAGTGCAGAGCATTTGAGGGTGAAGTACACCCTTAGACAGGAGTGCCCTTTGTTGGTCATTTGCTCTATTGAGACTGGCTGACTGGAAGGTTGGCAACAGCATGGTTGGAGGTGAGCACTTGCTGCTCATTGCGGCTGAGAGGAAGTGGTTGAGGTTTGTGGTCTTCGAGGAGTTTACTGCCAGTAGTTATGCGTGGATACATGAACTGGCCTAGCAGGATAACCGCTCTTGATAAAAGACATAGCTGCAGCCCCCAGTCCTACTGCTTTCCGGTAATTCACAATAACGTTTATGTAACATTTCAGTTTAATGAATAATTGGGTTTCGAAGTAAACCTGAATTACATTTTCTAATTATTTTTACGGTTTGATGATAAGAATGTCTTCAAGCCTCCATTGGAATGGTTGGCATAGAGTCATATACCTATGAGCTCTAACCAGACTGCAATAGAGCCTGAGATCACAATCACTTCAGTCTCTGCTGCAAACGTGACTAATACTGGTTATCAGAGGTGAGGATCTTCAAGGCATTCACTCTCATATGCAATGAATGCAAGATATCAGTAAAGATCATCTCTCTTGTCAGGCCCTTCACTGCAAGCAGGTGTCAATCATTGAAGATATGTATTGGTTTTGTTCTTCAAAGTTGGGAGCACATATATCTAAAGCAAAGGAACTTCTAGCTTTGTCTCCTCTTAGTTTTGTAGTTAATTGTGCAGAGAGAGTCTTAACTATGCATAAGTTCAAGCTTAGATTTATTATTTAAAAACCTGTCCCTTTTTCATCATCATCATCATCAGCTGAGAGGGACAGTTATCTCACCTGATGAAATGCTATAATATTTTGTTAGAAGCTGAGTATAGTGTTAGAGGTTGTGGATTCAGGACATGATCACATAATATAGATTGGCACTTCAGTGTAGGACTGAGAGAGTATTGAATTGTTGGAGGTGCCATCAGTTAAGATCCCATCTGTATGTTCTGGTTGATCAGGGAGATGGTGGCTTCTTGGTAATGGCACTGGACTTCCAGAGGCCCAGGGTAATGCTCTGGGAACATGGATTCAAATCAGCTGGTGGAATTTAAATTCAATTAACAAATCTGGAATTAAAAGTGACTCTCAGTAATAGTAGCCATGACAACTGACATCGATTGTTGTAAATGGTCCTTTGAACAAACTATTGGTTACCAGTCCTAATGTCTCCTTAGGTGGCTGAATACAAAGTTTTGTTTGATAACACTCCTGTGAGGACCCTTGGGACATTTTGCTATATTAAAAGAGTTATGCAAATGCAATTTGTTGTTATTGTTATAAAACATGCAAATAATCCCTGCTTCGTCAAATGTAAATGTTAGGACAATTTTGTGGACCATTTGATAATTCTGTGAAGCTAAACTTCCCTTAGAATAAGTAGCCACGACACAGCACCCCAGTCTAAAATTACATAAACTATTTGGAATGAGAATTATGAACATGGCAGTTGTATCAGTGGCAGGGGACACTGTCCCAAAATGAAGGGTCAACCATTTCAGACTGGGATGAGGAGAAACTTCTTCACTCAAAGGGTTGTCAATCTTTACAATTTTCCGTTTTAGAGAGCTGTGGATGCTCAGTCATTGAGTATACTCAAGACAGAGATCAATAGATTTTTGGATGCTAAGGGAATCAAGGGATATGGAGATAATGGGGGAAGGTGGAACTGAGATAGAAGGTCAGCCATGATCCTGTTGAATGGCAGATCAGGTTTGAAGGGCCAAATGACCTACTCTAGTTCTTATTCCTTATGTTCTTATTCCAGTTCAGATGCATGGTAGAACTAAAATGGAGTACAAATAGCATGTTGTAGCTCTTGTGCCATAAGGAATCTTTCCCAATGTACTCACTTTCTCCATACCCGAGAACATTCTGATTTTCCATGCTCTATTTACCCAACTGTATTCGTAACATTTTGGAAAAAAAAACTTAAGGAAATATTACTGTTAAGATATAGCAATGGAAAAATATAAATTTTATGTCTAGCTTTATGTCCGGTTCAATTATGCCTTAGTATACTAACCCTCGGTGAAGCACGATTAGAGGCCTGTGCTCATTCCTTACCCTGTCTGCAGCAGACTCAACGTGACTGAAACACCGAAAACAGGTTGGTTTTCATATTTTTCCCCCACCTCCCACTACCCTGCTTTCTCAAGCTTTGATGAATCGCCATATGTAATGACATCATCCCCACATGCCAAAACAACATCTGCTATTAGCATAAAAGCAATATACTGCGGATGCTGGAAATCTGCAACAAAAACAGAAAATTCTGGAAAAACTCAGCAGGTCTAACATCTGCTATTAGTAACCAGTTTGCGCATAGCAAACTAGCACAAACTGCAATGTGATAATGGCCAGATAATCTGTTTTTTGTGCAGTTGATTGAGGGATAAATAATTGGCCAGGACTCCATTTCTCTTCTTCAAAATATTGCCATGGATTTATTTGCCCTGCTCTTTCCCTTTGCCCCCACCCCCCAACAAATAACTTTTTTTTTTATATAATCACTTACGGGATGTGGGTGTCGCTGGCTAGGCCAGCATTTATTACCTATCCCTAATTGCCTTTGAGAGGGTGGTGGTAAGCTGCCTTCTTGAACCGCTGCAGTCCCTGGATTCTCTGTTATACGATGTTAATCTACTTCTCCTGTAAATTATGCCGTGGCCTTTGCCTCTGCTACTCCTTCTGGCAAATAACATTTATTACTCCAACAAGACCCCTGCAACAAAAAAAAAGCTTCTTGTAACTTTCTCTTGACTCAGTGAATATAACAATAATTTACATTTATTTAGCGCCTTTAATGTCGTAAATCATCCCAAGGAGCTTCACAGGAACTTTATAAAACAAAAGTTAACGCCGAACCAAATAAAGAAATATTAGGACAGGTAACCCAAAGCTTGGTCAAAGAAGATGATTTTAAGCAGCATCTTAAAGGGAGTAGAGACACGGAGCGGTATAGGAATGGAATTCCAGCATTTAGGGCCCATGAAGGGGAGAAGGAAATCAGTAAGGAGTGCAAAGGTTTCAGAGGGTTCCAGGACTGGAGAAGGTTCTCAAAATAGGAAGGAGCAAAGTTGTGGAGGAATTTGAACAAAAGGATGAGAGTTTTAATATTGAGGTGTTGATAGACCAAGATCTAATGTAGGTCAGCAAGCATAGAGGACTCGTTGTGAGTCAGGACATAGCAGAAAGAAGCAACCGTTGGTAGTTTTAAATTTGTAACAAGATTTTATCAATTGGAAATTCGGACCTAGTCTTCATCCATCCTCTGTCTTCGTTCCACGACAAGTGGTAGACCCTTGAGCAATCTGTTTGGCTGTCTGCAATTCTCTTCTTTATTTCTTTTGCCTCCCTACTCACTCTCTTTCTACCTTCTAACAGTCTCATCAGAACCCATCTAGGCTTTCAAACCTGTTTCTTGAACTCTAGTTTGTAGGTTTGGCATTCATTTCTAATTGTTATCGTATGATATTTGTTCTTTGTTAGAAGCGCTATATATATTTATACAAATTAAATATTACCTTAGAGTAGGTCAGTGCAATGTAGTAAAATGTGTATGGGTTCAAATTAAGCCACTAGTCAAACTATTGGCAACTTTTCAAAGAATACTAATTTTCAGCCTCTCCTGGCGTGAAGGAATGCAGGGTCAGATTTGAATGATGATCAACACCAAAACTGGCCTGTCACACACTTAAATCAAACATGCAATGCTCAACTGTCAGATAATTATTCTCTTTGCATTCACTTGATTGAAAATGATGTAAGTACCTGTTTATGATAGCTATTACATCCTGAATCAATGATACAAGTAAAGCCAAGTTGCATAAATATTTCCTCTGCACAATGGCTGCACTTAACTTGAAAGAGACTCGCTGGAGCCTAAGTAATTTGAAATTCAGCTAATGACTATGCCTAGAATAAAAAGCCCTAAATTCATTTGTGTCTTGCTGTCTCCTAGTGCAGCCATATTACCAGCTTGTGGAGTGATGAGTAAAGTGGACTGCTTTCTCTAAAAGGTGGTTTCACAAACTTTGACAAACTTCATGGTTTGTCCTATTTTTAACCACCATAAATTTATTGTAAGCAGAGGGCAGAATTTAAGAGTTCAATGGTCCTCACCATGATAAGGGTGTAAATTAGTCAGTTTTTGTGGAACAAAGGGGTACTCTGAATTGTAAATTACCACAAGTTGCTGCTAACCAGTGTTAACCATTAAAATGACAGCTGGCCCTCAACCTCCCAGTGAAATTGCTGCATGTGTTCATTAGTTAAACTCACTGCCGAAAGTTTGGCCGCTGCTTAATGACCTAAATACCTTTTTAATTGAGATTTATGTTGCTGTAATGCCATTTGGCCTCTCTGACCTTGAAAGGGAACAGTTGAAACTGTGAGGTCTCATTTCTACAAGTAATAAATTGTTTCCAGAAGTTTTCAAATGTCATTTTTTTATTTTTCCCTTCAATGTTTTTCCCTTTCTTTCCAGTGAATTCTCTCTGTATTTCTCTGACTGTACATGCCTCGAATTCACCCCATTTCTTCCTTAGTCCTGTATCTTTCTTTCTCTATAAGGATAGAGAAAGAATTCTCACTGGTTAAGGAGATAGTCTGTTGAGTCCATTGAGGTTCTAGATGCCCTTGCATTTATATAGCACCTTTCACCACCTCAGAATGTCCCAAAGTGCTTTACAGCCAATTAAATCCTTTTGAATTATAGTCACTGTTATAATGTTGGAAACATGACAGCCAATGTGTGCATAGCAAGCTCCTATAAATGGCAATGTGACAATAACCAGATAATGTGTTTTGGTGATGTTGATTGAGCGACAAATATTGATCAGGACACCAAGGAGAAGGCCTCTGCTCTTCTGTCTAATAGTATCATGGGGTCCTGTATATCCTCCTGAAGTTGGATAGGGCGTCAGTTTAACACCTCATCCAAAAGTGGGACCTCTGAGAGTACAACATTCAACACTGCGGCTGGAGTGTTAGCAGAAATTCTGTGTTCAAGTCTCTGGAGTGGGACTTGATCCCCCAGCCACCTGAAATCAAGGCAAGATTGCTACACCTATTGTTATGATAATGGACGAGACCCCAATTGTTAGGAGCTCAGTAGAGACAAGTATTTCTTTTTAAGAATCTTAAAACCCAGATATTTGCCAAATGAATGAAGCCAGAAGGTTCATAGTTTAAATCAAAAGAATTTTACTACACAAAGGTGAGGTGAAAGTGACTGCCCTTGACATCAAGGCAGCATTTGACTGTGTGTGGCATCAAGGAGCCCTAGCAAAACTGGAGTCAATGGGAATCAGGGGGAAAACTCTCTGCAGGTTGGAGTCATACCTAGTGATTGTTGGAGGTCAGCCATCTCAGTTCCAGCACATCACTGCAGGAGTTCCTCAGGGTAATGTCCCAGGCCCAACCATCTTCAGCTGCTTCATCAATGACCTTCCTTCCATCACAAGGTCAGAAGTGGGGATGTTCGCTGATGATTGCACAATGTTCACCATTCATGACCCCTCAGAGAATGAAGCAGTCCATGTCCAAATGCAGTAAGACCTGGACAATATCCAGGCTTAGGCTGACAAGTGGAAGTAACATTCGTGCCACACAAGTGCCAGACTATGACCATCTCCAACAAGAGAGAATCTAGCCATACCCCTTGACATTCAATGGCATTACTATCGCTGAATCCCCCACTATCAATATCCTGGGGGTTACCATTGACCAGAAACTGAATTTGGACTAGCCACATATACACTGTGGCTACAAGAGCAAGTCAGAGATTAGGAATCGTGCCATAAGTAACTCACCTCCTGACTCCCAAAAGCCTTTCCACCATCTATAAGGCACAAGTCAGCTGTGTGATGGAATACTCTCCATTTGCCTGGATGAATGCAGCTCCCATAACACTCAAGAAGCTGGACACCGTCCAGGACAAAGCCACCCACTTGATTGGCATCCCATACACAAAGATTCACTCCCTCCACCATCGACATACAGTCACAGCAGTGTGTACCATCTACAAGATGCACTGCAGGAACTCACCAAGGCTCCTTAGACAGTACCTTCCAAACCCACGACCACAACCATCTGGAAGGACAAGGGCAGCAGATACATGGGAACACCACCACCTGGAAGTTCCCCTCCAAGCCACTCACCATCCTGACTTGGAAATATATCACCATTCCTTCACTGTCGCTGGTTCAAAATCCTGGAACTTCTTCCCTAATAGTATTATGGGTGTATCTACAACACATGGGCTGCAGTGGTTCAAGACAGCAGCTCACCACCACCCTCTTGAGGGCAACTAGGCATGGGCAATACGTGCTGGCCTAGCCAGCAACGCTCACATCCCATGAACAAACAAAAAAAAATCAAAAACATGAATACTAATAAATACACTTTATCTTAAATAATCAATTACATTAAAGATAATAAAACTATAATGAGCTCAGTTACTTATAATCTAAACCAAATTCTAAATCACACTGCCTTCTACATCCATTAGACTTTCACGCCCAATAAACTCAAGTCAGATACTTTTCAAAAATTGGAAGATTAACAGCTCGGCATGAGTAGTGGTTTGAAGATTTGTATAGTTGAGATTGCTTGAGCCTTCCACTTACTTCTGGCAAGGTTCCCCCTTCAGTTCTGTTCTAACCATCCTATGGTTGCGAATCCTCGTTCCACACAGGGTCTCGAAAGCTTAAGCATAGACACCTCGGATCAGAACTCTCCTGGTTCTAATATTCTTCAAGTCCAGAGTGTTGAATCTAAAACTCTCTCTTTCTTCTAAGCTTGACCATCCCAGAATTTAACTCACTGTTAGGACTCCTTCAGTTAACAAGATTTTAAACTCTTTTAGCCAACATACAAAATTTCAACTGAACTGTGAGAGATATTTTCTCTTATGCAGCCAGCTTGCTCTCAAACCCAAAACCTAAACTGCTTGAACATAGAATCACAGCCACGACAACCTTTATTTCCTCTGTTGTTCATCTCCCAGACAACCTGGTCATGTGATCATTCACTGCCAGCCAGGTGCTTTACCAGAAATCATATCCTAGAGAAACCCAGTTCTTAAATGGACCATCACCCCAACACAAAATATAGGCTCTTTTGTCCAAAAGCACATGGGCCATCACACCATAGGTATTGTGCTCACTCCTAAGAAGTTATTAACCTTGGGTAAACTTCCAGGGAAAGGCACAGTGGAGCTAATGTGCTTCTTGAGGGGAAAATTTGGGAGGATTGGCACCTCTGAGTCATTGCCTGCTTTAATAGCTAGCTTCAGTCATTGTGATTTGGTGCCAATTGAGGGATGTGTGCTGTTGGTTATCCAAAGCGAACAGAGTGATGGCAATCTCAATAAAAACCTGCCAAATTGACCAATTCACATGACCTGTTTGTTGCCGTACTATAAGCTTTGGGTCTGCCTTAGATATTTTCTCAAGTGCAGGGGTAATGATGACTCTCTTAAGCTGTCCATGTGCCTTATGATCTGAAGTGAGTTCAGCAGCAAAGTAGAAAGATACAAAACCCACATCACAGCTGCTGCACCTTTCCTGCTTCAAGCAGGCCATCTCCAGACTATGGGAAGGTCAGTAGTTCTCACATTGGGCAAGCTTTCAACAGGTCATAAACTATAACTGAATTAAAGGACCCAGCTACCAATTTAAAACTAGACTAACATGCATCATATATGCCTCAACAAAATCATACAAGTACTTTGACCCACTAAGCTCTGAAATTCCCTCCCTAAACCTCTCTGCCTCTCTACCACTCTCTCCTCCTGAGAGCTTACCTCTTGACCAAGTTTTTGGCCATCTGTCCATATATTTCCTTGCACAGCTCAGTATCAAATTTTGCTAGCTAATGCTCCTGTAAAGCACCTTGGAATGTTTTACTATGTTAAAGCTGCTATATAAACAAAAGATGTTGTAATTGAAGAGGCAGCTATTATTCACTTTAATTATAGCATCTTTGGTCAGAGCAGGTGGATCTGGAGACCTGACTAGAACATAGGCCCTGGAAAGGTTCACCAGAGAATTTGTACAAGTTGCAGCCTGTTCAATGAATGACCTTGAATTGATGTCAGATTTTCTTGCACACACAGTGTGTAAGTTTTTGTCTACACTTTTATTCCTTCATTGCAGTGGATTAGAATTCCTTCAGGCTTTCTGAGCTGAATGATGCCACGGAGTCAATTGTGTTTATAAAATGGAAATATATCGTGAAGGGATTTTTAGGTTCTAAGTATTTTGCTGCAGGACTAGTGTGTAGTTGTTGGTAGATTATTGCTGGGTTTTGTAGCTAGGGACTGGCTTGGAGGTAGAGGAATGAGTTTATGATTTGACAACTATGAACCATCGAGATTATTGTTGTGGTGCCTTTTCTTGCCAGGCTCCAAATCCACTCTTGGTTTGTTTTCTGGGAGTTTTCAGAGTGAGGTATCTTCAATCAGGTTCAGGCTCCTGATGACCTTTTTTGTGTGTTTTGACATATGTAATGCAAACTGACAGAAATGTTTTGGCTTTATGCTGAGTTAGAGGTTTTACTACAGGTCATGATGATAAACCTGGTGATTATCCTCTATTCACTTCTGGAGTACTGTACCTCAGGAAGAATATTTCACCTTTGAGTGGTTGCAGTTCTGATTCATCAGAGGTGAAAGGGCTAAATAACAAGGACAGGTTACAGGAGCTAGGCTTTTATTCCATTGAGTATAGAAGATTAAAGGATGATCTAATGGAGTTGTTTAAAATGATTAAAGGTTAAAGATAGTAAGTAGTGAGAAACTATTTCCTCTGGTTAGGGAGTCCAGAACGAGATCATAAGAAATAGCAGCAGGAGTAGGCCATTCAGCCCATCAAGCCTGCTTCACTATTCAATAAGATCGTGACTGATCTAATTGTGGCCTTAATTCCACTTTCCCTGCCTCCCTCATAACCCTTGACTCTCTTGTAGATCAAAACTCTGTCTAACTCAGCCTTGAATATATTCAATGACCCAGCCTCCACTGCTCTCTGCGGAAGAGAATTCCAAAGACGAACATCCCTCAGAAAAATTCCTCCTCGTCTCCTTATTAAATGGGAGACCCCTTAGTTTTAAACTGTGCTCCCCAGTTCTAGATTCCCCCATTAGGGGAAACATCCTCTCAGCATCTACCCTGTCAAACTGCCTCAGAATTTCTATGTTTCAATAAGATCACCTCTCATTCTTCTAAACTACAGTGAATATAGGCCCAACCTGCTCAACCTTTCCTCATAAGACAACCCCTTCATTCCAGGAATCGGTTCACTAGGCTGTCTCTGAACTGCTTCCAATGCAATTATGTCCCTCCTTAAGTAAGGAGACCAAACCGTACACAGTACTCCAAGTGTGGTTTCACCACTGTCCTGTACTGCTGTAGCAAGACTTTCCTACTTTTATTTTTTGTATTCATTCATGGGATGTGGGCGTTGCTGGCTAGGCCAGCATTTATTGCCCATCCCTAATTGCCCTTGAGAAGGTGATGGTGTGCTGCCTTCTTGAACCACTGCAGTCCATCCCCCTTGCAATGAAGGCCAACATTATTTACCTTCCTAATTATTTGCTGTACCTGCCTGCTGACTTTTTGTGATTCACATACAAGGACACCCAGATCCCTCTGGACTGCAGCATTTTGCAGTCCCTCTCCACTTAAATAAAATTCTGCTTTTCTATTCTTCCTGCCAAAATGGACAATCACACATTTTCCTGCATTATACTCCATCTGTCGATTTTTTGCCCACTCACTTAACCTGTATATTTCCCTTTGCAGATCTTTGTATCCTCCTCACAACTTGTTCTCCTACCTGTCCTTGTACTATCAGCAAATTTGGCTACAATTCAGTCAGGCCCTTCATCCAAGTTATTAATATAGATCAAATAGTTGAGGCCCCAGCACTGATCCCTCAACACTAATTAATGGTTGCCAACCTGAAAATAATCCATTTATCCTGACTCTGTTTCCTGTTAGTTAGCCAATCGTCCATCTATGCTAATATGTCACCCCCAACACCATGAGCTCTAATCTTCTGCAGTAACCTTCTATATGGCACATTATAGAATGCCTTTTGGAAATCCAAACACACTACATCTACTAGTTCCCCTTTATCACCCTGCTTGTTACATCCTTAAAGAAATCTAAAATATTTGTCAAACACAAAACCATGTTGACTTTGCCTGATTGTAATATAATTTTCTAAATGTCCTGCAAACACTTCCTTAATAATGGATTTGAGCATTTTCACAATGACAGATGTTAAACTTCTCTATAATTTCTTGCTTTCTGTCTCCCTCCTTTCATGAATGGAGGTGTTACATTTCTAGTTTTCCAATTCACTGGACCTTTCTGGAATCCAGGGAATTTTGGAAGATTACAACCAATGCATCCACTATCTCTGCAGGCCATTTATCTTTTCCTTTAAGACCCCAGGATGCAGGCCATCAAGTCCAGGGGACTTGTCAGCCGTTATTACCATTAGTTTGCCCAGTACGTCTTCTGTAGTGATAGTAATTGTTTTAAGTTCCTTCTTACCTTTTGCCCCATGATTTTACACTATTCTTACGATGCCTTCTGTGCCTGCTACTGTGAAGACAGCAACAAAATAATTGTTCATATTTTCTGCTATTTCCTTCTTCCCTATTATAAATTCACCAGTCTCACTCTCTAAGGAGCCAGTGCTCCAATTTTTCCAGTGCTTTGCTGGTTTCTAAAATTTTCCAAATCTTCTGTGCTACCACTAATCTTTATAGCATTGTACATCTTTTCTTTTAATTTGATACCATCCTTAACTTCCTTAGTTAGCCATCCTTCTCATAGCATCTTTCTTTCTCAATCGAATATATCTTTGTTGCGAGCTTTGAAATGTCTGCCACTGCATCTCCATCGTCTTACCTTTTCACATATTTTCCTATTTCACTTAACCAACTGTGTCTTCATACCATTGTAATTGCCTTTATTTAATTTAAGATACTAGTTTCAAACACAAATTTCTCAACCTGGAACTGAATGTAAAATTTTATCATGTTATGATCACTCTTACCTCGAGCTCATTAATTAATCTTGCTTCATTACATATCACCAGGTCTAAAAAAGGCTTGTTCCCAGGTTGTTTCCAGAATGTATTTTTCTAAGGAACTGTTCGGAATACACTACGAACTCATCCTCCAGGCTACTTTTGCCAATTTGATTCGTCCAATCTATATGAAGATTAAAAATTCCTATGATTATTGCAATCTTCTTACAAGCCCCCATTATTTCTTGATATATAATCTGTCTGACAGTAGTCAGGGGGCCAAAAACCATTTCTAACAATGACTTCTTTCCTTTGCTTTTATCTCCAACAAACTGGAGATAAAACTCCTGCACTGATCTCATGCTGTAGTATCAGAGCTACCACACTCCTTTTCCTTTCTTCCTGTCCATTGAAGTGTCAAATGCTCTTATATTTTTGCTCCCAGCAGAGTTATTTTGCAACCATGTATCTGTAATGGCTATTATATCATACTCATTTATTTTTATTTGTGCTATTAATTCTTCCATCTCTTTACAAATGCTGCTTGCATTCAGATATTGAGCCTTTAATTCAGCTTTTTTTAAAACCATTTTTCCTTATTCTGACCCTATTTACTGGTGTACTCTTACGTTTGTCTGCTCTGTCCCTTCCTGTCATCCTCTGGTTATCACTGAGGATCAACTCTCCACTATTGCCTTGTCCTTTCTCTTTAACCTTCCAAATCTCCCCTCACACAAACCCTTCTCACCAGCAGCTGGTTTAAAGTCCTCTCTGCAGCCCCAGTTATACAATTCGCCAGGACACTAGTCTTAGCATCGTTCAGGTGAAGGCCATCCCAATGGTACAGCTCCCTCTTTCTCCAGTACTGCTCACACTCCCTCATGAGAACCTCTTTCTTACCCACGTGGACCTTGACAACTGCATCATTCCTCTCTCACGCCACATTTCACTCCAGCTTCAAGGAGGTGCCCTTAACCCTGCCATGGGCAGGCAATACAGCCTTTGGGACTCACAAACTTGGTTGCACCAAATTTCCAAGTTTGCACTTGTTCCTCATCACACTCTGTGCAATTGCAAAGCCTGTCTACTTTTATAGAGAGCTGATGATTCACACCCAAGTTGCAACCGGTAAGTCAGCTTCCTGATATATAATTAATATCTATTCACTCTCAGTTAATTGATAAATAACTGCCACTTCCAGGCAGGTTCTGTTAACGAAGCCCCTTAACTAACTTGCAGTTTTAAAGTTCTAAATCAAAGACTGACTGCTGATCTAAATTATAGCTTGAGAAAAACTTAGCAGAGAGATTCCCACCTGCACCAAATTTCCAAACAAGCACTCTTACCTCATTGCACTCAGGCCTCGTCATACTATGCTCACACACTCGACGCAACAAGGGATATCATTTTAAATGTAGAATTCAGCCATTAAGGGGCGTTGTCAGGAAGCACTTCTTTACAAAAGGAGTATGGGAAATCTGGAATTCTCTCTCCCAAGGAGCTGTTGAAGCTGAGAGTCAATTGAAAATTTTAAAACTGAGATTGATAGATTTTTGTTGGCATGCATATAAATAGATTTAAAACTAAAAATGGAGTTAAGATATAGATTAATCATGATCTAATTGAACGGTTGAACAAGTCTTGACGGGTTGATTGCCTATTCCTGTTCCTATCTTCCACCACAGCTACACTATTTGTCGTTTTTAAGTTAAGGAAATGGGGTCATTTTGCTTGAACGGAATCTTTTGAATCACCCATCCTCAAGAATAGGGCAGTTTGAACTGCTTTCCTTATGAGGCATTTTTCAGGCTTCACTTTGAAAATCAGAGGACCTCAACGGTAAGAATTTCTAACTGTCAAATAAACAGAAGATTAAGTTACAGCCCTTTTGGTAGCATTATTGATGTTGGCATTAACACAGGAGGATGGGAAAGAAAGGTACTTTTACTGAAAGTTTCACCAGAAAGCATGATGTTCATTGCTGGCGAACTCTATAACCCGTCAGATATTGAACAAACCTTCTTATGTGGTTTCATGTAGAAACTTCACATGGAAATATGCAGACGGGAAAATATACCAAGAATACTTTCCCCATTAGAAGTACTGCATAAACATAATTACTAATTGCCTGGACATGAACTACTGTTGCAGCTCGATGTCATGGTAACATCTCAATCCTCATTATTTTTGTTGGCCGCCAAATTATTATTTAGTCGTTTGGTAGTACAGAACTTGAATATTGCTGAAAAAAGAGATTTTTTTTTGTTTAAGTTTTTCATCTTGCACTCATCAGGACAATTTGCAAGAAAATACCAATGACAGGGGAAACAACATATTTATACTGTATGAGAAGAGAGTGCTGATTGGTTGGCAAGTGGACGCTGGTTGAGGTATTGCTGTGGAGAATGCACCAATTGATGGTGACTGACAGTTAACTGCCAAGCATTATTTGAAATTTAAACCAGCAGCTTGACTCTAAGTGGTCAAGACATTGCCCTGGGGAATGAACCAGTGAATGACTGTCATGTATTTTGTTTAGCTGAAACAAGACCAATGTGTGTACATGTTCTTTCTGTCTGCAAAGAACAGGGTCCTGTGTATTAAGATATGTAGCTTCCAGTGCACATAAATGTGCCACACTGCAAGCCTGACTGACAATCTTAAATTGGTTGTCAGCGTAATTCTTAGCACACTGAGAATTATTTAGCAAATGTCCAATCGTGGAATCATATCTAATGTTGGACACTGTGTTTTGATTTTTGCATGCACAGACTGATTGGGTACGGTCTGTACCTTGCCTGTTGCAAACAGCGGAAGGGGCATGCTGCAATGCCTTGGCCAGGGTTAAGCTGCCAGGTTTAAATTTCAAACAATGCTTTGCAGCTAACTGCCAGTCACCATCAACTGGTGCATTCTCCATGACAACACCTCTACCAGAGTCCACTTTCCAACTAATCAGAACCCTCATCTCATACAGTATAAATATGTTGGTTCCCCTTGAAATTGGTGGGTTTTTGCAAATTGTCCTGATGAGCGCAAGATGAAAAGCTTCGACAAAAAAGGTCTCTTTTTTCAGCAATACTCAAATGATTATTTGTGTGCAAAGAAGTTATTCTGATGACATATGTATCTAAGGTTTCATCATCGTCAGTGCCTTGGAACAAGGATGACGTCTGCCAGGCTTCATGGTTTGTGTGTGTTCAGGTGACTCAGCAGGCCAATCCTGGAACCACAGGTCTTTGAGCAGAGGGGACAAGAGGAAAGGGGCTTCTTGAGCTATGGTTCTGCTCTCACTCCTTCTGCTTTTGTCACTGATCTGCAGCAGAGTTTATACAGTCAGTTTCCAACTGTGTTGCGGCTGAGGTGCCTGGCATGGTTAGCGGCAAGTTCCTCTCACACACTGATGTCAATTTGTCCCCTTTTCAATCACACCTTCATACTGTCTTTAAAACATTTCCTTCATCCTCCTTCAGATCGGGTGACATCCTTAAGTTGTAAAAAGAGGATCTTTCATGGAAGCTGCTTATTTTGCATGTGGTTGCAGTGTCCAGACCAGTAGAGATGATTTCGCATGGCCAGGGTTGTGAAGCTCAAGAAATTGTTTTCAGTGAGGATGCTGGAGTTTGTTCACCTTCTTCCCACTTGACTTGGAGTATCCTGTGGAGACACCGCTGGTGGAAATTCTCCAGCACCCAGAGAGGTATCTTTGGTACATGACCCAAGTCTCACTGCCATACAGAAGCATTGTATACTAAAGCGTGTTATGGAGATCCCTGTTGTTGAAGTCCCAGCTGCACAATTTTTGGAAGTGTGCGCTGGGGCAGCTGATTCTGTGTTAGATCTCCTCTTTGATAGTGACCTTTTAAGAAAGATAGCTGCCTTTCAATGGTTCACTGGCTCCTAAAGCTTCCTAATCAATAACAACAGCTAGAGGTGTAGGTGCATGTCTGGGGGAGGGATGGTGGGAATTTTGGTTTTGCTGATGGTGAGAGACCAACCATTTTGAATGTGGCATCGAAGAGGTTGCGGTGGTCTGAATGTCACTTGTGTGGGCCACAACTGTGCGGTCATTGGTATATTGTAAGCCGTGGATATGCTGGAGGTCACCTTAGAAGACTAAGCTGGTGCTCAGCCTGTCGAAGTTGAAAAGCTTGCTGCCGAGTTGAAACTCAATCATGACCGCTTGTGGAGGAAGATTACAAATGAGTTCCATGTCCTGGCTGAGGTAGATAGTGAAGAGAGTTGGCACAGTCACACAGCCTTGCTTATAGCCTGTCTGAATACGAGTGGGCTCTGTCTCCAATCCATTGCAAGTCACGATTATAGTCATAATATCATGCAGGAGCAGCAGGACAGTAACAAGTTTTGCTTGAAGTCAAAGGGCTTCACGCTTGATGGAGTCAAAGGTGTTTGACAGATCAATACAGACCATGTAGAGCTCTTTGCATTGTTCCAGACTCTTTTCTTGGATTTGTTGAGTAACAAAGATCATGTCAGTGTTTTCCCTGGAAGCCAGATTGGGCCTCTGAAAGTGTGTCTTCACTGACGAGTAAGAAGTGGTTTAAGAGGTTTCGTGTGCGAATCTTCCCCACAGTGGATAGAAGGGATGTGCTTCTATGGTTCCCACAAGTTGAATTATCACCCTTTTTGAAAAGTGAAACAATGAAGGCATTGTAAAGTAGGGAGGTAGGACCTCTTCTTCAGATTTTTGTAAGAAGGTCTGAGAGTTTGAGTGAGAGTTTAAAGATCTCTGCAGGAATGTTGTTTGGACCACATGCCTTGTTATTTTTCATCTGTTTGGATAACCTATCGTATCTCAGCAAGTGTTGGCAGCATATCCAAATTTCAATCCGACTGCAGCCTTCATAGCTGTTGACATGCACCCTAGTGTTGTTCGCCTGTTCTGCTGTTGAGGACTTGAAACGTGTATTTTAATTGAGGTTTGCAGCTCTAGATCATCCCGGATCAGCTTAGCAGGCTTATCTGGTGCAGGTTTTAGCTGGGATGGTCTTGGTGGAAAGACAAGCTGTGAGCAGAGCCATAACCAGTCCACCTCCCTGGGATGTGAGGCCCAGGACCAGTGGGAAGGTGCTACTCAGCAGAGCCCTTAATCAGAGACTTGGTTTCACATCTCTGTGTTACATTTCTTTTCAGTTCTTCCCCTCTCCCCTGCCCTGCTTCCCACAGCCTCTCCTGAAGTCAATAAATATTTTAAATTCATTTTGAGCTTTTATGAAAACCATATTTGCCTCCCTACACAGACACTTGCCTTTAAGCTGTCATATCCCTTTAAATTTGTGGATGGCAACACTTTTACATCATTTCAGATTATTTTGTGAAGATAAAGGAGGCATTGTAACATGGTTCATTTAAACTATTTGGAGGAGGAATTTTTAAAAATCTAGTTTGAGGCAGAGGATTTATTAATGTTATGTTTGCAATGAACTTCAAGTATCAATAAAGCATTGAATAATATTTTAATAAGTCAAAATTGCTAAGTATCCCTTACAGTAGTCTAGATTCCAGGGGATATCTTGATAATTGATATTGTTAGCTGTTACAAGCCTGGCTGTTTCCTGTTTAGTTTCAGAAGTTGCCTATCCGTTTGATTGGTTTCGTGCAGTCTTTATAGCTTAATGTTGCATTTCTGTATAGTAATAAGGATTTCACAGAGCTTGATAGACACATTCCCTGCTCTTACTCCCATTGAGGAGCTGTACTCGAAGGGAGTGCAGGTCAACAATGAGGCTACAAACACTAGTGTGAAGCAGTGTTCTATCAATCACGGCTCTCCACTGGAAGCATCGGATTGGTGAATTCATCCTGCAGTATATACCTGCCCCCCAGCACATTACAGTTAGGAATCTCATTTGTTAGGTCGTCGACCTGAAATGTTGATTCTGTTTGTCAGTTTTCCTCTCCGCAAATGCTGCGTGAGCTGCTGAGTATTTCCAACATTTTCTGTTTTTATTTCAGACTTTTTAAGGGTTTGGCTGGAGTTTGGGATTGGTGTATTCATCCTACAGTAAATAAAAGCAAAGTACCCAGTGGTGAATGAAAGCCAGGGTACAAGTGATAAACATAGTACTTGAGTTTTGCCATTAGAATTCCTGATATCACCTTGAGTGCTTGCTCACAGCCATGAGTTTTCACTGACAACCATCTAGTATTCTTAGTGTAATTATGTCACAATCACACAGTATGTTCAAAGGAACTCCTGTTGATGTGCCAGACATTGAGCCTTTTCTTTCTCCCCACAGCTTAGTGCCAAATTGACACTTGTGAATGCTGCACTTCAGGACAGTGTTGAGACACTGACGCTCTGACATTTATATCATTTTGTGCTAATATTTACATCTTTGGCAACTGAGTAAAGTATAGTTCTCTGCAAGAAAACCTGGTTATGATTAGCTAAATTGCTAGATTCCCTTTCAAACTCTTGCTATGTCCATTGTGCATTAGTGTGGATATTTTATGTCAGAAAGGACTTCTACTTGTGTAGCATCTTTCATGACCTTAGCATGTACCCAAAGCACTTCAGTCAATGAAATACCTTTGAAATGTTTTGACTGTTTCAAGGTAGAAAATGCAGCAGACAGTTTTCACAGAGGAAAATTCCACAAACAGCAATGTGATCCCTGACTTTTAATCTACTTTTAATTTGTCAAGGGATAAATTTTGGCCAGGACACTACGAGAACGGCACTCTCTGAAGAAGAACAGGGGAGTTATCCCCAGTAGCCTGGCCAACTTATCTCTCAACCAACACAAGTGAAAAACATGATCTGGTCATTATCACATTGCTGTTTGTCGAACCTTGCTCTGTGCAAATTTGCAACAGTATTCCCATATCACAGTAGCGGACTCCAGTTTAAAAATATGTCATTGGTTGTAAATTACATTGAGTCTTCCTGAGGTTATGAAAGCTGCCATACAAATGCAAGCTTTTTTCATTATGAAGGTGTGATGTTAGTATTGTAGATGTATATTGGGCTTTGCTGTTGGAGCAGTTAATCTGCTTGTTGGCGAGCGAAAGGAGAGGAGACTGTGGCCCTGTGAGGGAGGAGAGACACAGGTAAAAGCCAGGAGAGAGGTTTTGGAGGGTGTGTGAGGGATTGAAGGTAGTGGGGTAGGCTAGATACAGAGCAGATTTGGTGGCAGCAATGGGAAGGAATGAGTAAGAAGAAAGAAAGGCTGTGAGAGGTACTTGATCCCGGAGATCAGGGACTGAAGCAGTGGCAAAAGCTGGAAGAAGTAGAGACCAAAATTACACCGGAGGCAACAGCAGCAAGGGATGGGAGGTCAAAATAAAAAATATAGATAAAATTAAAAACATTGAGAAATTGCAGTGAATGGAAAATTGGTGAGAAAATGGGTCTAGTTCTATAGCACTTCTAGTGTTAGGAGGACTGAATAGCAGGCAATTGTATGAACAATGAAATATACTGGAGGCACCCCTCACTGTCACACTTCAAATCTGGAGAGGCATTACAGCAGCAGCTAGGTGAGACAAATAGGAGTTCTCAGGAATTGTAATATGTTAGAGATTGATGTGTATCACAGGGTTGGATTTTAAATCTCTGCAGAGATATTTTATCTTCAGTTTTCAGTAATAACCTTTTCATGAAAAGGACTTGATTCACAATTCACAACTAGGTAATTGGGGATTATATCCTTCAGATAGTAAATTTAAAACTGGAAACATGACCTGGGGTCACAACCAATTATCTTGATTGTGCGTTTTCCTCAGAAAATTGCCCATCCTAAATTTCTAAGTAAGTTATTGCAACTTAAAATAAGAACACTCTTTGTTTTTAGTTTGTCTGTTTGGATTAATTATGTCCATTTTGATTTTCAATTTTATCTCCTTCTCTTCCCTTTCCCCACCACTTAGATCCTTGAACTTTTTAAATAGTTAGTTCTTTGTCTCCTTTTCCTCATTCTGTTTCATATGGCCAATAGTGACTGCCATCATATTTTTTTAAAAATTGGACTGGATTTTGCTAGTTCCCTGTTCTGTGTCTTCTCTTGTACAGTTACAGATAGCACAGACTTATAAGGATGACTTTCTGTTGGCCCACAGCTAAAAATAGTAGGTCAGTGACCTGAAACCAATACAGCTGTTGGCTGCTCAATGGTAGCAGTCAATGTGAGGACTGGATGAATTCAGCAGTTTATACAGAAGCTTAAAACGTAAACTGAAAGCAGAGCATAAATACACAGTAGGTATTAGAGATGTAGATCTTTTGATTTTTTTCCTTGGTTATAATGTTATTCAGTGATCGGGCATTCTCAGTGTGGAGCCTAACTCAAAAAGATGTGTCAGAGATAGGGCTGGAATACTGCTGATTGTGGGACATGCACTCCTGCCTAATGAGGCTCAGTGATGGGAGGACAGGCTTGTTGAATTACCTATCATGCATAGCACAGAAGTAGGCCATTTGGTCCATCTGATCCATGTCACTATTAATTCTGCACATGAGCCTCCTCCCATTTTACTTTATCTAACTCTGCCAACATATCCTTCTTTTCCTTTCTTCCTCATGTCCTTATCCAGCTTTCACTTCAATGCATCTATGCCATTCGTCGCACCCACTCTTTGTTGTAACGAGTTCCACACTTACAGCACTCTAAATAAAAACGTTCGTCCTGAATTCCTGATAGAAATTGTAAGTGACTATTTTATATTTATGGCCGTTATTTGTGATCTTCCCAAAAGTGGAAATACTTTTTCAATGCCTATCCTATTAAATCCCCTCAAAGGGCAGAATTTAACAGGTGGCAGGGTTTCCTACCCCACCATCTGAAGAATCGGTAGGGAGCTCATCCCTGCCAATGCCGACTGCCCCTCAGCCACTTAATGGGATTGAAACATTTCTCTGCAGCTGACAGCAAGAGTCCTGAAGGCTGTGTTGCCTGCCCAGTGCCAGGGTTCGGGACATCTGCACTGGGCTGGAAAGGAACTTGCAGTGGATAGGGGAGGATCCAGTTTTTGTGGTCCATGTGTACTAGTGAGATAGATAGGACTAGGAAAGATGTTCTGCATAGGGAGTGTGAGCAGCTAGGAGCTAAATTAGAAAGCAGAACCTTTAAAGTTAATAATCTCTGATTATTACCTGAGCCACGAGCAAATTAGCATAGGGTAAATAAGATTAGAGAAGTGATTGCGTGGCTGAAAGATTGGTGTTGGAGAAATGGTTCTGATTCCTGGGGCACTGGTACCAATACTGGGGAAAGTGGCTGCTGTACGGTTGGGACGATCTTCACCTGAACCGTGCTGGGACCAGTGTTCTGGCGAGTCATATAACTAAGGCGGTAGAGAAATCTTTAGACAAAATAGTGGGGGAAGTGGGGAAGGGATCATGTGAGAGGGGACATGGTAAATCAAAGGGAAACAACGAGTTAAAAGAGCAAAGTAGCAATTTGGGTAATGATGACCAGAGTGTGGCAGGAAGGGACACAGCATACAAATTTAAGAGTGCACCAGCACATAAGGCTATGGATTGCAAAAATGGTAAGATGACAGAACTGAAGGCTCTGTATCTGAATGTGCACAGTATTCATAACAAAATTGATTAATTATTAGCACAGATAGAAATAAGTATGTATGATCTGATAGCCATTACCGAGACTTGGTTGCAAGGTGACCAAGCTGGGACCTGACTATGGAAGGCTATTTAACATTTTGAAAAGACAAGAAGAGAGGAAAAGGTGGTGAGCTAGCTCTGTAATTAAGTATGCCATTGGTACAGTAGTGAGAGATAACATTAGCTCGAAAGAGCAAGATATAGAATCAGTTTGGGTAGCGATAAGAAATAGGAAAGGTAAGAGGTCACTTGTGGGAGTAGTTTTATAGGTCCCCTAACAGTGTTACACTTTGGGATGGCGCACACTGGAAGAAACAAATGGGATGTGTAAGAAACATGCCGCAATAACCATGGGTAACTTTAATTTACATGCAGATTGGGCAAATCAGATTGACAAAGGTAGCCTGAAAAATGAGTTCATAGAGTGTATTTGGAACGATTTTGTAGAGCAGTACATTCTAGAGCCAACCAGGGAGTAGGCTATTCTAGACCTGGTAATGTGAAATGAGACAGGATTAATCAATAACCTCATGGTAAAGGAGACTCTAGGTGACAGTGATCATAACATGATAGAATTTCACGTTTAGTTTGAAGGGGAGAAGTGTGGGTCTAGTTCTAGTAGTTTAAACCTAAATAAAGGTATGAAGGCATAGCTGGGCAACGTGAACTGGGAAACTAGGTTGAAAAGTAGGGCAGTAGCGATGCAGTGGCAGACCTCTAAGGATATATTTAATAACACTCAGCCAAGAATTATCCCAGTGAGAGAGAAAGAGACTTTGAGAAGGATGCATCATCCATGGCTAAACAAAGAAGTTAAGGGTTGTATCAAATTGAAAGACATACAGTAAAAATCTGCAAAGATTAATGGTAGGCCAGAATATTGATCAGATTTTAAGAATCAGCAAAGAACAACTAAAGAAAAATTAAGAGGGAGAAAGTAGAGTATGAGAGAAAGCTAGCTGGTATATAAAAACAGATAGTGAGAGTTTCTGCAAGTATTTAATTAGGAAAAGAATAACTAAAGCTAATGTTAGTCCTCCAGAGAGAGGGTCTGAGGGATTGATAATGGAAAAATAGGAATGGTGGAGGTGTTTAACAGGTATTTTGCATCTGTCTTCACTGTAGAAGGCTTAGAAAACTTCCCACAGATACTTGAAAATCAAGAGATGAAAGACAGGGAGGAACTTAAAACAATTACCATCACCAGAGAAAATGTGCAGGGCAAACCATTAGACCTAAAGGCTGACATGCTCCCAGAACCAAATGGACCACATCTTCGGCTCTTAAAAGAAATGGCTGCAGAGATAGTAGGTATATTGGTTATAATCTTCCAGATTTCCTTAGATTCTGGAAAGGTCCCAGTAATTTGGAAAAATGGCAAATATAAGACATTTATTCAAGAAAGGCAGGGGAGACAGAATGCAGGAAACGTTAGGCCAGTTAGCCTAATATCTGTCATAGGGAAATTGCTGGAATCCATTATTAATGAGGTAATAGTGAGATGTTTAAAAATTATGTATGGGATCAGACAGAGTCAGCATAGTTTTGTGAAAGGGAAATCATGTTTAACTAATTTATTAGAGTTTTCTTTGAGGAAGTAACAGGCAAGGTGGATTACCTGTAGATGTGGTGTACTTGGATTTCCAAAAGGCATTTGAAAAGGTGCCACATCAAAGGTTACTACACAAGATAAGAGAACATAATGTGGGGGTAACATTTTGGCATGGATAAAGTATTGGTTAACTAACAGGAAGCAGAGAGAAGGGATAAATAGGTCTTTTGGGGTTGGGATAGTGGAGTGCCACAGGAATCAGTGCTGGTGTCTCAACTATTTACAATCTACATCAATGATTTGGATGAAGGGACTGAGTGAATGGTAACTAAATTTGCCGATGACACCAAGATAGGTAGGAAAGTAAGTTGTCAAGAGGAGGTAGAGAATCTGCAAAGGGTTATAGACAGGTTATGTGAGTAGGCAAAATGTTGGTAGATGGAGTATAATGTGTGAAAATGTGAACTTATCCACTTTGGCAGGAAGAATAGAAAAGCAGCATATTATTTAAATGGAGCGAGATTACAGAGCTGTGAGGTACAGAGGGATCTGGGTGTCCTAGTACATAAATCACAAAAAGTTAGCATGCAGGTACAGCAAGTGATTAGGAAGGCAAATGGAATTTTGGCATTTAATGCAAGGGGAATGGAATATAAAAGTAGGGAAATTTTACTGCAGTTGCACAGGGCCTGGTGAGACCACATTTCGAGCAATGTGTACAGTTTTGGTCTCATTTCTTGAAAAAAGATATAATTGTGTTAGAAGCAGTTCAGAGAAGGTTCACTCGACTCATCCCTGCGATGGGGGACTTAACTCATGAAGAAAGGTTGAACAGGTTGAGCTTATACCCATTGGAGTTTAGAAGAATGAGCAATGATCTTATGGAACCATATAATGTAAGATCCTGAGGGGACTTGATTGAGTGGATAGCAGGAGGATGTTTCCTCTTGTGACAGAGACTAGAATGAGGGGACAGTTTAACAATAAGAAGTTTCCTTTTAAGACAGATGAGAGAAATAGTTTCTCTCAGAGGGCCGTTAGTTTGTGGAATTCTCTTCCTCAGAGGAGGTAGAGTCATTGAATTTGTTCAAGGCTGAGTTAGATAGATTTTTGAAATTCAAGTGAGTCAAGGGTTACTGGGGGGCAGACAGGAAAGTGAAGTTGAGGCCACAAGCAGATCAGCCGTGATCTTATTGAATGGCGGAGCAGGCTTGAAGGGCTGAATGGCCTACTCCTGCTCCCATATCCTATGTTCCTCTGCTTTGCAGAGCATTAATTGGCTGGAGGTGAGACTTCCACCCCACACTCAGGAGGAAGTCCACATCTACCCTGTCAAGTCCCCTCAGGATCTTAAAGGTTTCAATCCAGTGGCCTCTTATTCTTCTAAACTCCAGCGGATACAAGCCTCACCTGTCCAGCCTTTCCTCAAGACAATCCTCCCATTCCTGGTATTAGTCTAGTAAACCTTCTCTAAACTGCTCCCAACATATTTAGATCTTGCCTTAAATAAGGTGATCAATACTGTACACAGTACTCCAGATGTAGTCTCACCAATGCCCTGTACAACTGAAGCATAACCTCCTTACTCTGGTATTCAATTCCCCTCGCAATAAACGTTAATATTCTATTAGCTTTGCTAATTACTTGCAGTATCTGTATACTAATCTTTTGCATTTCATGCACTAGGACACCCATCTTCCTCTGCATCTGAGAGCTCTGTGATGTCTCACCATTTAGATAATATGCTCCTTTTTATTTTTCCTGCCAAAATGGACAATTTCACCTCTTCCCCACATTATACTCCATTTGCCAGATCTTCGCCCACTCACCTAACCTATCTATATCCTTTTGTAGCCTCCTCTTCACAATTTACTTTCCTACCCATCTTTGTTTTATCAGCAAATTTAGCAACCATACATTCATCCAAGTCATTTATATAAATTGTAAAGAGTTGAGGCCCCAGCATTGATCCCTGTGGCGCACCAATTGTTACATCAACCAAAAAGTGACCTATTTATGCCTACTCGGTTTCATGTTAGCTCACCGATCTTCTATCCATGTCAACGTTACCCCCTACACCATGAGCTTTTATTTTCCACAATAACCTTTGATGTAGCACCTTATCAAATGCCTTCTGAAAATCTAAGTGCAGTACATCCCCAGTTCCCCTTTATCCACAGCACGTTACTTCTTTAAAGAACTCCACTAAATTGGATAAATATGATTTCACTTTCACAAAACCATATTGACTCTGCCATTACCTTGAATTTATCTAAGTGCCCTGCTGTAACATTTTTAATAATAGCTTCTAACATTTTCCCTATGATGGACGTTAAGCTGGTTTCAATGGCAGGAGGCTGCGGGAGGTATAGTGTGAGCCATGGTGCAGAGGTGGAAATCACCTTGAGGGTATCAGTTGGTTTGGCTAGAATCTATTGAATTGAATTGTTGGTTGCAATCTTTGCAAGATGTTAGGGGACAAATGTAACTCACTTCCTTTTCAGTAACCAAGTAATAGAAAGGGAAAATGTTGGAAACACTCAGGTTAGGCAGCATCTGTGGAAAAAGGAAATTAGGTTTAACATTTTGGGTTGATCACCCTTTCATCAGGAGATTGTTCTAGCTGAACTTTCTGCTATTAAATCCTTAGCATAATATTTAGGAAGCTATTCACCCAGTATTGATTTGTTGTTGTCTTTTAGCTACATACACAGATATATGAGAGCTTAGAGTTTAGCAAATTGAGATTGGAAACAAATTTTCCTACTCAGTACAATATGATTCTTGAAAGTGTAATTGATTGTGAAAGTGATCGCTTCTTGGATGAAGATTTCTCGCTGTATTCATAGTGTGTGAAGGGAGGCACAAAGCTGCCAGATTCTGATTAAGGCTAGCTTTTCTTTTCTAGTCACTCGATGCCCAGGCAGTGTTACCAAACAAAGTGTTGCTAATGCTTATCTTGGAAAAGGAAAGCAGAGCAATCTGCCTCATGGGCTACTAGTGCCGGTTTTTACAATTGCAGGAACAGTTGTCAGTTTTGTTTCATTCATCTTTTGTCACTCTGCAACATCGTTCTGCCCTACAACCCTCTGAGATCTTTGCACTCATCCAATTCTCCCACCTTGAGCATCCTCATTTCTTTTGTTCCAGCATTGGTAGGAATGCTACCAATTCCTTTCCAATTGCCTGGCTCTTTTTAGAGAAATTCCCAAGTCTAGTTGTGAAGACACAAACTAGGAAGTTTTTGGCAGAGACTATTTATTGCCGAGCTTACTTCTCTACTCTAACATAATCTCCCTTTGTGCTGGCTGACTCTTCTTTATATACACATCTGAGTATAATTAACTAATCAATACCCAACACCTGTTAACTTTATGACCTTAAACTACTGGGTATTTAACATCCATCAACACTACCTGTTAGGTTAACTGCTCCTAAGATCTGGAATTTCATCCCTAAACCACTCCATTTCTTTATTTCTCTTTTCTTAAAAATCCTACCCTTTGTCTAAGGCTTTGTCCATGTTCTATTTACTTAAGTGGTCAGTGTCAAATTTTCTCTGGTAACACTCCGACACCTTATTAAAGATATTATATCAATGCAAGTTTTTATTGTTGAATGACCAGTTAATTTTTTTGGGGGAGCAATTGATTGAGGGATAGATAGTGGTGAGGACTCCCAGAAATCTCCCTGCTCTTGAAGCAGTAACACAGGATCTTACATATCCACTTGAACAAGGCAAACGATGATTGGTTTAATGTTGCATCTGAAAGGCATCATGTCCAATGATATAGCACTTCCTCCATTAGTATAAACCTAAATTGTGTTCAAGTCCTCAAGCGAGGCTTGAACCCTTGGCCTGTTAGCTCAGAAGGTGAAAGTGCTCCCAGCACCCAACTGAGCTGATGCAAAAAAAAAATCCTGTTTATGATTCTAAAAAAAGTTAGATTCTTTAATAAGGGGCGTGATAGGAGGGTTGCACTTTTTCATGTAAGCAAGAATTAATGTTTACAGTCAATATACAACACATAGACGTCAGGGATAATTCTTACCTCTTTGGATTGTAAAATAACTGGAGTATTAATTAAGACAATATTAAGCTTTAATAGCTGTTTGGCAACCAAGACCACAAGCACAACCTTCAGATTGTGTTTTATTTTTGGTATATAAAACTCTCTATAGAGAGAACTTGCCTCACCTGTTTTCCCTTTTATACATCCAATGAGTACTTATCTAGTTTATGTGTGAATGGATTCAGGAGATATAAGGTAGTATTTTCCACTTTGCAGATGCTAACGCAGGCTAACATCACTAGAAAGAAAGTCTTGCACTTATGTAGTGCATTCTAGGACTTCCCAAAGCTTTTTAGCTAAATAAGTACATTTTCGAAGTGTAGTCACTGTTGGAAGGTAGGAAATGCAGCAACAATTTGCACACCGCAAGCTGCCACAAACAGCGATATTATAACAGCCAGATAATCTGCTTTCGTGATGTTGATTTGGGGATAAATATTGGCCAAGACACGAGGTGAACTTTCCTGCTCTTCCTCGAGATACTGCTGTGGGATCTTTCCCATTCACCGAAGAGGGGATTAACATCTCCTCCAAAAAAACGACAGCTCCAATGGTGCAGCACTCCCTCGGTGCAGCACTGGAGTGTCAGCTGAGACATGTGCTGAAGTGTCTTGGGTGGGACTTGAACCCATGACAGAGGGGAGAATGCGAACGCTATTTGTTGTGAACTTTCAGGATTATGTTGATATTCGCCTACTGCTTATACAACTGCAGCACTTACAGACATCACTCTGAAGTCACTCTGTATGAGAGAAATATTGGCCAGAATTTTACACACTCCCACAACCCTGGACATGGGCTGATTTTGTAGTTGGGTGGTAGGAAGATGTAACATTGGGAGGAATAGTGGGAAAAGCTGTGCCTGTTGCCTTCTCACTGGCGTTTTGCCAATAATGGAACAGGTGGTGGGTGGTCTGTCTGGCCTTAGGCTATTTGAGAACCTTAACTGACCAATTAATGGCCACATAAGGTCCTCTTCCCGTTGCTGTTGGTATTTTACCAGTGACGGATTGGCACCTCGCCACATGGAGAGACCATCCAGTAAAACCTGGATGGTCTTTCTAATCAGCACCCTGTGGGCTATTAAGGGCCCTCCAACTGCAGGTACTGTCCTGTGGTAATTATGGTTTTATCTAATGTGTAATATACCTTTAAGAAGAATGCTGTTAAGGAAGATCACATGATCTTTAGTAACCAATAGAAGAGTAGCGCAGGCTACCTCTGTAGTTAGTAGTCAGTAGTGTAGAGATAGGGTTTGAAGTGAAAACGCACATGTAGTTGCTGCTCAGTACCTTTGTAAATAAACATAATGTTTTCTACCTAAGAAGTGTCTGCTGATCAACTCTATCAATAATACCAACTCGGCCACCACTTACAACAAGCGTGTGACGAGGATCCGCGGGATCCAACATGTCCCCACTGGAAGAACCTCCCTCTCTGCCAGGACTTGCCTGGTTGACACTGGGGTCTCCAACCCTACTTACCTTTACACTACCTCAATATCTGCTGCTCTGGGGCCTGCCACAGTCCCAGTAGTGGCCACCGTCCTGGTGGCACTGCTGGGCTTAAAGAGCTGCCGGCCCTCTGATTAGTTGGCAGTTCTTGGAAAGGTGGGACATCTTGCCTCAGAGGCAGAAGTCAGACAATTAACTGCCTGAGGACGGTAAAGTTCGATTAGGGCCCCCAGAGCATTTTCTGGCTGGTGGGCGGGGCTACAGACAATATTGATTTTGAGAATTTCTGTCTGCTCAGTTGCTTTTAGTGTTGTGTTTTAATTTATTTGCAGACAAGTATAAAAGAAGGATTTTTACTGAAGCAAACCAGCTCATTTCAACGTTGGAAAAGAAGATATTTCAAGCTGCGGGGGAGGACTCTTTATTATGCCAAGGATTCAAAGGTAAGGATTGAGACACAGAAGATATTCAACCCCTTGTTACCTTGCTGATTTGCGTTGATCATAAACTTAGGAAGTGAATTGATCACCTGCTCAGCAATCCCCACCACTTTAAAAGAGAGACTTGTATTTATATAGCACCTTTCACCACCTCAGTTCATCCCAATGCACTTCATAGCCAATTAAATACTTGTGAAGTGTAGTCACTGTTCTAATGTAGGAATTGCAGCAGTTAATTTATACACAACAATATCCACAGAAGAGCGATGTGATGATGACCACATAACCTGTTTCAGCGATGTAGCTTGCAGGATCATTACTGGTCAGGATGTGGGGCAGAAATCTTTTGCTTTTCTTTGAAATAGGTGATCATGTGATCTTTAGTGTAAACCAGAGAGGGGAGGCACAAAGCCACCTGTGCAAGTTGCTTTTTAAAAATACATAAACTTTGGACTTAACAGCCTCCTCAGTGCAACAGGTGACCGGATAATATTTAGTACATTTATGTTCCACTCGTACTTTCAGATTCCCAAAGTGCTAGTCGTGTGTGGTCAAATGACAACCTCTTAAAATAGTTTCACATTGGCCAACATGACTGCTCAATCAATATCTTTGGTACCTCACACTGACTTGCAGTTTTCCATTCTGCTTGTCTGTGGGCTTACAGCCTTTGTTTAGTGTTTGACACCTGCTGTTCACGAAGCCTATTGCACATTGTGAAAATTACTGATCTACATGAAAGCTTATTCAGTAAATAAATGCATTGAATTATCTATTTCCATGAATGAGCTTACTAACTAAGCTCCCATGTCATGACCCTTTGTTTGGGTTAAATGTTCCCCTTATCTTTTATTATCCTGTTTATACCATGTATTTAAAAGATTTGTAAAGCTAATCTAAGTATTTTCATTTTGAATTTTTTATTAAAAACTTTTAATTATAATAATGAGATCGCTGCCATGGACTCTTCTAGGAGCACTAGCTAAGCAATAACGATCACCAGGAGACATTAGTATGAACTGTAAACTGACCCGATTAAATTTTGTATTAATGAGGAGTCCTGACTCACGTTTTTTTGAGTTCCAGTGTGGCCAGTTTATGCAATTATATCAGGGCCAATTTCACACAAAAGGAAAGCTTTGTATTTATACAGCATTTCACAACCTTTCCAAAGCACTTTATAGCCAATAAAATACTTGAGAAGTGCAGTCACTGCTACAATATAGGAAATGCAGCAGACACTTTGTGTGCAGCAAGATCCTGTAAACAGCACTGGATAATGATCCGATTATCTGCTTTTTAGCAACTCTGGTTGAGGGATAAATATTGGCCAGCACACTGGTCAGAACTCATCTTCTCTATTTCAGAATAGTGCCCTGGGAACTTTGATTTTCACTTGAAAGGGCAGGGAACTCGGTTTTAACATTTCAACTGAAAGAAAGCACCTTCAACATTGCAGCACTCCCTCACTCCTGCACTAGACTCTCAGCCTAGAATTTATGCTTGGGTACCTGGAGTGGAGCCTGAATCCAGGACCTTCTGGTTCAGAGATGAGAGTGCTTGCATGACATGCTTTATGATCAAGGGTTGGGGAATTGTGGAAATTGCACTTGCTATTTTATACTCGAGACTTGTGAGTGAAGCTTCCCACTGGTGGCACACATTCATTAACCGCCCCAAATACCAAATCCTTCACCAGTCGAATTGGTATGTTTGACGTAAGTATGGTATCTAATTCTTCCCAAAACAAAACCTGAAAATGCTGAAAATATATAGCAGGCCGATCGACATCTGCAAAGAGAAATGGAAGATTAGTGTTTCAACTTTCATCAAACTTATATTAACTTGAAACAAATAAACCTGCACTTCCTTTAATCATTGTATAGTTTGTACAGATGTAACTCATAAGGTTGCGCTGCATGTCAGAGTTTACAGTGCAAATCTAAGATCCCCAGTTGTGAATAAAATTCGTTTGGTGTGTGCATCACTTTGATAAGATAACTAAGACAATGGCATCAATAATAACAAGTTAGTTATCCACAGTAATAAGGCAGTAAGTACAAATAATGAATATTACCCCAATCTTTAGAGAACAGGAGACCACATGGTGAAACTGTCCAGTTCTTTGCTCCTGTTCTGACCTTCCCCATTCAGGCAGTCTCCTTTCTATACCCACAGCTCCATGTGGTTTCTACATGACCATTACACACACCCTCAGCCACCGTAGTGACATCTTAGCCCATGAACACATGCTCCTGTTTGTTTCTTCTGGATTATTTTCAGCAGCATCCCAGCAAGCACCACTTAAACTACACTGCAGAGGGATAATTTAGGATTACAGCTGTGAACTTTAGTTATTTCTGTTGTGTACAGTAATATATACTGGAGTGTGTTTGAGGTGCAATGTATCAGTGGGTACAGGTGGCCCTGGTAACAACTTGAGCTTCTTCCTCAAATAATACGTGGTTTTGATTATCTCTTTCTCTCCCCACGGATGCTACCAGACCTGTTGAGTATTTCCAGCATTTTTTGTTTTCATTTCAGATTTCCAGCATCTGCAGTATTTTGCTTTTGTGCTATGTTGAGCTTCTCCCTCTTCCTCATAACACATCTGCAGTCTCCAAATCATCACATATAAATGAATATAGTCCTGTGAGCTTGTGGTAGCACATCGATTTCTGCTTTAAAAATTGTTTACTAATAATTGACAATTTTTCCCTAACTGCTTCAGATTAATGTCTCAAGATTATTTACAGAGGCATGAGGGTAAAAATGGATGGAATCCCAAAAGAAATGTTAGTGGGGGTGGAGCACAAGTCTGCATTTTAAGACAGGCCCTAAAAGAACAGAAGGAAGTGGGGAAACGGAGGGAATTCTGGATTGGGTGGCCTAGTCGGCTGAAGGCTTGGCTGTCAAGGATGGGCAAAGGAAGGTGGGATGCATCAGCCTCAAAGTCAGAGAAACATTGTGTTTTGATTGGGTAGAGGGACTGCAGGGCTGGAAAATATTTCAGAGATGGGATGACTCCATAAAGGCACCTAAACACCAGGATGAGAATGTTAAATTTAAGGCGCTAAAGGACAGGAAGCCAACTTGGGTCAGCAAACAGTGAAATGATTGGAGAGTGGGACAGGATATGAGTAGCATAGTTTTGGATGAACTGAAGCTCATGGAGGGTGGGTGATAGAAGTCTGGTCAGGAGAGCATCAGAATAGTCAAGTCTAGACTTGACTTGACGTGACGTGACAAAGGCATGGATGAGGGTTTCAGCAATAAGTGGGTTGAGGACAGGTGATATTATGGAGTTGGAATTTGGTAGTCTTTTGGTAAAGAGGATTGGAGGTCATAAACTCTTTTTGGGTTTTGGGAAACTCAGCTGAAGGTCAAATGGGCTCAGGTTGCACCAGTCGGAATCAACCTGGACATGACGGGATGGGGTCAATGGAATCTGACCCAGTGTCTAAGTCTGATGTCCTTCAGTTGAACTTGGTCAGCTTGAACAGTTGAGGGAGCAACACAGTTGCCAATCTACACTCACTGTAGATTGAGGCCTTGAGTTATCATCTTATTGAGAAGAGTGCATTCCTGACAGCTCACTGAAGTGGCACCCTGGACCCTTACATTCTGGAGTGGATTCAATCTGGCCTTTAAGGACAAAGGGAGGACTGATCTAGGCCGTTAAAATGCTGAGAGATGTGGCTGATATTAGCCAACCCTTTGACTCAGACTGCACGTTCAGAGGACAGAAGTTCAAAATGCCTTGAGATTAGGAAAGACATTCTCCGTAGAGTCATAGATTTGTAGAATATTCTTCCAGGAAAAGCAGATGTTGATCATTTGTTTATTGTTTTCAAGTAAAGAAATGGAAACATATTTTGTTGGATTTGGATTGAATTTTACCAGGATTTGATGAACTAATATAAAGGATATCAAGCTGACAACTTTTATTCTATTCAGTGTCGGACAGGGACACAGTCTCTTGAATAATTCCCAACTGTGCACGTCCAAACATGAAACATACTCATTTGTGCATCTCTTAATTGCTAGAATTGCAAACTGGACTTTTATTTTTGATTTAATCTTCAAATTATCAAAATGACCATTCAGAAAAAAGGATTGTATTGGTTCAAAATTTAAATGGGTGACCTTGTGGGATATGATGGTCCTTATTGTGACCAGAGGCAGGAGGAGTGAGGGATGTCTTTTGCAAAGGGCAGTTGATCAATGTGGAAACTGAAGCATAAATGTAAATGGAAAGCAAACAGGATTTGTGTTCATATCTGTTGTAGCTAAATTGCTGAATAATTAGGAAAAGAGGAGGAATGATAAAGGCAAGTAGTCACTTGTGGGAATGGAATCAAGACCCCTAAAAGAAGAGATAATGGGAGCTTGCCAGGAAGTTACAGCAATAATTATGGAGGATTTTAACCTACAGATAGTCTGAAAAAATCACATTGGGAAAAGTAGCATAGATGTGGCGTTCATAGAATGTTTTTTAGAACAGCATGTTCTGGAGCCTTCTGGAGAGTAGGCTATACTGGACCTGATATTGTGCAATGAGATAGGATTAATTGATGATCTCCTAGTGAAGGTAGCAGTGATCATAATATGATTGAATTTTACATTCATTTTGAGGGAGAAACGAGTGCGTCCAAGACTAGTATTTTAAACTTAAATAAGGGCAATTATGAGGGCATGAAAGCTGAGCTAGCTAAAGTTAACTGGCAAATGAGTTTAAGGGATATGTCAATAGAAGTTCAATGGCAGACATTATAAAGGATATTTCAGAATGCACAGAATATATACATTCCAACGAGAAAGAAAAATTTCACGAGAGGACCCACCATCCATAGTTAACTAAAAAAGTTCAAGAGTGTAAAAAACTTAAAGAAACAGCATATAGTTATGCAAAGACAGGCGGCAGGTCAGAAGATTAGAAAGAATATAAAGAACAGCAAAGAATGACAAAAAGATTAATAAGGAGGGAAAATTAGAGTATGAGAGAAAGCTAGCTAGAATATAAAGATGGATTGTAAGAGTTTCTATGGATATTGAAGCGTTGTGAGTGTCGGTCCCATTAAGAGTGCGTCTGGGGAATTGATAATAGAAAGTAGGGAGATGGTGGATGAATTAAACAGGTATTTTGCATTATAGTGGACACCAGTAACATCCCAAAAATAGCTGTAAGTCAGGAAATGGAAGGGAGGGAGGAACTCGGGGAAAATCACAATCACCAGGGAAGTGGTATTGAGTAAATTGTTGAGGCTGTGGGCTGACAAATCTCCAGGTCCAGAAGGACTTCACCCTAAGGTATTGAAAGAAGTGGCGAGTGAGATGGTTGATGCACTGGATATAGTTTTCCAAAATTCCCTAGATTTGGGGAAGACTCCATTAGATTGGAAAATAGCACATATAACTCCTTTATTCAAAAAGGGAGGGAGATAGAAAGCAGGAAACTACAGGCCAGTTAGCCTAACATCTGTCATAAGAAAAATGTTAGAAGCTATTATTAAAGATGCTATAGTAGGGCACTTAGAAAAATTCAAGGCAATCAGGCCTTGTAAAAGTTGAGGCTTGAGTCAACATGGTTTTGTACAAGGGAAATCATGTTTAACCAGTTTATTGGAGTTATTTGAAGGAGTCACATGTGCTATGGATAAAGGGGAACCAGTGGATGTACTGTACTTAGTTTTCCAGAAGGCATTTGATAAACGCCACATCAAAGGTTATTGCAACAAATAAAAGCTCATGGTGTAGGGGGTAACGTTTTGGCATAGATAGAAGATTGGCTAGTTAACAGGAGGCAGAGAGTTGGCATAAATGGGTCTTTTTCTGGTCGGCAGGACGTGACGAATGGTGTACCAAAGGGATCAGTGCTGGGGCTCAACTTTTTACAATTTACATATGGTTTGGATGAAGGGACAGAAAGAATTCTTATTAAATTTTCTGACGACACAAAGATAGGTAGGAAAGTAAATTGTGAAGAGGATGTAAGGAGGCTACAAAGTGACATAGATAGTTTAAGTCAGTGGGCAAATATCTAGCAAAAGGAGTATAATGTGGGCGAATGGAAATCATTCATTTTGGCAGGAAGAATAAAAAGAAGCTTATTATCTAAATGGCGAGAGATTGCAGAGCTCTGAGATTCAGAAGGACCTGGGTGTCCTAGAGCATAAATCACAAAAGGTCAGTATGCAGGTATATCAGGTAATTAGGAAAGTTAATAGAATGTGATCATTTATTGTGAGGGCAATTGATTACAAAAGTAGGGAGGTTATGCTTCAGTTGTACAGGGCATTGGTGAGACCACATCTGGAGTAGCGTGTACAGTATTGGTCTCCTTATTTAAAGAAAGATGTAAATGTGTTAGAAGCAGTTCAGAGAAGGTTTACTAGACTAGGAATGGGTGGGTTGTTCCATGAGGGAAAGCTGGACAGGTTAGGCTTGTATCCATTGGAGTTTAGAAGAGTAAGAGGCAACTTATTTGAAACCTTTCAGATCCTGAGGGGTTTTGACAGGGTGGATGTGGAGATGATGTTTCCTCTTGTGGGAGAATCTAGAACTAGGAGTCACTGTTTAAAAATAAGGTGTTGCCCATTTAAAACAGAGATGAGGTCAATTTTCTTTTTCTCTGAGGACTGAGTATCTTTGGAACTCTCTTCTTCAAAAGACTGTGGAAGCAGAGTCTTTGAATATTTTTATGGCAGAGCTAGATAGATTCTTGATTAACAAGGTGGTGAAAGGTCATCGGGGGTAGCAGGAATGTGGGGTTGAGGTTACAATCAAATCAGCCATGATCTTATTGAATGGCGTAGCAGGCTCGTGGGGCCGAGTGGCCTACTCCTGCTCCTAATTCGTATGTTTGTATGTAACATGTCATTAGTATATGGCTAAGACTACATAGAACTGTCCTGGCCAATATTTATCCCTCAATTAACACCACTAAAATAATTTTTCTGGTCATTATCACATTGCTGTTTGTGGGACTCTGCTGTACAAAAATTGACTGTAGTGTTTCCCACATTACATTTTTTGTATAACTGCCAGTCGTTGACAAGATGTTTTGTGTTCCTAGCAGAAGTGTAGTATAATAGTATTAACCCTGACCCGAAGGTTAAATTAAGCTGTGTAGCTCCTGCTTTTTAGGAGCATCTAATGCTGCCTAGTGCCTGAATGGGGTCTGGAATACACACGCACATCTGATGGGAGGTGTTCAGAAAGCTATTTTGATAAAGAGGCTTGTGCCTGCACACCAAACAACCATCGGCTGTGGTATGCAGGCCATCAATGTCAATCAGTGCAATGCTGTTTTGAGGGCAAAATTGCCATTTTCAAACAGCCTACTCCAGACTACACATCGTCTTAAACTCACACAGCTGAACACAATGTTAAATGGAGTGAAGGACCGCTCCTCCCAACAAGAGTTTTTTAAAGTATCATAAAAAACTTGCAGGTTACTTGTTGGATTATCCCTTCTGGCTGCTGATTCAACTGCATGTGTTCTTAGAGCTTTCCTATACATAGTGAAAATTTCAGTCGTCTACAAGCAATTTGTCTGACTGGTGCTGGGGTACTTTAGAATGTTTACAGAAGGAGGCCATTTGGCCGATCATGTCGGCTGGCTTTCTGCACAAGCCACTTAGCTAGTCCCAACCCCCTGTTCTTTCCACATAGCCCTGCAATCCTTTTTTCCTTAGCTCCTTATCCGTTTCCCTCTGAAAACTATGATTGAACCTGCCACTACCACACAATCAGGCAGTGCATTCCAAATCATAACCACTCAATACAGAAACATGTTTTTCCTCTTGTTGCTGTTGGTTCTTTTGCATTCACCAGGACCACTCAGCTCCTGACTTCATTACAGCTTTAGTCCAAACATAGGCAAAATCAGTGAGCTCTCAAGGTGAGATAAGAGTGACTGCCCTTGACATCAAGGCCGCATTTGACTGAGTGTAGCATCAAGGAGCCCTGGCAAAACTGGAACCAATGAGAATCAGGGGGAAAACTCTCCACTGGTTGCAGTGATGCATAGCACAATGGAAGATGGTTGTGGTTGTTGGAGGTCAGTCCCAGGACATCACTGCAGGAGTTTGTCAGGCTAGCGTCCTAGGCCCAGCCATCTTCAGCTATTTCATCAATGACCTTCCTTCTATCATAAGGTCAGAAGTGGGGATGTTCGCTGATGATTGCACAATGTTCAGCAATATTCATAATTCCTCAGATTCTGAAGCAGTCCAAATCCAAGTGCAGCAAGACCTCGATAACATTCAAGTTTGGACTGACAAGTGGCAAGTAACATTTACACCACAGAAGTGCCAGGCAATGACCATCTCCAACAAGAGAGAATCTAACCATCTCTCCTTGACATTCAATTCATTACTGTTGCTGAATTCCCCCACTATCAACATCCTGGGGGTTACCATTGACCAGAAACTGAACAGGACTAGCCATATAAATACTCTGGCTACAAGAGCAGGCTAGAGGCTAGGAATCCTGCAGTGAGTAACTCACCTCCTGACTCTCCAAAGCCTGTCCACCATCTACAAGAGCGTAATGGAATACTCTCCACTTGCCTGCATGAGTGCAACTCCCACAACACTCAAGAAGCTTGACACCATCCAGGACAAAGCAGCCCTCACGATTGGCACCCCATCCACAAACATTCACTCCTTTCACCACCGACGCACAGTGGCAACAGTGTGTACCATCTACAAGATGCACTGGAGGAACTCACCAAAGCTCCTTAGACAGCACCTTCTAAACCCATGATCACTGCCATCTCGAAGGACAAGGGCAGCAGACACATGGGAACACCACCACCTGGAAGTTCCTCTCCAAGTCACTCACCATCCTGACTTGGAAATATATCGCCGTTCCTTCAGTATCGCTGGGTCAAAATCCTGGAACTCCCTTCCGAACAGCACTGTGGGTGTACCTACACCGCATGGATTGCAGTGGTTCAAGAAGGCAGCTCACCACCATCTTCTCAAGGGCAATTAGGGATGGCAATAAATGCTGGCCCAGCCAGCGAAGCCCACATCCCGTGAAAGAATTTTCAAATATTCACTTTAAATCGCTGTCCTCTGGTTTTCAACCCTGCTGCCAATGGGAACAGTTTCCCTTTATCTACTTTGCCTAGATCCCTCACGATTTTGAACTCTTCTATCAAATGTCCTCTTAACCGTTTCTAAGGAGAACAAACTCAGTTTCTCCAATCCATCCATGTAACTGAAGTTCTTGATCACTGGGACCATTGTTATAAATCTTTTCTGTACCCTCTCGAGATTTCTTACATCCTTCCTGAAGTGTGGTGCCCAGAATTGGACATAGTGCTCCAGTTGAGGTCGAACTAGTGCTTTTATAAAAGTTCATCATAACTTCCTTGCGTTTGTATTCTATATTTTGATTTATAAAGCTTAGGGTCCTGTAAGTCTTTTACATTAACTTCTCAACCTGACCTGCCACCTTCACCGTTTTGTGTATGTATATCCTGAGGTCGCTCCGTTCCTGCAAATCGGGGAGCAGATTTGAAGATAGTCAGGGTCAATACTATTACACTACACTTCTGCTAGGAACACAAAACGTCTTGTCAACGACTGACAGTTATACAAAAAATGTAATGTGGGAAACACTGCAGTCAATTTTTGCACAGCAGAGTCCCACAAACAGCAATGTGATAATGACCAGAAAAATTATTTTAGTGGTGTTAATTGAGGGATAAATATTGGCCAGGACAGTTCTATGTAGCCTTAGCCATATATTAATGACATGTTACATACAAGCATACGAATTAGGAGCAGGAGTAGGCCACTCGGCCCCACGAGCCTGCTACGCCATTCAATAAGGTCATGGCTGATTTGATTGTAACCTCAACCCCACATTCCTGCTACCCCTGATGACCTTTCACCACCTTGTTAATCAAGAACCTATCTACCTCTGCCGTAAAAATATTCAAAGACTCTGCTTCCACCGTCTTTTGAGGAAGAGACTCACAATCCTCTGAGAAAAAAAATTCTCTTCATCTCTGTTTTAAATGGGCAACACCTTAATTTTAAACAGTGACCCCTAGTTCTAGATTCTCCCACAAGAGGAAACATCCTCTCCACATCCACCCTGTCAAAACCCCTCAGGATCTGAAAGGTTTCAAACAAGTTGCCTCTTACTCCAGTGGATACAAGCCTAACCTGTCCAGCCTTTCCTCATACAACAACTGGACCTTCCTGGTATTAGTATAGTAAACCTTCTCTGAACTGCTTCCAACACATTTACATCTTTCTTTTCTGTACCCTCTTGAGATTTTTTACACTCTGCCCAGAATTGGACATAGTGCTCCAGTTGAGGTCGAACTTTTATAAATGCTCATCGTAACTTCCTTGCGTAATTGCACCCTTTATTTTATATTGCTTCTTCTCGATCTTCCCACCAAAGATGCTTTTGGACATGATGGCCTGGTGAGTCTTCCTCTGGGAATGACTCGGAGAATGAAGAGGCGCCACAGGAAACTGCTAGAAGATGGAGGAGAAGGGGAAAGAAAGGATCTCAGCAGGAGGTTTTTGAGGATGTTGCAGGGTGCCATTGAATACATGTACATTGCTTTACGTGTGCCTCATGTGAACACGGCCGTTTTCCTGAACAGATTTCTCTTCCGTAGTGTGTAGCTGGTGTGTGACAACAGGCAGTGCATCATGCAGGTCAATGCCTGTTACCCTGGCAGCAGTCACAATTTGTCATTTTGCAGCAGTCCTCTGTGTAGCCTGTATTTGACGCACCACAGCAAGTCAAAGGCTAGCTACTGGGTGACAAGGTAGAACAATCATGATGGGAATCAAAGGTTATCGGGGTTAGATAGGAATGTGGAAATCGAAACACGAGAAGATCGGCCATGATCTTACTGAATGGTGGAGCAGGCTCGATGGGCCGAATGGCCTACTCCTGTTCCTATTTCTTATGACAGAGCTCATGACTCTGGTCAGGAACCCTTGGACACATGAGAGTCATGCTGCCAAAAGGAATGTTAATGAACTTAGCATCAGCGTTCTGAAGGATCACTTCCGCCTCCCGGACAGCTCTGGAGGACCCCTATAATACTCAGCTGAGCGGTTGTCAAGATTTGTGGTAGCTTGCCGTACGACCTTGTCACTTTGAGGAAACAGTCCTTGCCACCACCGATAGGCAAGAAGCTGAGCATCAGGAGCATGAGAAGGAAGAATGGGAACAGGAAGTGGAGGAACGGGAAGGAAGGCAATAACATAGACAGCGCTTTTCTACCTGGGCTTGACACGATCCGATTATTAATGAGCGAAGCAATAACCTCAACTATACCTCCCCATTCACTAACAGTCCCACACTTTTTTCCTTTCCTCTATAACTGATCATCCCTTTGGGGTGACCATCCCAAAAAGCTAATGGAAGGATCCCCATAAAATATGTCACAGAATAGCTGAAACACTGAGGAGAATTAAAATGTATGAAGAAAAGTTGAGCCCATGCATGCTCTCTGCAAGAGCAATTTAGCCACTTCCCTGCCCTTTCATCGTAGACATGTAAATATTTTCCCTTCAGTGTCTTACCCAATTCCCTTTTGAAAACCACAATTGAACCTGCCTCCATGACACTCTCAGGCCCTGCATTCCAGACCGTAGCCACTCACTACGTAAAAAGACCTTTCCTCATGTCACCTTTGGTTCTGTTGCCAATCATTTTAAATCTGTGTCCTCTTGATCCTTCTGCCAAGAAGATATATCACAGAAGAATGTAAAGTTATAGCCCAGAAACTTTACCTGTATGATGTTAAAACTTTATGACTTATACTTTCATATACAGTTTACATTTTGCTTCTATCATGTGTTCACCCAAAGTTGCTAAAGTTTAAATAAGGACTTTATAAACTGTGCTTGCCTTCCATCTGTGCCTTGCCTGACTTCATGCCCGTGAGGTGCTTCCCCAGTGGCTGGGAAATGGAAGGCTGCTAACCTTCAATTGAGAAGACTGCAGATGCCCTTGGAGTGTGAAATTGAGCAGCTCAGGGCCTAGAAGGCCTGGCTTTAGACTGCACCATCTTGGCCTAGGCTGTGCTAACTGGCTGATAGGCAACAGCATTAGTAAGAGCACTGGCAGAATGACAGAGGTGGGAGGATGAATGCTATCATCCTGAGATTCCTGTTCCATGGAGCAATAGCCACTCTGCTAGGGCAGCACCTCAGAAATCTTACTGAGCTGTTGGAGAGCAGATTGCTGGAGTGCTGAGGCCCTGGAAGGTCCTTGGAAGTCGTAAAATAAGGAAAGCCTCGGTAATGACAGCTGATTATGCGTTAACTCATAAGATGATTAATAACGGGCCGCACTTTGGAACATTCCAGTGAAACTGGAATGAGAGGAAGTTTGATGGTGAGAAGCGGTCAGGCTCTGATAAGAAAGAAGAAGAAGGTAATGACCAAGGCCCTTCTTGGGTTAGTAGAAGTGATGGTTCGGAGGATAGGTTTAGCTGAAGGGGACCGACATGCTACATTTATCACAAGAAAAGGCACGTGAAGGCTGAATATTGGAAATTAAGAAGCAAAACTATAGAATTTGTAAGTAGCACAGTGCACCTCTAGAAAATAACTGTCCCAGTGAGTAAAGCTTTTGTAAAGTCATTAGGTTCTCCTTTGTTTACTACTAAAGTGGAGCAGGGCACAGGGAATTATGGAAGTATTCTGTTTAAAGGTGAAGTGACCTAACTTTTGTCTGGTGAGACATAGAAGTCAACTGTTATTCTTAGTGACCAACACGGCCACTGATGTTGGCAGGTAATGAGAATTTCTCTCACGAAAGCTCATTCAGTAAAAGCATGTTGATATGGGGTATTGTTGGAAATTGTTTACCTGCTTCTTTGTACAGAGTTCATTTAAAAATGTGCCTTAGATAGCTGGTCTTAGCATTGTTGGTGTTGTTCCTAATTTGCCTATTGACGGTGTAGATTTCTTATTAAGAAATTACTTGGTTGGGGATACAGTATTGCCTTCCACTGTGGTTTCAGGAAAGCCCTTTGAGGCTGATTGACTTAAAAGAATTCATGACTTTCTGTAAAATTGCTCCAAGTATTCATGTTTCAACTAAAGATGTGTCCAAATACTCAGACACTCAACTTGCTAATTTTGAAAGGACCATTCAGCTGAAAAGAAAGAGTTAATGGCACTTGGAGATGAGTTAAAGCTGTCTGAATTACAAATGCAGGAAAGCATGAGCAAGGTGTGGCAAGGCCGCTAGCAACAGTATGCAAAGCTAATGATGAAACAAAGGAAAGGAGTGTTTTGAAGGAGCATGGGAAAGCTGAGCCCAGGGCTGACTCTATCGAGCTGTGAGAAAGGATATGTGTTCTTGAATGTAAATTAATACTTCAAAACCAGGAGGTAAGTGCTCTTGCTAAAATAGAATTAAACAAAGCTCGAATCCAGTGGGAGGAAAAAAAGCAAAAAAAATACTTAAGAAAATGTGTGAACTAAATAAAAGGGAGTATCAAGCTTTCTTAGCTGAGCAGTTCTTAAGTCATCTAAAGAGGATTTACTGGACAGAAAAATGAACCACTTGCATAGAAGGAGGCATTGTTAGATTTGTGTATCCTAGAAAAGAAAACCAAAAGTTTAAATCATGGAGAAGAACTTAAAGTTTAAAATGATCCTGAATTTAAGCAAGATAAGGTGAATTCACTTGCTGTGGAGGACAATTCAGATGTTTGGCTGGTTGAAACTTTGTTTAAAGACTTGGACATTAAAAAACACATGCAGACGTAGAAGGAAATGGAGATCAGGAGTTATAACCTGAACAGAGTAATTCAGAGACTGTTTTAAAAAGTAAAAACCCCAATGACAATTTAGTGTCTGGCTTTCAAGAAGTACAGAGGAAATTGCTGAATCCAGAAGCAATATGAAAAGTGATTTCTCCTTGGGTTCCAGTTCATAGCCACCAGTAACCAGCAATGTTGTTCTTGACAAAGTTAACCAGACCAAACAAATTATAAAACATTTGGACCCATCACAAATACTATTCCAGGGTCCAGACTATACAGAATCCAACATCGATTTTAAAAAACAACATGAAGCGTGCAAAACCAAGGAAGTGGCAAAGCTGCACACAGTATGCAAAATGATAAAAGGAGGTGTTTTGCGGAGATTGAAAGAAACACTGAATTGACCAGTAGCAAAAGACACTCTAATTTGCAAGAGTATTGGGACTCCAAGAACTCACACAAGCTGGTTCTTTAATTCCTAATTGTCACATAGGGTTGATTGTTATGGATTAAGTGTTATAATGTTGCCTAGACAGAATGTTTAATGGTGAAATGTGATAAATAGTTGGGAGTGGTGTTAGTCTATACAGACCACAACATTACCACAGATTACAATTGATCCCTGTACATGTAATACAAACTCTTTAAAGTTATTTTCAAACATTTTTTAAAACAATTACAGATTCCCCAAACATTTTAAGGTAATTACAAAATTTCCTTACTGCTACTAATTCCATGTCAAAGTCTGTCACACTTTCCCCCTTGGTAAAAAGAAAGTTTGTGTTTTCTTTACAATGGTGTTCAAAACCCAATGGTGTTCCTAAAAAAATTCAAAATCAAGAACCTGTATCAGTGGAGTTTGATGCTACAACTATTTACACTAAAAATTGTGTGTTGCCGGTTGATATATGTGATTGTAGATGCCTCTATTGAGTTTAAAGAATAAGGGATAGTAACAATGTCTTGAAGCCAAGTAAACATATTGGATTTTATAAGGTTGTAAGATAAAACTGTATTGGTAATGAAACTTGTTTTGCAAATATGATGTATCATTGTTGTTACCTATGTAACAAGCAATACGCCATTTGTTAACATGTTTATGATGTTAAGAACTCGCTGTATTTTGAACACCGTTGTAAAGAAAACTTTACTAGAGTAAAACTTTCTTTTTACCAAATAAAGTGTGACAGACTTTGACATGGAATTAGTAACAGTAAGAAAATTTTGTAATTACTTTAAAATGTTTGGGGAATCTGTAATTGTTTTAAAAAATGTTTGAAAATAACTTTAAAGAGCTTGTATTACATGTACAGGGATCAAGTGTAATATTTTGATAATATGAAATATTGTCCATGTGACCTGGTGACTCTTAACCTGAAAGCAGTACCAATGGAAAGGAAGTTAAAAAAAGGAGCCTGTGTGGCTCTGTGTGAGAGTTGAGATGGTTCCAGAAAGAAGTGTGCCATCTAGGGAAGATTGCACAGGCCAAACCCTGTTTATGTGGAAGCAAGTCTCTGCAGAGAATTAACAAAGTCTTTGAAGGAAAGGGACTGGAACTCTGCTTGGAAGAACTACGTGACTAAATATGCGACCATGCACCTGGGTGAACTACCTACTAACTACTAAAGCTGTGAGATAGTCCTTGTTGTATCTGCTATTTCATGTGTTATTTATAATTCATACAAACCATGATTTGCCCATTAATTCATGTTTAATTTACATTGATTCTGACTCTTAAAGTAAAAGTTACAAAAAGTGAAATCTTGTTGCTAATTTAATTATTTGGTTGTCGTTCGGTGAATTTGGTTATTTTGGTTTATGGATCCCCATGGGGGTCATAACACCAAGATGACCAGTGCTGTCTGCTCCATGGGGGTTGAAAGATGCAGTTGGCGCCTGTTCTGAACCTCCTTCTCCTCAAAGTGAGCGTCGTGCAATATGTTTGCTTGATGTGGCTGTTATAGTTAGATAGCTACCGGTGTGTGTGTGAGGTGTGAGTTATGGGCATGAGGCTTTCAACAGTGCTAGCTTTGTGAGGATGACATAAAACATATGATTTGAAGGGGTGAGCCCTGACTGATGAGAGAATTTTGTTAGGTTGGTGATAGGGTTATAGTGAATTGAGCAGTGGATGAGCTGAATGTTGCAAATGGTAGCATATGCCATATGCAGATGATCTCATTCACCGTGACAACTGGTGTGAGATTATTAAACTCCTGCCTACACTGCATTCAAGTCTTCGACCAACAGTCCCAGCATTGACCTTCAGTGCTGCTTGTTCCCACTGCTTCCTGAGCATATGTTTGAATGACCCCCAGTGGCACAGGATATTTTTCCTTCTTTTCACCTCTTCTGCCTCCAATGCATTGTCTGAAAGCCTTGATGCTCATGTTTGTGCATGTTCAGTCATTGCTCAAAGTATTAGAGCGCAGATTTAGTTTTCAAATGACTCCAATCACTTCTCGCAGCCATGGTGCACCTCCTCTGTAACAGTTACAGGAGGAGGCCTTTAAGTAGTGTTAGAGACTCGTGATACTGGGCCCCCTGCTGGTGCATGCTGCTAGTGAACATCACTGTTCATGCTGACTGCACGCGGAAATCATTTAAAACAGTGGGCAGCATGAACTTAACATACTACTTGCAACACAGTGAATGGGCACAGGCTAATTGTGTACGGTGACCCCCACGTCTATTTTCAGGGGTTAGCCAATTTCTCCCAAGAACTGTTTTTAATCAAGTGCAGAGTCTGGGAAAAGGGGGGAGGAGAGAGAACAAAAGGGAAATGTGATGGTGTGGAAGGCAGGAGTGATTAAATAACAAAAGGATGCAGGTGCGAATGGGATAAGTAAAGAACCAAAAGATGGGTCCAGCAGAGTTGCAAGTGGTCACAGCAGAGGAGGAGGGAACCTTGGATAATGGGGCAAAACAGAGAATGTTGCCTTGGCCCAGGAATGTGGTGTAAGGAAGGCGTCCTGCTGGTCATGAATCGACAGGAGAATCCCCACTCATCAGCCACACCTCCTCCGCTCCCATTGGCACTGGTGCAAGCATCCTCCGAACCATAATGTCCAGGAGAGAATGGGAGCAGTGATTAAGATGCAGAAAATAAAAAAACTCCCTCTTCTCTCTCCGGCCATAGACTAATCAGAGTACCAGAGCAAAGGTGGACAAATGGCATAAATGCTCTCTGCTCCTGTTTCCACTTGGGAAGTGAGGGCGATCTGACAGGGTGGTGGAAAGTGAAGATGAAAAGTTAGCTGTATAATTTTCTACAGAAGCTGTGTTGAAGTTTTTGTGCCTTTAGCTAAAGTTGAAGCAGATGAAATTGGAGGCAAATTATTGAGCGTGTTAGATCAATAACATGACTGAGCAGCAGTAGACAGTGAGTAGGGATAATGGGCAGGTACTGTAATTGGCAGAATGTGACTAGTGGTGTCCCACAAGGATCTGTGTTGGGGCCTCAACTATTCATTGTATTTATTAATGGCTTAGATGATAGAATATAAAGCCAAATATCCTAGTTTGTTGATAAAACAAAGTTAGGCATCATTGTAAGCAGCGTGGATGGAAGCATAACATTACAGAGTTATTGATAGATCAACTGAAAGGGCAAAAATTTGGCAAATGGATTTATTATGAGGTCACCACTTTGGACCGAAAAATGAGGAGAGGGTATTTTCTAAATGGTAAAAAGTTAGAAACACTGGAGATCCAAAGAGAATTGGGGACCCAGTGATATAGATCATTAAAATGTGAAAAACAGGCACAAAATGTAATGGAATGATGATCTTTATATCTTGAGGGCTACAATGCAAGAGATTAGAAGTCATGCTTCAGCTTTATGTTGTTAAAACATATCTGGAGAGCTGTGAGCAGTTCTGGGCACTGAGCCTGAGGAATATTGGCCTTGGTGGGAGTGCAGTATAAATTTACTAGAATCTGGATTCCAAAGGTTTAATTAAGGGGGGAGATTACACAAATTTAAGGCTTTTATTAGTCTGGAATTTAGAAGATTAAGGGGTGATTTGAGTGAAGTTTAAAGATATTAAGGGGAACTGATAGGGTAAACAGAGAGAATCTGAGTCTAAGACTAGGAGCAGTGTCTGAAACTTAGAGCCTGATTTTTCAGAAGTGAAGTGAGAAAACATTTCTGTACACAAAGGGTGGTAGAAATTTGGGACTCTCTTTTGCGAACAGCAATTAGTGCTAGGTCAATTCTAAATATTAAATCTGAGTTTTATTGATTTTTTTATAATCCAAAACTATTAAGGGAAATGGGGCAATGGCAGGTGCATGGAGTTCACTTATAGATCAGCCATGATCTCTTTGAATGGCGGAACAGGCTCATAGGGTGAAATGGCCTATTCCTACTCCTATGTTTTACAATGTGCTGTCAGACCACCAGATTGTGCCATCTTGGTCATGATGTTACAAAATAGAAGGAATAAGTCCAGTTCCAAGTGTAAAGTGTGGGAGGAATAATGAGAAATATCTCAGCTGCATTCACTAGAGAGGAGGTTAAGAGTGGTTGGCGATGAGCTCTTTATAGTATATAAAATGTTAAACATGAGGCAAATCTAGATTATTTTCTTAATGTGCTGTAATTAATATACTCAGGGAATTTAAATTGCAGTCAGTAAAAAGCAAGCTTAGAGAATCAATTGGAGAGAAAGCTTGTTTACTCAATGAGTGATAACCATTTGGAATGATCTACCTAACTAGATAATAGAGCAAAAAGATTAGGTTAATTCAAATTACAATGAGATCTCATTGCTGGAAGATTTGAGGGTCAGGGAGAGATCAGCTTCAGTGAGCTTGAATATTTTTTTCCCCTTGTCTCTGGTTCCCTAGTTAAGTTCAAAGTTGTAATTTGCTCAGAAAATTTATTTGGCCATGGATTGAAGTATTTACTAATGACAGTTTTGTATAATGTTCCTTGTGTGTGCAGGTACCACAGAACAGGTGGTGGTGGACACAGAACTTAGAAAATGGAAAGGCTGGACCTGGGAAATGAAAGTGCAGGGAGGTGGTTTTTGAAAGCAGGGGGACATGTAATGTGGAAAGAACACAGGCAGTTTGAGAGAGCTGGATTGGAAAATACTTAGAAACAATAGGCTTATTGGCTTTTTCTCACCAATTCTAACAATTTTGAATGGCCTCCTCAGTAAGAATGAGTTTAAATAGCACCTCTCTACTTTCTCTAAAAGACACAGTAGAAAAGCAGAAGGTTTCTGTAATTCAGTGTACGTGATGAAGATAGAAACCAATAGCAACATTTTTTCATAAGATTCATGCCTTTAATTTCTCATCTCTTTGAAGTAACCCAATTGCTATAAATACTGAAATGGAATATGAAAATTCTCTGAGATTAGTATTTTTAAAGAAATCCCTTGACATCTGTCAGATGAAATAAGAACTTAAATTGAAAGTAAATTTGGAAGCTGCATAACAGTTGAACCACAGTGGCCTGAAACTATGCTGTGAGAGACTTGTGTACAAACACTTAACGTGCTCTTGTTGAGATTTGTCTCTGGTGTTTTAGCAGATGCACTTATCCATTTATTTAAGTAAGCTAACAGCAAGTTAATTTCAAATGGATATGCTAAATGTTGTCTCAATATGTAATTATGAGAGCAATTTGAAGAACTGTAGCACAGTTTAATTCATTCCATCTGTTTTATATATTCATGTGAGGATGAATTGTTCAGAATTCACTCCTCCACTGATTTTGCAAAACTGAGGCTCCATCTGCCTGTTGGAGTAAAATATCCCAGGAAACTATTCAAAGTAGAACATAGGTTTTCCAGGTAACTTGGTCAGTAATTCTTTCTCCTGTAGCACCATCAACAACAGATTAATTAATCAGTTATCCTCTTTACTGTTTGTAACTGATCGCTGCACATTAATTGGGCTGGCACATTTACTGCACAACAACAATGACTGCACTTCATTGTTTTTCCTGTACTTTGGGTTATACTGGGGAGGTGGTAAGGGGCTATATAAATGCAAGTTCTTTATTCATTTTAGATGTATCATTTCTATATCCTCACTATTTTCTACTTATACAATATTTACATTTGTATTCATTTCAAAATAAATAACATTGTTGAACAAATTCATCAAATTTATATCCTATGTAATTATTATTATTGAACGATGTAGTTTTGTAATCAGTTAAACCTGCTCATTAATTACATGGCTATAGTTAGACCAGTAGTTAGCTTGGGAGAATACTCATGGCCCAATCATAGCACTCAAAACCAATGAACAACCTTTATTATTTAAACAGTAATGTGGTTAACCTTTATTATTGAGTCAATGGTGTAGAAATTAAAGCCTGACACCTTGGCTAACCAGTGCCATGTATTGTTCTGGTCTCCATAACGCAAAGAGAATATAGCAGCACTGGTGGAAATGTGTAATTTTTCACAAGGATGATATCAGGGCTATGAAGTTATACCTATTGGGAAAGACTGAAAAGGTTTGCGGTCTTTCCTCTAGAAAAGAAAATATTGAGGATTGACTTGATAGAGGTCTATAAAATTGTGAAGGTGTTGGATAGACTTGGAGAAAATGTTTCCACTTGTTAGTGAGTCAAAACTGGCTGGCGTAAATATAAGACAGTCAATCGTAAATCCAGCTAAGAATTCAGGAGAAACTTCTTTTAATCAGAGTGTTTAGAATGTGGAACTCACTATGACTTGGAGTAGCTGAGACAAATAGAATAGATACACTTAAGGCAATGTTAGATAAGTGATACATGAGGGTGAAAGAAATAAAAGGTTATGTTAATGGGTGGGAGGCGCTCATGTGGAGCATAAACACTGTCAGTGACCAGTTGGACTGAATGACCTGCTCCTGTGTTGTAAATACTACGTACTTTAACGTAAATTGTTGCCCTTACTGGCATTGGTCCAGAACATTGTCAGTTAAATCTGGGATAATCAAGCCATATGCTTACCAGCAACCAAAGAAATTTCTAGAATGAAGATGCTGAGAAACTTGTTACATAGTTGTTATCAGGCAATGAGATTGCTTAAAGAAAAGTGACCTGGACAGTTAAACCAGCCCAAGGTGTGATATATTGGGTCAGAACAAATCTCAACAACACATTTGCTGTAAATAAACAGTGAGCATACTCTGAGTAGGAGTTGAATTTTGATTGATTGGAAGTCTTGATCGCTGCAAAGCCTTCCTCAGAAACCAACCTGGATACAGTGTGTGTTTTAGCTGCTGCTTTGGACCTGAGTCTGTCATTGCTATTTCTACTTTCCTTTTGCCAATTTTTGACTTTTCTCTTTACCCCTCTCCGACCCCTCTATCTTTTTGTCAAGCCTCTTTCATTACTTTCCTTTCAAGTAAACTGCCCTCCCAAATTCCTGCTCCTATCCTTCAGCACTCTTCAAACTTTCTACTCTCCTGCCACCAGCCCAGGCTAGACTCTTTCTTGGATAAGTCTACATCTTCCCCTGTGCATCTTATGGCATTTTCTAAAGAGCCCATTGAGACATTCGCCACTGTCTTCAGATGAGCTGTAACCCCAACTGCCCCATCCTACTCTCTGACCTACTTTTCCCACCCATTGCTCAAGCTAGGGGCTAATCTTGCTAGTTTCCTTCCTGTCCTACTTACCCTTCCTAGTGCAGGTTCTGTGGACCCTGCCAATGGATTAACTCTCACCACCCCACTACACATCTCCCTCCAGCCCTGAAGTCTTTTTTTTCTCCTCCTGTTTATCTCAATCCCTTTTGAAAGTTACCCTTGAATCCCTTTTAGGCAGTGGATTCCAGATCATCATAACAATATTGTTACCACAGAATCACAAAATTGTTACAGCACAGGAGACCATTTAGCCCATCATGCGCTGGCACTCCAGAGGAGCAATTCACCTAGTGCCATTCCCTCGCCACCTTCCCGTAACCCTGCACATTCTTCCTTTTTCAGATAATTATCCAATCTCCTCTTGAAAGCCTTGATTGACCCTGTCTCCACCACACTCTCAGTGCATTCCAGATCCTAACCACTTGATTGACCCTGTCTCCACCACACTCTCAGACAGTGCATTCTAGACCCTAGCCACTCGATTGACCCTGTCTCCACTACACTCTCAGGCAGTGCATTCTAGACCCTAACCACTTGATTGACCCTGTCTCCACCACACTCTCAGGCAGTGCATTCCAGATCCTAATCACTCGATTGACCCTGTCTCCACTACACACTCAGACAGTGCATTCTAGATCCTAACCACTCGATTAACCTTGTCTCCACCACATTCGCAGGCAGTGCATTCCAGATCCTAATCACTCGATTGACTCTGCCTCCACCACAATCTCAGGCAGTGCATTCCAGATCCTAACCACTCGATTGACCCTGTCTCCACCACACTCTCAGGCAGTGCATTTCAGATCCTAATCACTCGATTGACTCTGCCTCCACCACAATCTCAGGCAGTGCATTCCGGATCCTAACCACTCGATTGACCCTGTCTCCACCACACTCTCAGGCAGTGCATTTCAGATCCTAATCACTCGATTGACTCTGCCTCCACCACAATCTCAGGCAGTGCATTCCAGATCCTAACCACTCGATTAAACCTGTCTCCACCACATTCGCAGGCAGTGCATTCCAGATCCTAACCACTCAATTGACCCTGTGTCCACCACAATCTCAGACAGTTCATCTCAGATCCTAACCACTCGCTGCATGAGTTTCTCCACATGTCGCCATTGCTTCTTTTTCCAATTACCTTAAATCTGTTCCCTCTCATTCTAGATCCTTCCATGAGTGGAAACAGTTTTTCCCTATCTACTCTGTCCAGACCCCTCATGATTTTGAAGACCTCTGTCAAATCTCCTCTTCAAATAAAACGGCCCCAACTTTTCCAATGTATCTCCGTAACTGAAGTTCCTCATCTCTGGTACCATTCTCATGAATCTTTTCTGTTCTCTCTCTAATACATTCACATTCTTCCTAAAGTTGGCGCCCAGAACTGGACACAGTACTCCAGTTGAGGCCGAATGTGATGATGAGAAATTCATCAAATGACCAGCATCTTACCAGTTATTGCATTATGTTTCTGCTCTGCAATTTGCCTTGTGGAAGACAAGTGTATCTTATGATTTACATTAGCAGATTTATGTGAATAGATTTAGTGTTTGCTCCCTGTTTGCAGTCAGGCAGTCATTTCTGGAGGTCACTGTATGGATCCCATGGGAATTTTGTACAATAATTTCATTTACTTGTCTTTGTAAACAATTGCAACAAATGTGGGATTGAAGGCAAACAAGTTTATTTTTGATTTGCTGCCACTGAACATTTTTGTCACTCTTTCAAAAATAAAGGCAAGATTTTCGCATGAAAGTTGAGATTTTTCAGCTGCTTGCTAATATACTAAGAAGCAAAGAACTGACATGTTTAGCTTTTTATCCTCACAAAGTGGCATAATTTTTGGACAGAGCTCTGTTGTATCATATTTTTGCGTCACTTGGTTTTAATAAGCTGTTCTCTAAAGGATTTGGTCAGGACTTCAACTTAATTGTTGGCTGCTCTAAACTTTCATAACTTCAATTTATTCCAAACTCCTTTTGGGTGTTGTCATATGTTTAATGCTGCCTTAGAAAATATGTAAGCAGACACATGTTGCAATGCGGAGTACTCCGTTTCTTTCAGCTTTAACTACTTAAAGCAACAAAATGGTTGTGATCCTATTGTCATTTGGTGCTTAGGGAGCTGGCCTGGTTAATTAGATAGAATGCCTATACTTCCAATTGGCTGTACAAATTCTAACTGAAGTGAGCAGTGTGACCTGAGCTCCTACTGAGTGGCTGTCTGCGTTAGAAAATTGGCTGTAATTTAGCATTCAATTGGCAATCTTGTTCAGAAGGGTTGCCAGGACAATTGGTGTAGGAAATGGAATTAAAGTCAGAAAGTGCTGGAATTCTCAGCAGGTCTGGTAGCATTGGTAGAGAGAGAAACAGAGTTAATGTTTTGAGCTGACTTCTTAGGTTCTGAAGAAGAATCATATTGGACTTGAAACATCAACTCTGTTTCTCTCTCCACCAATGCTACCAGACCTGCTCAGTAATTCCTGCACTTTGTTTTTATTTCAGTTTTTCAGCATCCACTGTATTTTGTTTTTATTTTAGGAAATGAATTGTTACTCTTCTGAAGCCTAGATTAAGGCACATATTGGCAAAGAACAGAGGGAGTTTTAAACTGTCTGCACTGTGCTTAACTTGGGAGTGTTTGAGGCTGAGTACGAAATGTGAAGAAGTGTTTGTTCTGCCATACTTCACACTTTTTTAGTGAACAGTAAGTGTTAAGGCCAACTGCACCCCCCCCCTCCCCCACCCCCCCTCCCCAAGCCCTCACATAAAAAGCCTGGCTCATCCACAGACTTTATTGTAAGTATGATTCAAACTTTGTGGTATTTTTGAGATTGAGGTAACACCAAGATGACATGTTGGAGATGGAAACTTGGAGCCAATTGGACCCTTTGTTTTTAATCCTCTCATAGCATGTGGGTTGCTCTAGCCAGGCCAGCATTTATTGCCAATCCCTAATTGCCCTTGAGAAGGTTTTGGTGAGCTGCCTCTTGAATCCTTCAGTTCATGTGGTGTTAGTACACTTGCAGTACTTTTGGAAAGGAGTTCCAGAATTTTGACCCAGCGACAGTGCAGGAACAGTGATATATTTCCAAGTCAGGATGATGTGTGGCTTGGAGCAGAACTTGCAGGTGGTGGTGTTCCCATACGTCAGCTGCCCTTGTCCTGCTAAGTTGTAGAGCCCAATGGTTTGGAAGGTGTTGTCGACAATGGAGGTTGGGCGCATCTTGTAGATAGTACACACTGCTGCCACTATGACGGTGGTAGAGTGCATGTTTAAAGTGGTGGATGGGGTGCCAATCAAACAGGTTATTTTGCCCTGGATGGCATAGAGCTTGTGTGTTGTTGGAGCTTCACTCATCTAGGCAAGTGGAGAGAGTATTTCATCACACTTGTGAATTGTGCCTTGTAGATGGCAAGATAGCCCTAACTGGATCTGAAGTAGGTAGTTGTTTTGGTAAGCTGCACAGTTTTAGCCAATTAAACTCCAGTATTAACCTTCTTCTCAATTGGGGTTAGGATTGCCAACCTTTTAGGATAGTCTTGGAGTTTCCAAGAATTGAAGATTATCTCTTAGGCACTGCTGTGAGCAATTTGGGAGAAAATAATTTTCTTTGAACGTTACCATTTACTAATTATAAGTATATTGGAAATCAGCAGGAAGGATGTTTGGGTAGGCATAGACAAGAAATCATGTGATGAAACATCCAGGAATATGTCCAACTCTAATTGGCAACCGTACTTGCGGTCTCTAAGGCTTGTCCTTACTAATCTGACTTTGGTTTAGCAGGGGCGAGTGTCCACTCCATATTGGGTAGATTGAAACTTTATAAATGGCTATAATTGTGCAACAGCTTGGTTTGGATATTTTCAAACATGGCAATAGGGACTTGCATGTGTCAGATATCTGGTTGACTATAAACTGATAGAGAAAGTAGAGTGAGTTGTCATTTTGATTTTCACTGTTCTGTGTTTCCTTTGCACTTTACAGTCCCTTATTTTTGACGAAGTTGACCTATCGGATGCAAGTGTTGCCGAATCAAGCACAAAAAACATCAACAACAGCTTCACGGTATGTCTTCACTGTTGTCATTCCTTTATCCAAGTGTTCGAAGGTTGACCTGACTGCTGGGGTTATTACCAAACAGAGTCATGGAGATCTTTGTCAGTTACTGTTACCTCAGTGTTTATGTTGTGTATGAAACCTATATTCTTTCTTATGCAATTGAATACTTGGGGGGGAATGACTTGGAATACTGTTTCTTTAGAATTATTGGTGCCATTCAATAAGAGCCATCTTTGACTGTCTTCCCAACTTCATTTGTATTTGTTACCTTGACTCAATTGGTAGGACTTTTAACTCTTGAGTTAGACATTGTTGAGTCAGGCCCAACTACAGCACTGAGTACTTAATCTCATATATGTGGATGTTCAGTCATTGAGTATGTTCAAGACAGAAATTGATAGATTACTGGTGGCTAATGACCAAGGAATATGGAAATAGTGCGGGCAAGTGGCATTGAGGGAGATCATCAGCCATGATCTAACTGAATGGCGGAGCAGGCTCGATGGGCTGAATGATAAACTCCTGTACCTCTGATACATCAGTGCAGTTTTGAGGCAGTGCAGTATTCTGATAGGTGTCACCCTTTGGATGAGCCAATGAACAGAGGCTTTGTCTGCCTGGTCAGATGGACTTAAAAGGTCCCTTGGAACAATTTGAGGAAGACGGGGGTTTGTTTCAGTTTTTAAAAATTTATTCATGGGATGTAGGTGTTACTGGCTAGGCCAGCATTTATTGCCCATCCGTAGTTGCCCTTGAGAAGGTGGTGGTGAGCTGCCTTCTTGAACCGCTGCAGTCCATGTGGTGTAAGTACACCCACAGTGCTGTTAGGGAGGGAGTTCCAGGATTTTGACTCAGCGACAGTGAAGGAACGGAAGTCAGGATGGTGAGTGACTAGGAGGGGAACTTCCAAGTGGTGGTGCTCCCATATCAGCAACATTACTACCTCAAATAAAATATCACTGAAAAAGCAGATTAACAAGACATTCACTTTATCTGCTATTATTGAGTGCAAAATGTGCCGAAACAAAGTCTTGGATGATCACTTTCTATGATGACATTTATTGGCCTAAAAATTAGGTTCACCCACAACTAGTTGTTTAACTGCCCTGAATATTCGACATTCTTGCTGGAGCAGGTCATCTCACATGCCATTAGTTAGACTTTCTCCCCTCTCCATCTTGAAAAACCATAGCTTGCTGGACGTGTGAGCTGATAATGGGACAGTAGGACATCTGGGACTTTGGTGAACGACAGGGCCAACAAAGGAGGTTAAAGATTGATTAAGAAACAGAGGAATGCTTGAGAATTAGAGTCAAATCAGGTAAGAAAGAGGAATAAGAGAGGGAAAGAAAGATTGGATTAAAGGAGGTGCAAGAATATTGAGACCTGGGGGCATTTGTGCACAAATGTTTGAAGGGGGCAGGACCAGTTACAAAGCTGTTAATAAAGCATACGGGATCTTGGGTTTTATCGATAGAGGCGCAGGGTACAAAAGGCATGAAGTTATGCTAAGCACTATTTCAGCCTGACCTGGAGTATTGTGTCCAACTTAAGGAAGGAGGTGAAGGCTTCGGAAAGGGTACAGAAGGAGTTTACTAAGAGCATTTCCACAGTTGAGGAAAACAATTACCTTCATAGACTGAGGGGTTGGGGCTGTTCCCTTTAGAGCAGAAAAGGCCAAGGGGATATTCGATTGAGGTGTTTAAAATCATGAAGGGTTTAGGTAGAGTAAATAATGAGAAACTATTTACAGTGATTGAAACGCTGATAACCAGTTGCCATGGATGTAAGGTGTTTAGTAAAAACGCCAGTGGCAACATGAGGGAAAAAACTTTTTTTCTTTGCAATGTTATGATCCCCATGGGGGAATCATAACCCAGAATAAGCAAATTTACCAAACAACCTCCAAGTGAAGAAATTACCAACAAGACTGTTGTGACTTTTAATTTAACACTAATCAGAATCAACATAAATGAAACATGAATTAACAGGCAAATTATATTTCAAATAAAAAGGATGTCTTACACAACCACAAGTACCCACATCAATCCCCACAGATGTACCATTCCACAATATGCTGTTCTTTATTCTCACAAGGTAGGTCAGGAATCCTATCTGACAACAACCTTCACCTTTGAGTTTCATGGGTATGATTATCATCAGCAAGGCAAACTTCCACTACCCCTCTCTCCCTTGGGTCACAACAATCTGATGGTTCAGCTTTCCAGAGTTCCTTTTCAATCGACCAACCAATGATACTCCAGCTCACAGTTCGGTCACTTCTGGGAAAACACCCGACTCTTTGGCAACTCCGAGCTATTCACTTTCCAGGTTTTGGACCTTTTTAGCCAGCTCACACAGCACCTCTAAAAGCTCCTGTCTCCTTCTCTGCCAAACAGAAAAACTGGCCTCTTCCTTGTAGTGATTTTCTTCTTCTCCCCTTTCTGTCTCTCTCTGCTTTTCATTTGTGCCTGTATCCATGCACTGATCACTTTCACCCTCCAGCTCCTCTACTTGTAGTTCTCTGTCCACACAGCTTCTGTCTTAACTTCTTTCCTCTTGATACTGCTTCCAAGTCAGGGGTCGCCAGGTCACATGGACCAGTATTTCTTATTATCCAAGAAAATTGCAATTGGTCCCTTTACAGTTGATGAAAACTCTTAAAAGTCCTTTGAAATATTCTTAAACACAATTACGGATTCCACAAACATTTTAAATAAATTATAAATCTGCTCTATGCTATTGCTCCCAGGTCAAAAGATGCAACAGCAATGAGTGGCTAGGATTGGGAATGCTCTGCCTCAAAGGCAGGTGGAAACACATTCAGTAGTAATTTTTAAACTGAAATTGGATAAATACTGGAAGAGAGAGAATTGCAGGGATATAGGGAAAAAGCAGGGAAGTCGTATTAACTAGATTACTCTTCGAAAGAGACAGCACTGAACTGATAGACCGAATGGCCGCCTCCTGTGTTCTGCTCGTCTATAATTTTACAAGAGTGAGGAAAATGAGACGAAGGAAAAGTAAGAAAAACATTACATTTGGCAATTTTAAAATCTCAAATAACAATTGATATGCAGGAATAAAATTGAGCAGTTTAAACCAGGTTGTCCAACATATGTCCCATGAGCCACAACCTGGCTCACCTTCCCTCTCTATCCAGCCCGTGGAGTTTATGTTTGAATTACAGGTGAGTGGAAGTGTCAGATTCTGCTAAAAACTGCTCCTCCAATCACAGGCCATTTCTCGTGTGTGTGTGTCTGGTTCACTCCCAGCCTCAGTTTTCTCACCATCCTCACCCTCACCTGTACACCCCAACACACACTCACACAGTGGGTGAGGGTGAGTGAATGAGCCAGATGCACGTGTGCGCGTGCGCGCACACACCCTTAAATTAAAGTTTATTACTTTGACATGGTTTTTGTTTTGCTCAGAAAGTTGTTTCTTTTCTTTGTACTTCAAGTTTTTTCTCTGAAATTCATGCTTAATGCTGTGCCAAACCTTATCTTCACTCATCAACCCCTTGAGTGAAAAAAATATTAAAATGTGCCACCCCACCCACCTCCAAACAAAAATGATGGTTAAACTGATTCCTTTCTGGACCAGAGAGGTAGATTGGTGTTGTTATTGCATTGATCACATCTGTTAAAGGGTGCTTAAACTGGAAGAAAATGCCATAACATTTGGTGTCATGTTTAATGGGCGTTTAACATATAAATCTAACAAGTTCTTAAAACTAACTGAGGGCTGAGAGCAAGCTGTGTTTGTGTGAAGCAAGTGGTGAGAATTATTAATCAAGCAGCAGGTTCTGGAGATGCACAATTCATGCTGTATCACTTCATCCCTGAAAAAGCTGGCAGCTTCAGGCATTCATAACGACTTGCACCCTAAAACGCCACTGTTTTTCTCGTGAGATTTTTCCCATTGTGCCTTGTTAAGTATCTGGACAAAGGCTAAAGCCATTCAATTCCAACACAAGCATCATGTACGTTTTGTTCATATATATGTTCGTTTGGTACAGTCTTTGAATTTGGGAGAAATAATTACATTTACTTTGAACTTCTTTTTAAAAGCTTTTTTTTCCAACTTCTCTGCTTCAAATTGGGCAGTCTGTCTGAAGCTATCAGAGAGAAACTACTTGGAAGTAGAAGTCAAACAAATTGCAAAGTAAAGGTAAATATTCAGGAGCTTTTGTATCCTGTCCACTTTACATGGCAAGTGGAACAGATACAACTCTGTTATTTTGCATCTGCTGAGAAGGAATAATTAATATTGCAGCTACTATAAATCTATAATGTATCATTATATCTGTTCTTTAACCCGTATAGTATTTAATAAATCTGCATGGCAGCTTGTAGCCTAAGTCACTATCCAATAAAGTGTTTACCAGTTTGTGAAGTTGAGGAAGACCACGCGCAAGTATGTGAGCTGAAATACAGAAATGAGAGCATTCTAGTCTTTTTAATTTATACTTTCACGGGATATGGGCTTCACTGGTTGGGCCAGCATTTATTGCCCAACCCTAATTGCCCTTGAGAAGGTGGTGGTGAGCTGCCTTCTTGAACCATTGCAGTCCATGTGGTGTAGGTACACCCACAGTGCTGTTAGGGAGGGAGTTCCAGGATTTGACCAAGCGACAGTGAAGGAACAGCGATATATTTCCAAGCCTGTGTGGGGGGAGGGTAACTTCCAGGTGGTGGTGTTCCCATGTGTCTTTTGCCTTGTCTTTTGTTGGTAGAGGTCACAGGTTTGGAAGGTGCTGTGAAAGGAATCTTGGTGAGTTGCTGCAGTGCACATTAGATGGTACACACAATTGCCATTATAAGTCGGCGGTGGAGGGAGTAAATGTTTAAGGTGTTGGGCTGCTTTGTCCTGCTTGGTTTTAAGCTTCTTGAGTGTTGTTGGAGCTGCACTCATCCAGGCAAGTGGAGAGTATTGCATCATACCCCTGACTTGTGCCTTATCGATGGTGGACAGGCTTTGGGGAGTCTGGAGATGAGTTCCTCTCTGCAGACTTCCCAGCTTCTGACCTGCTCTTGTAGCCAGTTCAATTTGTGCTCAATGGTAACCCCGGGATGGTGATGGTAATGCAATTGCATCTTTTGTTGGAGAATGTCATTGTTATTTGCCATGTATCTATATTGTCTGAATATTGTCCAGGTTTTGCTGCATATGGACACGGCCTGCTCAATGTCTGCGAATGGTGCTGAACATAGAAACATAGAAAATAGGAGCAGGAGTGGGTCATTCGGCCCTTTGAGCCTGCTCCACCATTCATTATGATTATGGCTGATCATCCAAATCAATAGCCTGCTCCCGCTTTCTCCGCATACCCTTTGATCCCTTTTGCCCCAAGAGCTATATCTAACTCCTTCTTGAAAACGACAACATTGTGCAATCATTCGTGAGCATCCCCACTTCTGACCTTATGATGGAAGGAAGGTCATTGATAAAGCAGCTGAAGATGGTTGGGTCGAGGACACTACCCTGAGGAACTCCTGCAGTGATGTCCTACCACTGAGATGATTGGCCTCCTATCTTGGTTTGTTCCCTTAAAATACAATGTGTATTCCATTTCATAAAATTGGCTGGGTTGCCTTTTCTGAATGAATGAACTGCTGATAAAATCACAGCATTGCACATTTTAGTAAAATTGCAATTTGTGCAGAAGCAATCTTGTTAGTGGAAATGAAGAAATGGTAGCCAGTCATCATGCACTTACAATAATGATTTTTTAATGCTGGACATACAGATAACAAGCCACTTAACTGGTGCAATTGTTGGTTTGTTTGTTCATTGTCCCTGTGGAATGAACAATTACAGTTGAAAAATGGGCAAGTGGCAGCAGGGATATTCCTGATTCACTGAGTGCTGCAAGCTACAGTGGGAATTTTAACTTTCCTACAGAAAAAATGGTTTAATAAAGATTGTAATTTCTAAAATTAATGGGAATTCCATCAACTTAGTTTTCATAGCACAATGAAAGTGTTCCATAAAATCGTCATGTCAGTGTTAGTAATTTTACAGGATTTTTATGAAATAACCGAGTGAGAGAGGGACAATATGTGAACCACAGTCTTTTGAGAGCTCTGTATCCTCAATAGTAGTACAGGTTTAAGAAATTTAGTTTAAGATCAGAATGATCAAGGCAAGGCAGTCTAGCTTTAAGAAATCTTTGACCTTAATTGCCTTTAATCAGGAACGCCTCCAAGCCTAAAAGGATAACAGGCAGAGAAATAGTTCAGTTGGGAAGAAGAGCTTAAAGAGGAAGGAGCTACGAGTGAGAAGAGACATGTGGAAAATTCATCCCTGTGTAGTTTGGCTCATCACTGCAGAGCTGCCGTGAGTGAATAAACCTGACTTGTTTTTACCATTGAGCTCTGGTCTGTGTGTCTAATTGACTACTGGTTCCTGGGCCTGCTTCAGAATATTACAGTAGATTGAAAGAGAAAAAAAATACTCTCAAAGGTCTTAAAACCTGATATAGCAACTTTAGAAACATTCTTAACATGTTGTTCTATTAAATGCTGTTCTCTGTTGCTGCTTTACTCTTGTCTGCAGGAAGCAGGCATGGAGATAAGACTTTGCAACAACTTTAAATTGTCTAGGATTTTATCATTAAGGTGGACGTTGCTCGGACAGAATACTTGACATTTCTAGCTTGTGTCTGCACCATTGCTATGTTGATGTCACTACTGGTAAAATTTCATCCAAAACTTACACTAAGTCCCACTCACCCATCACCCCTGCGCTTGTTAATCTACGTTTTGGCCCCTGGTTAAACAATGCCTTGATTTTAAAATTCTCAACCTTGTTTTCAAATCCCTCCATTGCCTCATCCCTCTCTACCTCTGTAATCTCCTGCAGCCCTAAACTCCCAAGATCTTTGCACTACTCCAGTTCTGGCCTCCTGAGCACCCTGATTTTAATCACTTCACCATTGGCAACTGTGCCTTCAACCGCCAAGGCCCTCTGGAATTTCTTACTAAGGGCCCTCTGCCTCTCCGCTTTACCTTTCTTTCTTGTGTGTGTCTTGCTCCCTCCTTTTGAGACACTCCTTTATAACCTCCTTCTTTGACTAAGCTTTTGATCATCTACCCCTAATATCTCTTTACATGGCTTTGTGTCACATTCTGTTTGATAATGCTCCGGTAAGGTCCCTAGGGATGTTTTACTATGTTAAAATGTTATCTAAGTGCAAGTTGCAGCTGGTGTTTAGAGGACTGAGGTGCACATGAACTTAACCAAAGTGGTAAATTATTTGTATATACATTGTCTGCACTCCCTTGCTTTAATCTATATTTCCTCAAAATTGAAATAAAGTTTAAGTTTCCAACTCTACCTATCAAAATATTATGTGGATGAAAGCATTTGGTTTCAAGCTTAAATCACATGCTGCTGTTGACATTAACAATCTACCCTCCAGAAGGGGGAAGATTTCTGTTACACTGTCATCAGTATACATATCTGGCTCTTGATGAACAAAAACATACAGCTAACAATCTAAAAACACATCTAACTGCATTTTGTGGGACTTGATTTAAAACTTTGATCAGGGGCTGATGTTTTGCAGCCAGGCGTTTGAACACACTTTGAAATGAGCTCTGGAAGTTGAATTGCTCTCAATCTGCATCAATTGGAGTGTCACCTGTGGCACAGGGGGTAGCACTTCTGCTTGAGTTGGAAGGTTGTAGGTCAAGCCTGACTGCACAGACTTGAGTGTGTAATCTAGGCTAATGCTTGTGCTGAGGGAATGCTGCATTGTTAGAGATGCTCTATTTCAGATGAGATATTAAACTGAGTCCCCATTTGGCGCCTCGGGTCAACAAATAAGAACTTCTAGCACTGTTTTGAAGAGGAGCAGAGGTGTTGTTGTTTCCTGAGCAATAATTATACCTCCATCAATATTATTTTAAAAAAACAGATTTGTAGCAGCCAATTTTTGCATTTCCTACATTAACGCAGTGACTACACTTCAAGTACTTCATTGATTCAAAGGCACGTTGGGACATCCTGAAGTCATGAAAGGCGCTGTATAAATGCAAGTTCTTTATTCTGTTAGTTGAATTTTCTAACAATATATTGAGCTAGTTTTAACATTATCCTATATTGCGTAAGATATATTTTGAGATGCAGAAGCTAGGTCTATGACCAGCTAGAAAGATTAAGTCATGAGATTGTGCCTAGGTACAATTGGCACACCTATACCAACAGTGGTTGGAGGGGGGGCTTTTGGTTGGAGACATAATATAGCTACAAAGTAATCCCAAAAATTGCAATACATTCCCAGCTTCTGGAAATGAATGCTGGGGTCTTACGATAGAAATCAAATGTAGGAAACACTTTAGGAAAATCATCATCTCCTCTTCTTAGGCAGCCCCTGAGAACCGAGAATGACTTCTTTCCTTCCACTCTGGTTTGATGGGCTCTGAAATGGCTGATGAGCCCAATATGCGATCTGCAGACTCTGCCACATGTGGGGCAGGTGGTGCTCGAACGGTTGAGTCAGTGAGCTGTTTGGAGGTTTGTGCACTCTCTCCGACGCCACAACTTCACCTCTGCATGTTCCCAACAAAGTCTGGCCATGTATTCGGAGCCTTCTCAAATGAGGCTTCTCCAGTTTAGTCAGTCACAAGCTAGGGTCTTCCTTGAATTGGCGGGGATGTTTGGCTTCTCCAGGGATGCTTTGAGACCATTCCTAAAGCGTTTCTGCTGTCTTCCTGGGAGGATCGTGCCATGACTGAGTTCCGAGTAGAGCAGTTACTTCGGGAGTCCAGTGTAGGAAAATAGCAGCAATAATAATCACATCCTGTGCACATTTTGTGCTTTAATGTAGAAAATTACCTAAACTCGTTATGCTGTAATATCAAGCCCCACTGTTCCCCGAGCTGCGACAAATGTGAAAAGTTTGACCAAACCACCAGATTGTCCTAATTCTACAGAACTGTTTAATTTAGATTAACAGAATATGAGCACCAGGTTTGTAAACTTAATAAGAAAATAACTGTTTATTGAACAAATTGTCTTTAACTAGTGGTAAAAGAAAGAAATATGAACTGCTAACTTCTAACTCTATAACTTAAACTTTACCCCTTCTTAAACCCCTATACACAGACACACAGCAGACAGATGGATTTTAAGGGTGAGATAAAATAGTTCAATAGCACTAATCAGGATTAGATGGGTTGATTTTGATTGATGTCTTCCAAAACCCTTACAGTTTGTTTTTGATATGAGGTGGTCTCCCAGCACTCTCAGTCTGTGGCTCATTGGTTGATAAACTTGCTTTTCAATGCCTCTACTGGTGATTTCTTCCCTTTTCCTCTTGACGGGTTTTCAGAGAAGGCAAGTTAGAGATGTGAGGAATAGCCAGCCAGCTACTATGACAGAATTACTGGAATCTTACAAAAACAGGAGAGAGAGGTTTTAGGTCTTCCCTCTTTGCAGGCTAGGGGCAGTACTGCCTGCACTGTTACCACACAAAAACCCTGGTCATCTGGTCAGGAGCCAATTAAAGTGCTGTTGTCAGGCAGTTCCCCTTAGTCCAGGACTCCTTTCTGGCACCATCCTGTTCCTTTATGGCACACTCTGTTCCAAGGTAGAAACGTTGTAGATATTCTTCATCCTATTCCAGTGAGCATGTCTTTCTAACTGCAGCCATGGCAGTTTTTAAAACCCCAGTCCAAGAAAAATAAAAATAGGTTCTTTACATTATAAAAAATTGGTTTAGAGTCAAAGGTGGAGATATTGGGAAGGGTGAACAAGGTATTGATCAAAGTTAAAAGGTTTTAAGGAAACTTGCCACTGGTGTGGCGACAGGAAGGAGAATGGACTAGAGGATGAGAAAGTTTGGGGGTGGGGGGTCAGTAGTGGAGTTTGGTGTGTTTGATAATGGAGAAGGGTACAGAGATGGGTAGTAGCACAAAGATGGGAATTTCGGATTCCAGTTCTTGGAGAACCAGGAGCCAATGAACAAGAAATAATGAACAAACAAGTCTTGGACACCAGAGCCTGAATGAGCTGAAAGTCTCTGGTAGGTGGAGGTCCTGAGACTGGCAAGAGAACTTTTGGAATCATTGAGTGTAGAGGTGATGTTGATATTAATGAGGGTTCCTGTGGTAGATGAGCTGAGATAGGAGTCGAGGTTGGCGATGTTAGAGTTGGATGTAGGCAGTCTTTGTGATGTGGGGAATACGGGACCAGGAGCTCAGGTCAGGGGTGCCGAGTTTTTGGATCGCCTAACACCATCCAGGGAAGTGGTGAGGATATGGTGAGTGTCTGAAGGCAATGGAATGGCCAGAAACGACAGCTACCGTATCAATATGTTAATAGAGCAAAATACAACTCAATGCAATTTTCTCTGGTACAGCCTGTTGTCTTGTATCCTAGTCAAGGAGCTGCTGCAATCTGTTTCTAGAAGCTTTTGAAAGCAAATGTAATTGTATTATTTGGCTTGGGTTATTGCATTTTTGTTTCATGAATATATCCAATGAAATAAAGGCAAAGTATTCATGTTAAATGTTAATACTTTAATGTTTAAAGCAGTGTTTGTAATTGAAGGAAAACTGTTAAAGCAGAAAACTATAGAGTTTTGCACACTTCAGTTTAGGTAGATTTTTATTTTCAATATCTATAGCTTTTTGGTTTTCAGAAAAATATCCATTTTCTGAAATTGGTACTGCATCCATCTGATGGTAAGTTGTGATGGTTGGCCTGAAACAGCTTACATAGTTGAAGAAAACAGCTGCTTCATCCATATCCAATGGCTCCCATTTTTGAAGGGCAGAGAACATTTTAAAAAAAATATTCATTCATTCATGGGATGTAGGTGTTGCTAGGCCAATATGTATTGCCTCCCCATCCTTAATTGCCCTTGAGAAGGTGGGGATGAGCTGCCTTCTTGAACTGCTGCAGTCTATGTGGTGTAGGTACACCCACAGTGCTGTTAGGGAGGCAACTCCAGGATTTTGACCCAGTGACAGTGAAGGAACGGCGATATGTTTCCAACTCAGCATGGTGAGTGGCTTGTAGGGGAACTTCCAGGTGGTGGTGTTCCCATGTGCCTATTGCACTTGTCCTTCTAGGTGGTAGCGGTTGTGGGCTTGGAAGCTGCTGCTTAAGGAGCCTTGGTCAATTCCTGCAGTGCATCTTGTACATGGTACACACTGCTGCTACTGTGCGTTGGTGGTGGAAGGAGTGAATGTTTGTGGATGGGGTGCCAATCAAGGGGGCTGCTTTGTCCTGGATGTTGTGTAGCTTCTTGAGTGTTGTTGGAGTTGCACTCATCCAGGCAAGGGGAGAGTATTCCACCACACTCCTGACTTGTGTCTTGTAGATAGTGGATAGGCTTTGGGGAGTCAGGAGGTGGGTTACTCATCGCAGGATCCCTAGCCTCTGACCTGCTGTTGTAGCCACAGTATTTATATTGCCATTCCAGTTCAGTTTCTGGTCAATGGTAGCCCCCAGGATGTTGATAGTAAGGGATTCAGCAACGGTAATGCCATTTGAATGTCAAGGGGTGATGGATTTCTTGTTGGAGATGGTCATTGCCTGGCACTTGTGTGGTATGAATATTACTTGCTACATGCCAGCCCAAGCCTGGATATTGTCCAGGTCTTGCTGCATTTGGACATGGACTGCTTCAGTGTCTGAGGAGTTGCAAATGGTGCTGAACATTGTGCAATTATCAGTGAAGGACCTCACTTCTGACCTTATGATGGAGGGAAGGTCATTGCTGAAGCAGCTGAAGATGGTTGGGCCAAGGGCACTTCCCTAAGGAACTCCTGAAGTGATGTCCTGGAACTGAGTTGATTGACCTCCAACAACCACACCCGCTTCGATGCCACACTTGGTCAAATGCTACTTTGATGTCAGGGGCAGTCACTCTCACCTCACCTCGGGAGTATACATAAGTGATTTGGGGGAAAATGTAACTGGGCTAATTAGTAAGTTTGCAGACGACACTAAGGTTGGAGGAGTTGCAGATAGTGAAGAGGATTGTCAAAGGATACAATGGGATATAGATCGGTTGGAGACTTGGGCGGAGAAATGGCAGATGGAGTTTAATATGGACAAATGCGAGGTAATGTATTTTGGAAGGTCTAATACAGGCAGGAATTGTACAGCAAATGGCAGAAAACTTAAGTGCATTGACGGTCAGAGGGATCTGGGTGTACAGGTCCACAGGTCGCTGAAAGTGGCAACGCAGGTGGATAAGGTAGTCAGGAAGGCATATGGCATGCTTGCCTTCGTCAGCAGGGGTATTGAGTATAAAAGCTGGGAAGTCATGCTGCAGCTGTATAGAACCTTGGTTAGGCCACACTTGGAATATTGCGTGCGACTCTGGTCGACACATTACCAGAAGGATATGGAGGTGTTGGAGAGGGTGCAGAGGAGGTTTACGAGGATGCTGCCTGGTCTGGAGGTTATTAGCTATGAGGAGAGGTTGGAGAAACTCTGATTGTTCTCACTAGAGCGACGGAGATTGAGGGGCGACTTGATAGAAGTTTACAAAATTATGAGTGGCATGGACAGAGTAGATAGTCAGAAGCTTTTTCCCAGGGTGGAAGAGTCAATTACAAGGGAACATAGATTTAAGGTGAGAGGAGAAAACTATAGAGGAGATGTGCGGGGCAGAGAGTAGTGAGTGTCTGGAATTCACTGCCAGAGGAGGTGGTGGAAGCAGGTACGAAAGTGGTGTTTAAGAGACAACTTGACAAATACATGAATAGGATGGGAATAGAGGGATACGGACCCTGGAAGTGCAAAATGTTTTAGTTGACAGGCAATATGATCGGCGCAGGCTTGGAGGGCCGAAAGGCCTGTTCCTGTGCTGTACTTTTCTTTGTTCTTTGTCTGCCTTTGTTTTTAGGTATGACTCCAACCAGGGGAGCATTTTCCCCACTGATTCCCATTGACTGTTCCTGTGCTGTACTTTTCTTTGCTCTTTGTTCTTTGTCTTCCTTTGTTTTTAGGCATGACTCCAACCAGGGGAGCATTTTCCCCACTGATTCCCATTGACTCCAGTTTTGCTAGGGCGCTTCGATGCCACACTTGGTCAAATGCTACTTTGATGTCAGGGGCAGTCACTCTCACCTCACCTCGGGAGTTCAGCTCTTTTGTCCATGTTGGACTAAGGCTGTAATGAGGCCAGGAGCTGAGTGGCCCTGGCAGAACCCAAACTGAGTTTGTGCACAGGTTATTGCTAAGCAAGTGCCACTTGATAGCACTGTTGATGACCCCTTCCATTACTTTACTGATGACGGAGAGTAGACTGATGGGGCGGTAATTGGCCGGGTTGGATTTGTCCTGTTTTTTGTGTACAGGACATACTTGAGCAATTTTCCACATTGCTGGGTAGATGCCAGTGTTATAGTTCTACTGGAACAGCTTGGCTAGGGGCAAGTTCTGGAGCGCAAGTCTTCAGTACTGTTGCTGGAGTATTGTCAGGGCCCAGAACCTCTGCAGTATCCAGTGTCTTCGGCCATTTCTTGATATCACGTGGAGTGAATCGAATTGGCTGAAGACTGGCTTCTGTGATGCTGGGGACATCCGGAGGAAGCCGAGATGGATCATCCAGTCGGCACTTAAGACTGAAGATTGTAGCAAATGCCATATCTTTTGCACTGATATGCTAGACTCCCCCATCACAGTGGTTGGGGATATTTGTGGAGCCTCCCCCTCCAGTGAATGTTTAATTGTCCACTGCTATTCATGATTGCATGTGGCAGGTCTGCGGAGCTTCGATCTGATCCGTTGATTATGGACTCGCTTAGCTCTGTCTATCACTTGCTGCTTATGCTGTTTGGCACGCAAGTAGCCCTGTTTTATAGCTTCACCAGGTTGACACCTCATTTTTTAGGTATGCCTCGTGCTGCTCCTGGTATGCCCTCCTACACTCTTCGTTGAACCAGGGTTGATCCCCTGGCTTGGTGGTAATGGTAGAGTGAGGGATATGCCGGGCCATGAGGTTAGATTGGGGCTGAGTACAATTGTGCTGCTGCTGCTGATGACCCACAGTGTCTCATGGTTGCCCAACCTGGAATTGCTAGATCTGATCGAAATCTATCCCTTTTAGCACGGTGGCAGTGTCACACAACACAATGGAGGGTATTGTCAGTATGAAGATGGGACTTCGCCTCCACAAGGATTATGCGGTGGTTGCTCCTACCAATACCATCATGGACAGATGCATCTGTGCTCGGCAGGTTGGTGAGGATGAGGTCAAGTATGTTTTTCCTTCTTGTTGGTTCCCTTGCCGCCTGCCGCAGACCCAGTCCAGCAGCTATGTCATTTAGGACTCGACCAGCTTGGCCTGTAGTGATACTACTGAGCCACTCCTGGTGATGGACATTGAAGCCTCCCCACCCAGAGTACGTTCTGCGCCCTTGTGCTTCCTTCGAGTGGTATTCAACACGGAGCACTGATTCATCAGCTGAGGGGGCAAGGTACATGGTAATCAGCAGGAGGTTCCCTCGACCATGTTTGACCTGGTGCCATGAGACTTCATGGGGTCCAGAGTCTATGTAGATGACTCCCAGGGCAACTCCCTCCTGATTGTATATCACTGTGGGACAGGACACATCCAGGGATGGTGATGGTATGTCTGGGATATTATCTGTAAGGGCTGAGTTTATCATTGCCTGATAGTCTGTCCAGTTTCATTCCTTATTGACTTGTTTTTCATGGTGGCTTGCTCGGGCATTTGAGTCAACTATCTTGCTGTGGATTTGGAGTCAGCTTCCCTAAAGGGCATTAGCGAACCAGATAGTTTCATGGTCATCATCAGACTTTTAATTCCAGATTTTTATTTAATTGAAATTCCGCCATCTGCCATGGTGGGATTCGAACCCGGGTCCCCAGAGCATTACCCTGGGTCTCTTGATTACTAGGTGTGGCAATACCACTACGCCACGCCCTTTTTTCTGTTCAAAAATAATAATGATAAAACCATTGAACAGAAATATAAAGTACCAACCTTAGCTCAGTTTTAGTACTCTTGGCTCTGAAGATCATGTGTTCAGTTGCCCAGCAATTGAGTTGCCTGGAGAAGCAGATGGTTGACCCTATCCCTAAAGCAGCTGTGGTCCTTACCATGATGGTACCAAGTAGGAAATCTCAGATAGTGAGCCAGAATGATGAAATAACAGTGATGGATGTCTGGCTCACGATGGTGTGTGACTTGGAATGTAACATGAAGCTGGTAACATTCCCACATCATTGTTTACCTTGATGGAGGTCACCAGGGAAGGAAGTGCTGCCGGCAGCTTGGTGAGTTGCCACAGTGCAACCTCTAGACTGTATGCACTGCAGCCCCAGTATGGAAAAGATGGATATTCAGTTGGATAGCTGGGATACCGAATAAGCGGACATCTTTGTCATTGATAGCATCCAGCTTCTTCAATACTATTATCTCTACCCATCCTGGCAAGATTTCATTGCACTCCTAGCTTCAGCCTTGTAAATGGCAATGAGGCTTTTGAGGGTCTGGAGGTTGTCATAGTGTCCTTGATCTGCCTGGTCTGGTGCTTTAATTGGGTAGTTTGGTTCCAACTGGATTTTGGCAAGCTAATTTTCTTTTTCCATTTGTTTTTGTGTTCTGCACTATCCCTTTATTTTCCTTTCAATGTCCCTGTCATGAGCGGAACACCCATTTTATTTGTGGTCATTGTGCCTGTGCTATTGATTTGTTCTGCATCTGCCACCAGGTGTACTGCAGATTAAATTTGTATTTGTGTTTGCATTGCTGCAATGCCATGGATACCCTAAACCCATTAGACCTTCCATGAACTGCCTACGCAGTTAAAAACTTAATTCACATAGGCCAGTCCTCAGCACAATGATTGCTATGTTCTTCTGTTTTGCAGTCAACGTCAATCGGTTTCTTTACTAATTATTGAGAATACGAGCCTTTTAAATTATGAAGGAGTTGAATTCAATGCTTTTGAGGGTAATGGAAGCAGAGATGAAGATTGATTTCAAAAGAAAATTGGATGGGCACTTGAGGGAAATAAACTTGTTGACTACAGAGATGAAGCAAGCAAATAGGACTGATTAGATTCTCTACAGAGAGCTGGCCAGCATGGACTAAACAGCCTCCTTCTGTGCTGTATTGAATATGTCTATGACTCCATAGGGTACATGTAGAGAAGATGGGCAGAATCTCATGTCCTTTCATGTGGTGAATTTGGAGGTGGTGGGGGCATTTAATCAGGCAGGAGAGTTGCGGGTGGGGGGCCATGCCACCTTCCCACCTCCATCCCAATTAAGCCCTTGGCAGGAAGGCCAGTGGGCAACCTTCTTGCCCAGCCACCGACTGTGGCCCGAAAATGGGCAATTAATGACCACTTAAGGGCCTCCTCCCACTGCCGCTAGTAATTTGGCAGGGGGGGGTTGTTGGGGGGATGGTGGTGCTGGTGGTTGCTGTGCTTGCCATGCGGGGAGCACAGCAAGCATACTACCTGCCTGTGGGCTTCTGGAGGGGTCCCTTGTTCAAAGACAGTTAGTACCTGATCGAAGGACCTGGCATTTGGCCGGTGGGGTGGAGGGGGGTGGGCAGGTAGGTAGGTGTCTGCTGAGAGCCAGCCCCCTGCCCTTGCTGCTTGCTGTTGACTTGCTCCATTCAGATTCTATTATCTGTCCAGTTTTTATTTCTTTCTGGGATGTGGGCATTGCTGGTTAGGCCAGCAGTTATTGCTCATGCCGAATTGCCTTTGAGAAGGTGCTGGTGAGCTCCCGCCTTGAACCGTTGCAGTCCATGTGGTATAGGTACACCCACAGTGGGGAGGGAGTTCCAGGATTTCGACACAGTGACAGTGAAGGAGCAGCGGTATGTTTCCAAGTCAGGATGGTGAGTGGCTTGGAGGGGAACTCCATGTGTCTGCTGCCCTTGTCCTTCTAGATGTAGGCGATCATGGGTTTGGAAGGTGCCAGAGAATCGCCCCTGTGGCTTCTCTTCCAATGGCCTTTTCACAGGCTTGGCATTCTATTATTTCCAGCCTGAGACTTTGATCTCATGTCTTCACCATCACAATCTTCACCCCACTTATCTCATCTGCCAATGCCCTTATCCATTACCGCTTCCTCTTCACCATGGATGTCCAATCCCTCTACACCTCCATCCCCCACCAGGATGGTCTGAGGGCCCTTAGCTTCTTCCTTGAACAGAGGCCCCAACAATCCCCATCCACCACTACTCTCCTCCGTCTGGCTGAACTTGTTCTCACACTGAACAATTTCTCCTTTAACTCCTCTCACTTCCTCCAAATAAAAGGTGTGGCTATGGGTACCCGCATGGGCCCCAGCTATGCCTGTCTCTTTATGGGCTATGTGGAACATTCCTTGTTCCAGTCCTACTCCGGCCCCCTCCCACAACTCTTTCTCCGGTACATCGATGATTACTTCGGTGCTGCTTCATGCTCTCGTCGGGACCTGGAAAAATTTATTAATTTTGCTTCCAATCTCCACCCCTCCATCATTTTCACATGGTCCATCTCTGACACTTCTCTTCCCTTCCTTGACCTCTCTGTCTCAATTTCTGATGATAGACTGTCCACCAATATCCATTACAAGCCTACCGACTCCCACAGCTACCTCGACTACAGCTCCTCACACCCCGCTTCCTGTAAAGACTCCATCCCATTCTCTCAGTTCCTTCGCCTCCGTCGCATCCGTTCTGATGACGCTACCTTCAAAAACAGCTCCTCTGACATGTCCTCCTTCTTCCTTAACCGAGGTTTTCCATCCACGGTCGTTGACAGGGCCCTCAACCGTGTCCGGCCCATATCCCACGCATCCTCCCTCACGCCTTCTCCTCCTTCCCAGAAACATGATAGGGTCCCCCTTGTCCTCACTTATCACCCCACCAGCCTCCGCATTCAAAGGATCATCCTCCGCCATTTCCGCCAACTCCAGCATGATGCCACCACCAAACACATCTTCCCTTCACCCCCCTTGACGGCATTCCGTAGGGATCGTTCCCTCCGGGACACCCTGGTCCACTCCTCCATCACCCCCTACTCCTCAACCCCCACTTATGGCACCTACCCATGCCCACGCAAAAGATGCAACACCTGCCCCTTCACTTCCTCTCTCCTCACCGTCCAAGGGCCCAAACACTCCTTTCAAGTGAAGCAGCATTTCACTTGCATTTCCCCTAACTTAGTCTACTGCATTCGTTGCTCCCAATGTGGTCTCCTCTACATTGGAGAGACCAAACGCAAACTGGGCGACCGTTTTGCGGAACACCTGCGGTCTGTCCGCAAGAAAGACCCAAACCTCCCTGTCGCTTGCCATTTTAACACTCCACCCTGTTCTCTTGCCAACATGTCTGTCCTTGGCTTGCTGCATTGTTCCAGTGAAGCCCAACGCAAACTGGAGGAACAGCACCTCATCTTCCGACTAGGCACTTTACAGCCCTCTGGGCTGAATATTGAATTCAACAACTTTAGATCTTAAACTCCCCCTCCCCCCATCCCCACCCCGTTTTTTTTCCCCCCCCACCCGCTTTTTTTTTCAATAATTTATATAGATTCTTCTTTCCCTACCTATTTCTATTATTTTTAAATCTAAAACTAAAACCTTTAGTCTTTCCACCCCACCCCCACTAGAGCTGTACTTTGAATATCCTGTTTTCCATTCTTAATTAGCACTTTTCTCAGACAAAGACCACCACCTTCAACACCTCTTTGACCCTTTTGTCTGTGACATCTTTTGATTATTATCTGCTCACACCACACCCTCAATGTGTCTCTTCCCCCCCCACCACCCACCTTAAACCAATTTATATTTCTCCCTTGTTGAAACTATGCTGCAGTTCTGCCGAAGGGCCATGAAGGCTCGAAACGTTGACTGATTTCTTCTCCGCCGATGTTGCCAGACTTGCTGAGTTTTTCCAGGTAATTCTGTTTTTGTTTTGCCCTTATCCATTGTTTTGTCACCTCCAGACTTTTCCAATGCCCTGTTATCCAGCCTTCCAATTAATGCCCTTCGTAAACTTGAGCTCATCTAAAACTCTGCAACCCCTTTCTTAACACGTTCTAAGCCCCATCATCTCCCGTACTCACTGACCTACATTGGCTTCCAGTTCCCTGATACCTCAAATTCAAAACTCTTAAGTTGTGCTCAAATCCTTCCACAGTCTAGTCCTTCCCTATCTCTGTAACCTCCTTCAGCCCTAAAACTCCCCAATCTCTGCATTCCTCTAATCCTGGGCTCTTGGACCACACTCTCACAATTGTGGTTTAAACTGCCTAGGTCCTAAGCTCTAGAATTCTCTCCCTAAACTTATTTTCCTCTCTGCCCCTTTTCCTCCTCTAAGACACCCCTTAACGCCAACCTCTTGACCAAACTTTGGGTCACCTGTCCTAAAGGCTCATTGTCTTATTTTACCTGACTTTATTACATTCAAGGTGCTATATAGGTATAAGTTCTTAAATTCTCATCATTCCTTTTATATATACAGGCTTGTGGAAATTAGTGTTTATTTGAATTGGTTCATATAAATGTGGTTTTATTTCTTCAACTTTTTGATCAAATAATCATCATGCTCTGAATACATGTAAATTGACTTATTTTTAGATGCTGATCACGGCTGTATTTGGTGGGATCATTCAGTTCAATTCATGTTCCTGAGCGCATAAATGTGTTAATACATATGAATGGTGAGCAGAAGTAGGCCATTCGGCCACTAAGGCCAGCTCCACCATTTGATAAGATCATGTTTGATCTGATTGTGGCCTGAACTCCACTTTTTTGTCTACATCCTGTGACCTTAGATTCATGATTAACAAGGGAGTCAATCTAACTTGGCCTTAAAAACATTCAATGACCCAGCCTTCACCACTCCCCTGGGGAAGAGAATTCCACAGACTAACCCTCTGAGAGAAAAGAATTCTCTTCGTCTCCGTCTTAAATGGGTGACCCTTTATTTTTTTAACTGCATTCCCAAGTTTTAGTCTTCCCCTCAAGGAGAAACATCCTCTCAGCAACCACCCTGTCAAGTCCCCTCAGGATTTTGTGTTTCAAGAAGATCGCCTCTCATTCTTCTAAACTCCAATGGACACAGGCCGAGCCTGTCCAACTTTTCCTCATAAGATATCCCACCCCCACAATCCCAGGAATCAGCCAAGTAAATCTTCTCTGAATTGCTTCCAACATGTTTTTTTGTATCCTTTTTTTTAAGTAAGGAGGCCAAAACACAGTACTGTGCATTCCAGATGTGGTCTCACCAATGCCCTGCATAACTATAGCAAAACTTTCCTACTATTACATTCCATTTCCATTGCAAAAAACAACAACATTCCATTTGTCTTCCTAATCACTTGCTGTAACTGAATACTAACTTTTTGTGATTCATGTACCAGGACACCCAGGTCCATCTGTACCTCAGTTCTGCAATCTCTCTCCATTTAAATAATGTACTGTTTTTCTATTCTTTCTGCCAAAGTGGACAGGTTCATATTTTCCCACATTATACTCCATCTGCCAACTTTTTTCCCACTCAACCTATCTATATCCCTTTGTAGACCCTTTTACCACCACCTCGCAATTCAATTTCCCATCTATCTTTGTGTCATCAGCAAACTTAGCAATCGTGCATTCAGTCCCTTCATCCAGTTCCTGTTAGCTACCCAATCCTCTATCCATGCTAATACCCCATGAGCTGTAATTTTGCATAGTAATCTTTGATGTGGCACCTTATCAAATGCCTTCTGGGAATCCAAGCACACCACACCCACAGGTTCCCCTTTATCCATGGTACATGTGCCGTCCTCAAAGAACTCTGATAAATTAGTTGAATATGATTTCTCTTTCGCAAAACTATGTTGACTGTGCCTGATTGCTTTGAGATTTTCTAAGTGCCCCTCTATAACCTCCTCAATAATAGAATCCAACATTTTCCCTACAGTAGATACTAAACTAACTGGCCTGTAGTTATTTGCTTTCTGTCTCCCACCTTTCGTGAATCGAGGAGTTAACTTTGCTATTTTCCAATCTGATGGGACCTTATGCTGGAGTTCAGAAGAACGAGGGGGGATCTCATAGAAACATATAAAATTCTAACAGGACTAGGGTAGATGCAACAAGGATGTTCCCGATGGTATGGGAGTCCAGAACCAGGGGTCACAGTCTGAGGATACGGGGTAGACCATTTAGGACTGAGATGAGGAGAAATTTCTTCGCCCAAAGAGTGGTGAGCCCGTGGAGTTCACTATCACAAAGTAGTTGAGGCCAAAACATTAACAAATTATCTGGAAAAACTCAGCAGGTCTGGCAGCATCGGCGGAGAAGAAAAGAGTTGACGTTTCGAGTCCTCATGACCCTTCGGCAGAACTGAGTAAAGTTAGGAGAGGGGTGAAATATAAGCTGGTTTAAGGTTGGGGGGGTGGGTGGGGTGGGGTGGGGGGAGTGAAGTTGAGGGGGGGTGGTTGTAGGGACAAGCAAGCAGTGATAGGAGCAGATAATCAAAAGATGTCACAGACAAAAGGAACAAAGAGGTGTTAAAGGTGGTGATATTATCTAAGAAAATGTGCTAATTAAGAATGGATGGCAGGACACTCAAGGTACAGCTCTAGTGGGGGTGGGGTGGAAAGACTGACAGGGTATTACAGTTATAGATTTAAAAATAATGGAAATAGGTGGGAAAAGAAAAATCTATATAAATTATTGGAAAAAACAAAAGGGAGGGGGAAGAAACAGGAAGGGGGTGGGGATGGGGGAGGGAGTTTAAGATCTAAAGTTGTTGAATTCAATATTCAGCCCGGAAGACTGTAAAGTGCCTAGTCGGAAGATGAGGTGAGGAAGATGAGTTGCTATTCCAAAGGCCAAAACATTGTATGTTTTCAAGACGGAGTTCGATATAGCTCTTGGGGCGAAAAGGATCAAAGGATATGGGGAGAAAGCAGGAGCAGGCTATTAAGTTGGATGATCAGCCATGATCGTAATGAATGGTGGAGCAGGCTCGAAGGGCCGAATGGCCTACTCCTGCTCCTATTTTCTATGTTTCTATGTTTCTTTCAAGAATCTAGGGAATTTTGGAAAATTACAACTAATGCATCTACTATCCAGCACTTTGACACTAAGATGAAGTCCATCAGGACCTGAGGATTTGTCAGCCTTTAGTTCTAATATTTTCTCAGTACCCTTTCCCTGGTCAATTGTATGTTCAAAGTCCCTCCCTTTTATCTCTTGAATTACAAGTATTTGTCTTCTACAGTGAAGACGGACACAAAATGTTCAGCGTTTCTGCCATTCCCCTATTTCCCATAATTAATTCCTAGACTTGCTCTCCAGCAAGGATGCTCTGTTTAATCACTCTCTTTTCCTTTCTAAATACTCGTAAAAACTCTTAATATCTGTTTTTATGTTCCTAGCTAGGTTTCCTTCATTTTCTAATTTCTCCTTCCTTTTTACTTTTAGGTCATTCTTTGCTGGTTTTTAAATTCTGTCCAGTCTTCTGACCTACCATTAATCCTTGTGGAATTGTACCATTTTTCTTTCAATTTGATACTGACCCATATCTTCTGATCAGAATCAGAACCCCTATTTCCAACCCTGATCAGACAGAAAATTACCCACTTACATTCTCCAGATTTTCCTGGGCAATCTTCCGATGGCTAATCCTGATGAGCTCAGTCAGTGCAGAAAACCTTGGAAGTATCAGTGAGGGAATCCTCACGGGAGCCATGGCCTCTTTTCAAGGCACGAGCTGCTGAATTCTGGTAAAATGTTCCAAATCTTTTTGAAAAGCTACAGAAAGAGGATGGGTGGGGTAAGGGGGTAAGGGTGACAGGTGGGTGAGATGGGTAAGTTGTTAAGTGGGTGAGCTGATAGGTAGGTTAGGCCAGGAGGGATTCTCAGGTAGGGGGATATTAGGTCTGATTGGTGAGGAGTCGAGGTGGGTTGGGAGATAGTTGGTTGTAAGGGCGAGTTGGGGTTGGGCGAGTCATGTGGTAGCGGCTAGTCAGGCCGCATTAGTGGGACTGGGGGTATTCAGGGAGTAGTCAGTGCGTCAGTGGATCCACGTGAGTGAGTGATTGGTGGGCATCAGCTGTATTGCTCTCCAGGAGTTTGACTAGGATTTTACCGTCTAACATTTCCTGGGTAACTATTCAGATAACAGTAGAGAACTGTCCAAAGTCTCCGACTCTAACTCAAGAGTTGGAGAATTTTTTGGAGGTCCTGGGGGTCGGGAGTTTCCCATCCGAAGTTCAAACTTTCCAGGCAATTCCCACAAAGTCATTGTGTTGGGACTTCCAGGGGGCCCCATTCCGCATCCTCGAGGGATGGTCTCCGACTATCCGGAGATCGGAAGATCTGGGCCACTATCTTTAACTTCCTTAGTTAGCCACAGATGGCGCATTTATCTCCTAGATAAATTTTTTCTTACTGGAATACATTCTTGCTGAGAGTTATGAAATATCTCCTTAAATGTCTGCTACCGTATCTCTACTACTATCTCTACCTATCCTTTAACCTAATTTCCCAGTTTATTTTAGCCAGCTCTGTCTTCATGTCCTTGGAATTGCCTTTACTTAAGTTTAAAAATCTAATCTTAGACCCACTCTTCCCTCTCTCGAACTGATTACGATATGATCATTGCTACCTATATACTCTTTTACTGTGAAGTAATTAATTAATCCTGCCTCATTGGACACTACCGGGTTGTCAGGAAAATGCAATAATGTTCATAATGTTATTCGAATTTATTGTGAAGTAGAGTAATAGGTCTGTGTGTGTCCCTCACTCTCGCCTCGCTCTCATTCTCTGAAGGCTTTGATGTATGAAAAGATAAACTAGGTTTGAAATGTTAAGTAGGTAAACATTGGGGAAGTTTTAGAATGTAGGTGTAAAGGGAAGACTTGCATTTTTAAATAAACCAGACTAGCTTGAATTCAAGAGAGGGAGGTGAAATGTTACACCTAGCCAGGAGAAGTTAAGAAACAGTGTGTTTATTTTTCCCAAAGATTAGTGGTAGAATTGGTACTATGATAGATTTTATTATTAGAGAGGTAAAGTCCAAAGATATAGTGAAACAATGGGAATTTGCATTCAAAGGGGAAAATATATATAAAGGAGAGAAGGCTGTGTGTAAGGGCAGGCATTCTAAGATCTAGCAGAAGTATGAAAAACCTCCAACATCTAAGCCTCAAGCTGCTGTCTACAAGGAACTGAAGCTGAGGAAAACTCACTTTGAATTTAACTGTTCAGGGTATTGTGTGTTACTTCACCTGGATCTTTTAAAAACCTATGTGTCTCACTGTTGCCTTAACAGAGGTGTAACTGGAGTTTAGATTAATTGGGAGATTTATATGTATGTGCTTAAAATAATTTCTTCTATTAATAAAGGTTTAATTTAGACCATAAGATGTAGGAGCAGAAGTAGGCCATTTGGTCCATCGAGTCTGCTCAGCCATTCAATGAGATCATGGCTGATCTAATAATCCTCAACTCCGCTTTCCTGCCTTTTCCCCATAACCCTTGATTCCCTTACTGATTAAAAATCTGTCTATCTCAGCCTTGAATTTCCTTAACGACCCAGCTTCTACAGCCCTCTGCAGTAAAGAATTCCATAGATTAGCTACCCTCTGAGAGAAGAAATTCCTCCTCATTTCAGTTTTAAATGGGCGACCCCTTACTCTGAGATTATGCCCTCTGGTCCCAGACTCTCCCACACGAGTAAACAACCTCTCAGCATCCACGGAAGAATCTTATGTTTCAATAAAGTCACCTCTCAATCTCCTAAACTCTAATGAGTACAGGCCCAACCTACTCAACCTCTCCTCAAAAGAAAATCCCTCCATACCCGGAATCAACCGAGTGAACCTTCTCTGGACTGCCTCCAATATCAATATAACTTTCCTGAGATAAAGGGACCAAAACTGTTCACAGTATTCTAGGTGTGGTCTAACTAGTGCCTTGTATAGTTTTAGCAAGGCTCTCCTATTTTTATATTCCATTCCCTTTGAAACAAAGGCCAACATTCCATTTGCCTTCCCTATTACCAGTTGAACTTGTATGTTGGCTTTTTGGGATTCATGCACACAAGGACTCCCAAATCCCTCTGTGCTGCAACCTTCTGCAGTCTTTTTCCATTTAAAGTAATATTCAGCTCCTCTATTCTTCCCGCCAAAGTGCATAACCTCACATTTTCCCACATTATATTCCATCTGCTAAGTTTTTGCCCACTTACTTAACCTGTCTATATCCCTCTGTAGACTCCTTGTGTCATCCTCACCATTTTCCTTCCCACCTGTTTTTGTATCATCCGCAAATTTGGCGATAGTACATTCACTTCCCTCAGCTTAGCCATTAATCTATATTGTAAATAATTGTGGCCCAGCACTGATCCCTGTGGCACTCTACTAGTTACAGGTTGCCATCCTGAAAATGCCCCCCTTATCCCAACTCTTTGTCTTCTATTAGTTACCCAATCCTCTGTCCATGCTAATATACTACCCCCAACACCATGGACTCTCATCTTAAGTAGCTGTATCGAATGCCTTTTGGAAATCCAAATATATTACATCTACTGATTTTTCTTTATCTATCTTGCTTGTTACCTCATCAAAGAATTCTAATAAATTTGTCAGACATGATTTCCCCTTTATGTAGCCATGCTGATTCTGCTTGATAAGATTTATGTAATTCTAAATGTTCTGCTGTTCCTTTAGTTTTTTTAAATTTAGTTTTGTAAGAAACCTATCAGACTTGGTGGCTTTTTTGTTGAATTCAAAGCCCCTATCTTGAAATAAGTACAAATTGCAAATAGTTGTGGCAGCTGCTTCAAGTTTCCCTCTAGGATTTGGGAAGCTTGGCATTTACCATCTGCCTGCCATAACACGGGTCGAGAATAGCCTATCCTCTGGTTGGCTCTAGAATGTGCTGCTAAAGAAATTGCCCCGAAAGCATTCTGGGAACTCCTCTTCGAGGCTACCTTTGTCGATCTCGTACAATCTCTATGTAGATTAAAATTACCCATGACCATTTTGCTTTCTCAAGAGCCCCCATTATTTCTTCCCTTGTAACCTGTCCTGCAGTGTTTTTATTGTAAGGGGGGGTCTGTAAATTAGTCCCACAATTGACCCTTACAATTGACTTTTTACCTTTGCTATTTCTTGTCTCTACCCAAACTGATTCTATATCTTGATCTTTAGAACTAAGGTCATCCCTCACTGTTGTACTAATGTCACCCTTAATGAACAGAGCCACCCCACCACCTTTTCCTAGCTTCCTGTCTTTCTGAAATGTCAAGTACCCTTGAGCATTCAGGTCCCAGCAATGATCACCTTGCAGCCATGTCTGTGCAATGGCTATCAGGTCACACTTGTTTATTTCTTTTTGAGCCGTCAATTCATCTGTTTGGTTATAAATGCTACATACATTCAGATACAGAGCTTTTAGTTCTGTCTTTTTAATATTTTTACAAACTCTGGCCTTACTTGCTGTTACACTCAAGATTGTATGTTCTGTCCCTTCCTGCCATACTCTGTTACCCTAATTACTATCTTGTTCCAATGCCTGGATCTTTCCTTTTAATTTACCACATCTTCCCTCACCCGATCCCTCGCACCCATTCAAATCCATTTTAAAGCCATTTCTACTGCCCTAGTTATTCAACCTGCCAGAAGACTGATTCTGGCATGGATTACGTGAAGACTGTCCCAAAGGTATAGCCCCCACTTTCTCCAGTATTGGTGCCAGTGCCCCATGAATCAAAACCCGTTTCTTCCACACCAATCTTTGAGCCATGCATTCAAATTCCTAATCTTATTTACCCTACACCAATTTGCTCTTGGCTCAGGTATAATTTGCAGAACCTTTTGAGGTTCTGCTTTTCAATTTAACCTCTAGGTGCTCATACTCCTTATGTTGAACCTCTTTATTAGTCCTGTCTATGTTGTTGGTACCAATGTGGACCATGACAACTAGATCCTCCCACTGCAAGTTCCTCTCCAGGCACCAGGCAGACAACACGGCCTTCTGGATTCTTGCTTACAGCTCATTGACTCTGAGCCAAAGCTCCTCAAACCGTAGACGTTCAACTGCAGATGTTTGTCATGGATCACACTGATGTCCACCAGGCCCACATACTGCAGCTGCAGCACATCACCTGCCCAGCCATCTTTATTTTGTTTTAATTAATTAATAATTTTCTTAAATTTTAACTCATGATTTTGCTCCAAACTCCATATAAGAATAAGAGTCTTGAGCATTTGTGCATGGCAAGTTAGCAATTTGGACACTCTGTAAAGAAGTCAGAACACTGCAGGGCTCAACATTAGGTTTTGTGGTTTGTTTCATGCATCACCTATCCTATTCTTAGTCCTATTTTCTGCAAAGAAATTGGCTGATCATCAGCTGTTGCTTGGACAAAAGGAGGCAGTTCCCCGCAGCAGTGATATTTCAGAAAAGATAATCATGCTGTAATTATTCTTATTTCTTGTTGAGCAGCTGAGACTGCAGGTCCCTTGAATGTTGCTCTAGCGGTGCAGTGCCTCCGTTGACAGGGCTGTGGATTACAGAGGTCAGTGGCTTGTTTCATGGAATTTCCCATTTTCCTGTTGACTATAGGAACATTTCAGAAGCAAGGAAGGCGGCCTTTCGGCCTATTGAGCTCGTGCCGGTGTTCTGAAAGAGGTAACCAGTTGATCCCACTGGTCTGCTCTTTCTCCATCACCCTGTCAAATTGTCCTTTTCTGGTATCTATCGAATTCTTTTTCGAGTGTTACTATTGAATCTACTTCCACCATTCCTTCAGGCAGTGGATTCCAGATTATCATAACTCGCTGCATGATTTTCTTTTTCCGCCATCGCCCCTCTAGTTCTTTTGGAAATTACCTTAAATCAGTGTACTGTGCTTACCAATCTCCGGATAGTGGAAACAGTTTCTCTCTCTCTATATTCTATCAAAATTCTATCAGTCAGTCCCATTCCCCTGCAAGCTTTTTCCCTTGAGTGTCCTCCAACTTCCTTTGAAAATAATTGATCATGTCTGCTTCCACCACCCTCAGAGGCATAGAATTCCAGGTCATTATCATAAAAAAGGTTCCTCCTCACATTCCCCCCCTCCTGCATCTCTTGCCCAAAATCTCCAATCTGCCCTTGTTAGATCAACTAATGGGAACGGCTTTTCCAAACCTGTTATCTTGTACACCTCTATGAAACCTCCCCTTAATCTCCATTTGCTGCAAGGAGAACAACCCCAACATCTTCAACCTAACCTTGTAGCTAAAATCCTTTATTCCTGGTAAATCTCCTCTGAAAGACCCTCATATTCTTCCTAAAGTATGGTGACCAGAATTGGACATAACACCCCATTTGGGGCCTAACCAGAGCTTTATAAAGTTTCAGCATAACTTGCCTGCTTTTGTACTCAATGTCCCTATTTATGAAGCCCAAGACCCCATATGCTTTGCTAATCACTCTCCCAATATATCCTGCCATCTTCAAAGACTGATCCACATAAACCCTCAGGTCCCTCTGTCTGCAGTAGCAACGTTTCTGATATTTTCAATGTATTGTTATGGTAATTTCAGATGATCAAACTATTGTCATTTTGGTGTGGTACTGACCCATACAGGCTCAGAAGGCCTTTGTTACAATCTAGATCCAAAGTACATCAGTAGGAGTCACTGGTGTTACGGTCTGTGTAGAGATTGGTCACTTTTATATAGAAATTCAAATTCCCAATTATTAACTGAAAAGGGCACCCCAAAATTTTTCTCATTTTAAAGGGAAAAACTTATAATGACAAACGAACAAGCACTATTAACTTGACATTCTATCTTGTAAGCACTTATACTTTAAAAAACCAAAATCTTGAAGAGAACACGTGCCATGACTCTTTCAATTTCAACCGTGAACCTTTTTTTTTAATGTTACAGATTCTTGAGGATTCATTCAATTCTCCTGAAACTAAACCAAGGTGTACCACAGCTCCTAGGGATTCACTCTAATTCTCCTTAGTTTCTAATTTGTCTCCTGAGGTGAGGGGTTTCTTGGGGATTCTCCCATTAGAGCCTGGCAGAGCAAATCCTCCAGTCCTACTTCAACACCTCACAAATTTTGATTTCCCCAGCCTGAGCATGGGCTTCACTTGCATCCTTGCATAGTGACTCCAAATTAGAAACACCCTGGGTTCCTGATTTCCCTCTGTTCCTTGTCCTGGCTACGGGCAGATTCTCTGCCTCCTCCAAGCTGCTCAGGAAACAGACTGACAAATACAGCGGAGACATATTAAAACAAAAGAAACTTCCTAACCCCCACAGCCCATTTCCATGGCAATGTGACACCCATGGTGTGTTCCCAGATAGAAATGCAAATTAACTAGTTTTGACTTGAAACCAGTAAATGGATACTTTTAAGCCTTTCTTTGACTTGGGGAAGTTATATGAACAATTTAAACCCCCAAACCTTCTCCTGAGACACCTACAATTTCCTCGAGAGATATTCAGTGAGGCCACTATGATCCTAGTTGTGAATACCTCTTGCCATCATCCCCGCAACACAATGGGACTTTGATCTGCAACTCTAGGCCGATCTGAGAAACCATCCAGACCAAGATTTCCTTCTTCAATCCCACATTTAAATATGCACCAGAATAATATCTTGTAAACCAGAAGTTACAATCCTAAAATATACTCATCTTAAAATTATGCATTTGTAATGCTGGACAGTCATCAAGGAAAGCAAACGTGACTGATCATTTTTCCTCTCTCTTGCCATGACGACGCAGCCTATTGTAGCACCCACTGTGGAAATTCGCTGTAGACTGGAAATTGAACCTGGACAGTTTTTCCATTTTGTCAACAATGGACACCATCAAGTTGTCACAGTTGCATTTTCCGAGAGTCCCCAGGAATTAAAGACTTGTCTTCAGGACACTAGTGCCAGCCTGGACGAAAATCATATGGGAAATATAAAACTGTTTTTTTCAAACAAATACTTTGATCATTCTGATTACACATTTGAAAAATATTGAACATGGGGCAACATGTCTATTTGATTGACAGTCAAGAGTCATCCAATTGGGTAATAGCCAATTAGACTGTATGAAGGGCGTGTTGGCAATTAATGGCAAGAATTTGCAAAAGTACATGACAGGTCAAATATGACATTACATGAAAGAAATTCAACTGTATTTCACTTTAATACAATATATGGCACTCTAGTTACAGGTTATGTTTACAATATGCATTTTTTTTTTATTCATTCATGGGATGTGGGCTTTGCTGGCTGGGCCAGAATTTATTGCCCGTCCTTAGTTGCCCTTGAGAAGGTAGTGGTGAGCTGCCTTCTTGAACCACTGCAGTCCATGTGGTGTAGGTACACCTACAGTGCTGTTAGGAAGGGAGTTCCAGGATTTTGACCCAGCAACAGTGAAGGAATGGCGATATATCTCCAAGCCAGGTGGTGGTGTTCCCATCTATTCTGCTGCCCTTGTCCTAGATAGCAGTGATCGTGGGTTTGGAAGGTGCCGTCAAAGGAGCCTTGGTGAGTTCCTGCAGTGCACCTTGTAGATGGTACACACTGCTGCCACTGTGCGTCGGTGGTGGAGGGAATTAATGTTTGTGGATGTGGTGCTGATCAAGCGAGCTGCTTTGTCCTGGGCGATGTCAAGCTTCTTGAGTGTTGTTGGAGCTGCTCTCATTAAGACAAGTGGGGAGCATTCCATTGCACTCCTGACTTGTGCCTTGTGGACAGGCTTTGAGGAGTCAGGAGGTGTGTTACTCGTTGCAGGATTGCTAGTCTCTGACCTGCTCATGTACCCACAATATTTATGTGGCTAGTCCAGTTCAATTTCTGGTCAATGGTAACCCCCAGAATATTGATAGTGGGGGACTCAGCAATGGTAATGCCATTGAATGTCAAGGGGCGATGGTTAGATTATCTTTTGTTGGAGATGGTCATTGCCTGACACTTGCGAATGCAACTTGCCACTTGTCAGCCCAAGCCTGGATATTGTCCAGGTCTTGCTGCATTTGGACATGGACTGCTTCAGTATTTCATGCAAACATTCTCTGGTGCATGCAACCCGAGTTCCAGCCACTCTGTATACGTTGGCAGATGGGCCTTTGACAGTGGCCTTTATCCATGGCAGCTACCCCAAACATTAGAATGTCCCTCAGTACGTAGCCCTGGGCCTTGGAATGTGTCAATTTGTAATACCTGGTTGAGGATAATTCTTTGCACTGGAAGATCAACAGGTTTTGGGCAAATCAAAGCGAGTCTTTTACTGATTTGATGGTCCTCCAACAGTAGTTAATGTTTATCTTGGTGTGCATCCCTGGGAGCAGCCCGTAGAGCGCAGAGTACTGTTACAGAGAGGATTATTTTCTTCCAAAAATATACTTTATTCATAAATATTGGAAAATTACATTCCATAACAGTTCCAATTCAGCATTACTGAAAGTGCAATCCAGTTCAGATTCTTTCAAAACAGCGTGTGACATTCTGAGGTGCCATGCTGAGGTATCATTGCATGTGATATTTGCAATATACATTCCATGCCAACGATACCGCCTGAGGAGTTTTAGTTTCCAGCCTTTGGCAGGTGGATCTTAGACTGTCCTTTTCCCATTGAGCCTTTGAGGCAGCTGCCCCAAGCATTAATGCATCCCATAGCATGTAGTCCTGGACCTTAGAATGTTCCAGCCTGCAACATTCGGCAGTGGACAACTCTTTGAATTAGAAGAACAAAGAGCATCTTTCACCTTATTGATGGGCCACCTGGAGCAGTTGGTGTTTATCTAGTGTGCGTCCCTGGGAACAACCAGTAGGGCACAGAGTCCTGCATTATGGAGCTGTTCGGGATGAACCTCGACAAAAACCACTGCATCTCTTTCCAGATCTTCTTTGCAAAGGGACATTCCAGAAGGAGGGTGATGACGGTCTCTTCCCCACTACAGCTACTTTGAGAGCAGAGTGTGGAGGGGGTGAGATTCCAGGCATGTAGGAATGATCTGACAGGGAGGGCCTTTCTCACCACCAGCCAGGCGACATTTTGTGCTTGATCTGGCAATGATGCATTCAGCAAAATGACTTTGACAATCTGCTCAAGGAAACATGTGACAGGATCCATCAACTCCTTTTCCCACAGAGCCTCAGACGTTAGTTTGACGAACTTGTGGTCAAAAAGTGTTTTTCTGCATAAACTTTTCCATGAGGAACAAGTGGTACAAGTATGGTCCAACTGACTGGAGCATTCCATGACAAGGTAGCCAGACCCATCCTTCACAACATTGGAGACAAGTAGGACCTCAGCATGGTGTTTGAGTACTGAGGGCCCACGCACAGCTTGATGTAGTCACACATGAATGTGGCCCTCAGGATGAGGGCAATGTTGGATATGTTCCCCCCCCCCCCCACAGTTTGTACATCATGCCCCTGTGGACATGATCCATTTTCAATCTCCAGAAAAAGTGGACGATTACTCTGGTAACCACCAATGTGCAGGAATGGGATATGGGCCAGAGCTGTGCTATGGTCAAGCAACACTGAGAGCTCCTCACACCATGTTCTTGCCTGCAATTGAGAGGGAGTGTCACTCCCACGTGCTCAGTTTCTGTTTTACCATGGCTGCTCTCTCCTTCCAGTTTTTAGCACATACCCAGGTCCCTCTGAACTGTACCCTCAGCACCTTCAGGTAGTTGACCTGTGGGATTATGCCCAACCAGAGTTAGTGACCCTGGTCAGAGCCTAACTGTTCAGGAGCTGCTACTGCATACCCAGCTCTGAGTGGCGTTTGTGTGTGCTGTCTTCAAACTAGTTCAGGCAACAATGAAATAAAGAATGAGAAACATTCTACTCCTGGTTCTTTATACTGCTTTAATCTGGTGGAAATTATTTATTTATATTTGCATAATCCGTGCCAAGAGCCTACATAAAAGTGGAATTTCCACTACCACTTCAATTGCGTCATCTCCACTCATGCTATATTCATGTATCAAGTTACACTGAGCATTAACACGAGAATTAGCTTTGAGTTGCTGTGGCATGTTGAACATGGTTAGCAGCTTCAGTAATAAAATTCTCTCCCACTAATTGCCATGGATCATTGTTAGCGTCTGTGTCGCAATCAACCTCTTCTTAAACCCTCCTTCTGATGCTGTCAGTTGCAAGTTTTCTAGGGGCTCTCTTGATCCAAAATATGAACCTGTCTTTTCCCTTTGCTGATGCAGATGTGGGTATGATAGTGTAATGTAACAGAACTATTATCCCTGAGGCCGGACCTAATAAACCAGAATCGTGAGTTCAAATCCCACCACAGCAGCTGGGGAATTTAAATTTGATTAATGAACTTGGTCTAGAATTAAAAAGCTAGTAAGTGTAATGTTGACCATGAAACTGCCAGAAAACAAGTCTGATTCACTAATGTCTTTTAGGGAAGGCAATCTGCTGTCCTTGCGCTGTCTGGCCTACGTGTGAGCCACAGCAGTGTGGTTTTTCTCTTAACTGTCTTCTGAAATGACTGAGCAAACCAGTCAATTGTATCAAATTGCTGTGAAGAAGTCTAATCATAAAACCAAACAGACCACCAGATATCAACCTAGTCACTGGGTAGGACAAAGGCACACCCAGCCCAGTCAACACTGCAAAGTCGCCCTCGCTAACATTTGCGGATTGTGCCAAAATTGGGCAAATATCCCTACACATTTCTTAAGTTATAGCCCAATATAGTCATACTCCAAGAATCATACCTTTAAGAAAAGGTCCTGGACTTTCCACCACCATTCCTGGATATGTCCTGACCCACTGGCAAGACTGACCTACCAGAGATGGCAGCAGGGTTGCCTATAGTCAGTGGCCTTGGGAGTCTTCAACATTGCCTCTTGACTTCAGAATGTCTCATGGCATCCAGTCAAACATAGGCAAGGTTACCACCTACTGCACCCTGCCCCACCCCTCAGCTGAAATTGGTACTCTTCCATGTTGTATCCCACTTCGGGGGGAAAAAAGGCTGCAGTGTGTGCTATGTAGAAGATGCCCTGCTGCAACTTGCCAAGGCTTCTTTGACAGTACTTCCCAAACCCCTGAACTCTGCTGCCGAGAAGAATATTGCAGCTGGCACAGGGAACATCGCCACTGGTAAGTTTCCCTCCAAGTTAGGTGGAGGTGGTGGTGTAGTGGTAATTTCACTGGACTACTAATCTGGAGGCCCAGACTAATGCTCTGGGGACAACTGTTCAAATCCCACCATGACCACTGGTGAAATTTAAATTCAATTAATTAAAAATATGGAATTAGGAGCTAAAATATTGACCACGAAACCATTGTTAATTGCTGTAAAAACCCATCTGGTCCAGTAATGTCCTTTTAAGGAAGGAAACCTGCCGTCTTTATCTGGTCTGGCCGACATGTGACTCCAGACCTACAGTAACGTGGTTGACTCTTAACTGTCCTCTGAAATGGTCTAGCGAGTCATTCAGTTCAAGGACACTTAGGGATGGGCAATAAATGGTGGCCTTCACAGTGACGCCCAAATCCCATGAAAGAGTGAAGGAAAATAAATGATTTATATGGCATTCTAACTTGGAAGTACATCACTGTTCACTGTCACTGGGTCAAAATCCTGGAATGCCCTACCTGACAGCACTTTGGGATTATTTTTGTCAGTGTTTCAAGAAGGTAGCTCACCACCACCTTTCAAGGGCATTTAGGGCTGCACAATAAATGCTGATCTTGCCGGTGATGAACAAAAAAAAAAATTAACCCTAGCGTTTGAGGTTACTTTTTTAAAATTCTGTCCCGTCTGACATTGTTATACAGCTGCCCAAACCAGGCCTCCAGATCTAACATTGAGAAGACCTGATCCGCTGTCATTATAATCCAGTATTCTGGTATCAGAACAGAACTTCAATCTGCTTCACTTACCCTTTCTTGTGTCTGGCAAATTTAAACCAGTCAATGCTGTTTGGATTTGGTTTGTAAATAGAATGAACAATTGCTTGGGTGAAACTGGGTTGTCATGTCAGATTTTGGGGGACATAGTTAATGCATCGATCCAGATAGGAACTTTGCTAACAGGATTGATTAGGGTCATATTATTATATATCATATTATTATTAGGGTCATACAATTATTAGGGTCATTTTCGTAATCCGTCTAAGACACAATGGGTTAATATTTTTCCTAAATTTTTAAAGAATAATTGGACATTGGGAGAATTTTCAGATGAAAGATTAGAAATTGTTTTTAGCCTCAGTTCAAAATATCTGGACAGCAATAGCTTTAGCCAGGGTGCTGCTTTACAAATAGCTGACAGTTACAGCCAGAACAAGAAAAGAAACTTCTGGAAAGACACTTGCTTTTCCTGATCAACATTTCATCAAGGCATTTAAGGGAAGCTTGGTAAGTACATGAGGGGAAAAAAGAATAGAAAGATATGTTGACATTAAATGAAATAGGGTAGGGGGAGGCTTGTGAGATGCATAAACATTGGCATAGATCTGTTAAGCTGAAGTTCCTGTTTCTGTGCTGTAACTGCTATGTAATTCACAGAGCAAAATTTATTATCAGAAATTCCTGCAATTTCTGTCAAAGATTTTAAGGCCTTTTTTATTGTTAGGCATCATTAGGCCATTGTACTAAACCCTGTTGGACAGCCACTTATTAAAACGAGTAACACTTCAAATCCCCAAAAGCATGCTGTGTGTTTGCAGATAATCCCCTGTTCCTCCGTGGACTGCACTTTGTGAATTGCTTTTCATTCTTGCATTAAGTTTGGGCTTTCAAGATAAATGTGTTATTTTGAAAGCATTTTTCTGTCTTTCAACATTAACTAGAGAGAATGACAAATGCCTTTGTGCTAGAATGCTCCAAATTTCTGCTTTTGTTCAAATTGGCCTGTTTATTGTTAGTAATGCTCCATTATCTCTTTAAATTTGATCTGTTATCTCTTTAAATTTGACCATTTAAATTATGTTCTGCTACCATATTTGATTTTAGATCCATTAACTGTCTGAAACGCACAAAATCACCCTTGAAGTTGGCAACATGAGATGCATTTCTCAAAGCAGAATAGATTAAGGGATTTGGTGAGAAGGTAGCTAGGTGGAATTAATAAGTCAAAAACGGGCATGGGTATAAACCTGCCCCGGTTGCTAAAAGTTCCCCTTTGGGAATGAAGGACGTGACATTGTAAGTGAACATGCTGCTGGGTAAATTCCCAGTAGGACTGTGTTCAACTCTGGTACAATGACAGTTGGCAAGGCTTGTGCTGTTGGCGAGTGTTTAAACTAGCTTGGCAGGGGGGTGGGAATCTGAGAGGGAATTCAGATAGGAGAGAAACAAAGCTGATGGCAGGAAGAAATTTAGGGCTGAATTTTGCCGTTGGGCGAGCAGGGGGCGGGGCCCGCTCGCCGAAACGTAAAATGACGCGGGATGATGTCGTGGGGAACCCCTGATGTCACAGCGCCCCATTTAAATTTTCAGGAAGGCGGGGGCACAGCAAAACCAGCTGTGGGCCTGCCGACCTGTCAACGGCCAATTGAGGCCATTGACCGAATCATTGAAACAATTAAAGGACCTGCCCGTCCAACCTTAAGGTTGGCGGGCTGGCCAGGCCCCAGCGGGAATTAGAAAAAACATGAAACCTCATCCACTGGCGGCATGAGGTTTCATGTAGGGATTTAAAAAGTTTAATAAAGTTTTAGTGTAATTTATGAACATGTCCCATCTCATGTGGCATTGTCACATGAAGGGGACATGTTAAGGATTTTTTCTTTCTATTTTTAATGTTTTTAAAATTGTCAGCGATCTCCCTGAGGCAGCACTTAGCCTCAGGGAAATGTGTGCTCTTTGGTGCGCATGCACGAAAGAGCGAACTCTCGCTTTTGGGGAATTCCCCCCCCCCCCCGCCTGCACAGGAGGAGCATAGCGCTTCCCGACGGACGTCACGCTGGGCGGGCCAATTAATGGCGGCGGGGATCTACTCCCCGCCTGCTAGAGATTGGGTTGGGCCCGCCCGCCTGGCAGGCAGAACATTCCCTTGATGTTCAATGGTATTACCATTGCTGAATTCTCCCACTATCAACACCCTGGGGGTTATCAACATCCTGGGGATTACCATTGACCAGAAACTGAACTGGACTAGCCATATAAATACAATGGCTACAAGTGCAGGTCAGAGGCTAGCAATCCTGTGACGAGCAACTCACTGCCTGACTCCTCAAAGCCTGTCCACCATCTACAAGGTACAAGTCAGGAGTGTGATGGAATACTCCCCCTTGCCTGGATGAGTGCAGCTCCCACAACACTGAAGAAGCTTGACACCATCCAGGACAAAGCAGCCCGCTTGATTGGCACCCCATCCACAAACGTTCACTCCCTCTACCTCCAATGCACAGTAGCAGCAGTGTGTACCACCCAAAAGATGTGCTGCAGAAACACACCAAAGCTCCTTAGCACCTTCCAAACTCACAACCATTACTATCTAGAAGGACAAGGGCAGCCGACACATGGGAAGCACCATCATCTGGAAGTTCCCCTCCAAGCCACTCACTATTCTGACTTGGAAATGTATCACTGTTCCTTCACTGCCGCTGGGCCAAAATCCTGGAACTCCCTCCCTAACAGCACTGTGGATGTACATATACCAAATGGACTGCAATGGTTCAAGAAGGAGCTCACCAACCACCTTCTCGAGGGCATTTAGGGGTGGACAATAAATGCTGGCCTGGCCAGCGAAGCCCACATCCCTTGAATAAATTAAAAAATTATGTGTGTTCCCCCAGCACTGTGGTAGTTCCCCTGTGTCTACCTCCATGACTAGAGGCTTCCCATTCACTTGAATGGTGATGGTGATTGGTTCAGTTTTTACTGCTTTGACATTGTATGGGGAATAGATATCAGTATCAGCAGCTTCTGGTTGTTATATTGTGCACTTCAATCACCTTGGTCTGCTGTCTGATTGGCTGTCTCGATTTCACCCTGCATTGCTTTATTACATGTCCTTTTCTGGGGCAGTAGTGGTATTCTGCCTCCTGAAATCTGCAGGTTTCCAGTATGTGGTTACCCCCATATTGGTGACAAATTAATTTTGAATTGCTGGTGAGATGCTTCCAGTAAGTCTTTTCATTTCCTGAGCAGTAGAGATTCTCTGTCTCTCTGGTTTTTGCGCCACACCAGGCTGTAGGTTCCCGCCCAACTGCAGAACAGAGCCATGTTGCTCACCCTGTAAAGCCTGCGAGTCCCTCTCCGCACTCTCCATTGCTAGCACTGTTTCCATGATGCGCTTCAAATTAGTGTTAAATTCTGCAAGTAAACGGTGCTGAATGGCGTCATCGTGTATGCAGCAAAACAAGCGGTCTCGCATCATGTCATTGAGCGCATCTCCGAAGTCACAGTGCTCAGTCAACTGTACAACTTTGCGATATAAGTTGCGATTGACCCTTAATCTGGGGTTGAACTTAAATCTCTGCATAATTCCGTTCTCAGCCGAAGCTATCAGTGTCTTCACAAGGTCTACCAGCTCATTAAAAGATTTAGAATTGGGAGCACTCAGGACTGTCAGACTACAGATGAGGTTATATATCTTGCTCCCACAGAGACTTTAACAGTGGAGGAGAAGCAGAAAGCAATTCTTTTATTTCATTTGCTACAAAATATAAACATAGGTGCTCTATGTACTGGCTCCAGTTTTCCATGGATGAGTCATAAGGGTTGATTCTGCCAAAGAGTGGCATGACTGGTGAGTGTAGTTTTCTTTCTTTACTTAAGAATTGATGTACTCAAGTTCATGAAGTGTGGTGCAGCATCGGAGCTATTTACCCTCATCGCCAATTGTGATAAACTTGATGTACTGGACAGGTTTCTTTCTTGAAACAGAACTTTATTCATAGAGCTCATGTAGAAGCTACATTCTCGAACCAGGCCCATGACTAGAAAACTCTGCCTCTAAGATTACCTGCACTTAGGGCTGATTCATCAGTACAATCACGTGATCCCTCAAACAGTAGGAAAGGTTTTAGCCACAGTCACTACAGGGGTATGTACTGGCATGGATTGAAAATTGGTTCAAGGACAGAAAACAGAGTGTAGGAGTAACGGGGTCATTCTCAGGTTGGCAGGCTGTGAATCCATCTAGCTCAGCCTTGAATACATTCAGTGACCCCCAGTCTCCACTGCTTTCTGGGGAAGAGGATTCCACAGACTAATAACCCTCTGAGAGAAAAAAATTCTCCTTATCTCCATCCTAAAAGTGGAGACCTCTTATTCTTAAACTGTGTTCCCTAGTTCTATTCTTCCCCACAAGAGGAAACATCCTCCTGGTGCAAAACCCTTTTTGCACCACAAACACATTTAAAGTACACTACAGGCTTTGCTCAAGGCTTTCAGTGCATTAAGTATAAGATGCAAATTGATCAAATACGCTATTTAAAATGCAGATGGAAGGTTTACTTCTAATATGGTATACACACTATATAGTGACCCTTTCCTGTTTCCTCAGGGAGGGAAAACAACCACACATTTATTAATGTATACTTTTTAAAGAAACCCTTATTCAAAGGCTCTCAAATTACAGACCAAATGTAATATTTTCAAGTTTGCTGGTGACCTAAAACTAGGTGGGAATGTTAATTAAGAGGAAGATTCAGAGGCTTCAAGGGGATTTTGACAGGCTAAGTGAGTGGACAAAAAATGGCAGGTGATATATAATGTAGAAAATGTGAGGTTATCCACTGTGATAGGAGTATTTCTTAAATGGGAGGTGCTGATGTCCAAAGGAAGTTAGCTTACAGTGACTCATGAACAAGGGAACCTAACACGCAGGTGCAGCAAGCAATTAGGAAGGCAAATTCAATGTTGGGTTTTATTGCAAGGATACTGGAGTACAGGAGTAAAGATGCCTTACTACAATTATCTAGAGCCTTGTGAGACCGCACCTGGAGTAGTGTGTGCAGTTTTGCTCTCCTTACCTAAGGAATGATACACATGCCATAGAGGGAGTTCAGTGAAGATTCACCAGACTGATTCCTGGGTGGTGGGATTGTCCTACGAGGAGAGATTGAGACGGCTGGGCCTGTATTCTCTAGCGTTTAGAAGATAGAGAGGTGATCTCATTGAAACATACAAAATTCTTACAGGGCTCGACAGGGTAGATGCAGGAAGGATGTTTCCTCTGGCTATTGGCTCTAGAACCAGAGGTCACAGTCTCAGAATAAGGGTAAGGCAATTTAGGAGTGAGATGGGGAGGAATTTCTTCACTGAGTGGGTGAATCTTTGGAATTTTGTTTTTTTTTCTCCACAGATGCTGTTAGACCTGCTGAGTTTTTCCAGCATTTTCTGTTTATGTTTCAGATTTCCAGCATCTGCAGTATTTTGCTAAGTTAAGCTGACTGGTCTGTGATTGCTGGGCTTATCCTTTCAACCTTTGTTGAACAAGGGCGTAATGTTTGCAATTCTCCAGTCCTCTGGCACCTCCCCTGAATTCAGGGAACATTGCAAGATTATTGCCGGTGCCCCTGCAATTTCTACTCTTACTTCAATATCCTTGGATGCTTCTCATCTGGCCCCGGCGCCTTGTCAACATTAAGTACCGACAATCTATTCAACACTTCCAACTTATCAATTTTGAGCCCTTCTATTGACAGAGTTTCCTTGTCTATTACCATGGCCTGAGTAGCATCTCGTTGTTTGGTAGTACAGAACTTGAATATTGCTGAAAAGAGACATATTGATGCTTTTTGTCTTGCACTCATGAAGACACATCACAAGAATAACAATATAAGAGGAAAACAACAATTTATACTCTGAAGAGAGTGCTGATTGGTTGGTAAGTGGACTCTAGTAGAGGCACTGTCATGGAGAATGCACCAGTGATGGTGACTGACAGTTAACTGTCACGCATTGTTTGGAATTTAAAGCTGGCAGCTTGACCTTGAGTGACCAAGGCATTGCCCTGAGGAATGAGTCAGTGAATGGCTGTCCCTTATTTGGTTAAAGCTTTGACATGTCTCTATTTTCAGCAAGACTCAAGATATTAAATACATCAAGAGGACAGTGTGGGAAATGGTGTTGAGGTAGCCATGATCTTCTTGAATGTCGGAGCAGGCTTGAGAGGCAAATGGCCTATTCCTAATTCCTATGCTCCTATGAATATTGTGCCTAGTGTTAGAAAGAATTGTACCCTCTCTGTGGTATTGCCAAGGAGATTCACCAAGTTAATACCAGGACTGAGATGCTTTTGCTTTGAGGAAAAATTAGAGAAACTACACCCTTTTTTAGATCGAACAGAGGAGACTCAAAAGAGATCCAACAAGGG